>NC_056733.1:433714728-433839728 GCF_019279795.1 Protopterus annectens
TTTTGAGGCGCCACAAACCATGTGCCAGTCTGGACCTATAATTTGTCTAATCACCTTCTCTACTTCTTCCCCATTTAAGTGGTAACTCAATCGCATACCTTGTAAATCTTGTATAAACTTTTCATGATTAATTTTTGGATGGGGAATTCCCACTGTAGCTTTCCGGATATCTTACGGTGTCCACGGTCTATACACTAAGAGAGTTGGGTCCTGGCCTTCCTGTCCTGCCTGAGGGTTCGGTACTTCAATTATTTGACAGATTTCCTCACTCTCTTCTAGTGACTCTCTTCTTAGTTGAGTGTCCCTAGGTGTTTTACGTGTTCGGGATCTAGTTTCAATAGGTTCTCTTACAAATGGTTGTTGTAATACCTCTGTTGCCACAGGATAACGTGGGGGGGGGGACCAGCCTGCCCTCCCGCTTCATATCCTGGATAAGGTATCGGAGGGGGTGGAGGGGGAGGGGCCGTCGCTACTACTGTATTATTATCTTCTTTGTCTAAGAATAATGCTTTCGCATTTTTAGTCTTCTGTTCCCTTCGGTTCACTTCCTCAATCCACCTATGTGCTTGAGGAATACCCAACTGTCGCTGTTTTTTCGCCTGACCATCTGCATCAGATTTTAACTGTTTCAAAAGTTTCACTAATGAAATTTTGTCAAATATACCATCAAAGTCATATTTATTAACCCATTTTGCAAAATATCTCACATTATCTGCTCTCTGCAATTGCATATACTTCGCATCATCCGTCAAGGGCGGATCTCGCGATCTCTTAGTGCACTGATTTCCCATGTCTTCAAAAAGACTGTTACGTAACCCTTCTCTCGTACCACGTGGTATCTCCTTCCCTGTATCGACTGTAGTGTCTAGAATGACTGTTTACTCTGCTCTGTTTTCCCCTGATCTATGACCAAATATACAGTACTTCAATTCGTTCTCGACCTGCTATCACATATCTTAACAACAACACACTGTAACCTGGTCCCTGATCTAAAACAAAGACAAAGAGGGAAACTCTCCTTACCTGAGCCTCCCGTTTATGACTGCATGTTTTCTTCTTGGGATCCAGTTTTCCGCTTTTCAGCCACAGATCAGAAAGTGGACAGCCTCTTTACACACAACAATTCAGTCGGAGGTCTTTTCACTCAAGAAGAACCATTTTGGCAACTTCTCCTGCGCAGATTTATTACCACCCATGCACTCTGACCTGTAGCTTACCAAGGGAATTCCGGCTAAGAAGGACCACAATGTCAAATAAGTTGTTAAGATCAGACTGTAAAAATCATTAGGCTTTTCTAAATGACAGTCAATAACACAGGAAGCTCAGGTTCAAAACGTTTTACTAGTGTACACCAGGAGGCAAAAAACTATACAGTACAAGTATAGAGTTTTGTCTGACTCTATACAGGAAGCAATTTGTTTATATAGTGTTTACAATCAGCTTTTGCCCACCTTACTGACGTGGTCAGTCACAGGGCATTTCCATCACTATAGTCCACAATATTCTATTCATACGAAGGTGCTGAGGTAATGCTTTTTAAATGTTTTCCCATGAGAATAACACAGCCTTGCAAGCCACCTGGTCAATTATAGTGTCCTTCTGTAAATGTTGCTCTTTCAAGGTTCCAGGCCTGTTCGAATACAACAGTCAGTTCATTTCTTAATACGTTCCTTTGTCTCTCTGGTAAGCAGCTGTACTCTATCTTCGATAGAGCTCACAAGGCCATCCTCCTCAGTGGAAGAGAGAAAGATATACATGTACATACATTTATTTTTCTCTAACCCAGCAGATAATTAATGCTGAAAGACATAAGCCTGCTGAACTGGTTACTGCCAGGGTCAGAGTTCAATCACACTGCAGCTAAGCTTCAGGCAATTACATGCAAGATCATTTCTACTGCCATATTGTAAAATAGAATAAAATGCATTATATACTATTTGCTTCTAAACTAGCACTTCATATATGTTTATATATATATTTTTCTAACAACATCCATCCGGGCATATGCATGTTATTCCGTCCTTTGCGTTGGCCGTGGGTGTTTGGCCGTCCGGCAATGCTACTCTCAACATGTGATGTCCCACCTTCCCCTTCTGTGCCTGTGGCACCCTGTTAGGGTGTCCTGTTTGGTAGGCAGATGTTCCGCTATATGTGTTGCGTTTGACATGTCTGCATAGCTAATCATCGGTACGGTGGTTAACATACCGCCTTCTCCAGATGTGTACAGTTATGTGCACCGTGGCGTGTGCATGCCTATGGGGTTTGGACGGGTCCATACCACATGCGGGATGTACACATTCTGCTGACACATTCACATGCAGCCATTTGCATATCTGTACCTGAGGTGGGTTGTTAACATGTGGGGTACATATTTGCCCGCGTGGCACTGCCTAAGACAATACTTCTTACCACATTTCAGGTATGCCCATTGTGTGTAGGTGTGTAGCTGCAAAAGGCTGCTAGCTGGGTTGGGTGCACGGTCGTACATGGGTGCGGGATACATGCTATGATGGGGCTATTGTGTATTACATTTGCATGCATGAGTTCTGCTTCTGGATATTACGCTTAGACATACGCCGTCCTGTGTATGCGACGAGCATGTTGCTGGGTGTGGTACATGTTGCTATGCACATGTTTGCCTGTGTTTAGGGTATCTTGTTTCCTTCTTGTTGTTATATCGACACGGCTACCCGGCTGTGTACTCTCACTACTGCTGGTGACCATGCCCATGTCGCTACTTCTATGTTGGTGCGGCGCGCTGACATGCTGCGGTACACCTTCACTGGGTATGCCCACTGACAGTGCATTGCGGGATGGACACGGTATTACGCGTATCCTTTGTTCCTTGGACGGGTACACTTAGGGCTTCGTGGGTTGATGTTTGGTTCTCCGTTTTGTTGGGACGGATACTATGTTGCATACTCTGCGTACGTTTCATTCTCCATGGGTCCTGGCTGGTGCGGTTACTATTACGGGTGGCCTGTGGAAGTCAGCACTTTAGGTTGCTCATCGCCTGCCGGCTTGGCCACGCCTCCGGACGCATCCTACTTGGGCTCGCTCACGTGCCCTACGCACGTGTCTGTGGTTGCGGCGCGCACTCATTACTATGCATATGGCGCTGCTACGCCGACTATTCACTGCACTGCCGGCGCAAGCCTTACACCGGCCTTGCGCCGAGCTTCATGAATCCCGGGGATTGTCTTTATTGCTAGGGGCTGTATGCCTATTTTATGTACTTCTGCAGCCTATTTTATTTTAATGTACTTTGCATTTTATTTTAATGTTCTGTGCATTTTATTTTATGTAGTCTTGCATTTTATTTTGTGTACTTTTGCATTTTTTGTGATTTTTATGTAAACATATGCATTTTAACTGGAGCTTTTCTCCCCGGGCCTCTGTTGAAAATGGACCTGTGTCCAGTCGGATTTCCTGGTAAACAAATGTAAAATAAATAAACAATCCAGAAATCAAGGCCTCTTTTCAAGAAATTCAGTTTTGGTGATTACTTGTCATGTATTATGAGTAATTCTAAGAGGTAACATATTTCTAAGTATATTTCCCCAAATGTTTACTATTTCCATTGAATTTCCTATTTGCATTTAAACTATTTTGCAGGAATACTTTTTTTATTTTATCTTGCAAGTTAGACTAATTAAAAAATCATCTTTATGATGGATTTCAAAATAAGTACTCACACACAAAACATCTTGGACCTTCTTTTTCTATAAAAGTGAAACAATGGATTTCTCCTTCAGTTGAACTTTTACATTCTCTGAAAATTTTATGTCTGTTTAATTTCAGTAAAAAAATGAATAAAACCTAAACTGAAGAAAATTGTAAAGTTCATATTGCAGGAAACAGTGCATAAGTATTATACATTCTTATTTCTGTTCTCTTTCCCAAAGTATGCCCCCCCAGTGCTTATCTGGTGTCATAGTTTCAACAAACAAAAGAATATTAGAACTATCTTTTAACATGTGCAGTCTCTCTCTCTCTCTCTCTATATATATATATATATATATATATATATATATATATATATATATATATATATATATATATATATATATATATATCATCATCATCATCTACTCCCTTTTCCCCATTTTTCTACACTGGGTCATGGTGTTGTGACAACTGTCACCATCTCTGTATGTTCGATGCCACTCTCCAGCCTTCTTCAACACTTATGCCTGACTGCCACAGGTCTTCTCTCACACAATCCATCCACCTCTTTGCTGTACACCCCCATTTCCTCTTGCCTTCTTCTTGCCTGTACCAGATCATCTTTACCAGATTGTTGTCTGCTTTTCTGCACATGTGCCTGAACCACCATAATCTGTTCTCTTTGACTTTTTCTGCAATTGGAGCTACTTTGCCTCTGCTCTTATGTCCTTATTTCTTCGTCTATCCCACAGTATGCATCCTACCACCCATATCAGACACTTCATCGCCATCACCTCTAGCTTCCTTAATTGCTTTGCCTTTACTGGCCAGGTTTCTGTAACCATACAGTAGTACTGCTCACACCACTGTTTTGTACACCTTACTTTTTAACTTCTTTAGCATCCTTCTGTCATACACTACACGTGACACTCTAAGCCAGTTGGTTGCAGCCCTCTGATTTTTGCTTTGACCTCCTCATTCAGATCACTCCCAGATACTTGAAGCTGTTAACCTGTTCTAGTCTTTTTCCATTCTATCTCAGCTTCTTCTGATTTCCCCCAATTTACTGCAAATACTACTGTCTTATCTGTACTCAGTTTCATCCCACATGCCTTCAGTTTTACATTCCATTCCCCTATTCATTGCTAAAGTTCTTGCTCATACTCTGCCTGAAATGCCACATTGTCTGCATACAGCATCTTTGTTGATCTGTCCCCTCTGATGTGTTTGCTAATGTAGCCTATCTCCAGTATGAACAGCAGTAGGCTCAGAACCCTGATGCACACCATCTCCCACTGAAAATGCCCCTGTGAGACTGATAATATTCATACTTGAGTTATTGGGTACTTGTACATAGCTTGCACTAATTCTACTAATGTTTGTGGGACTTCAAACCACCACAAGGCTGCCAAAATCAGCTTTCCTGACACCTTGTCATAAGCTATCACCAAGTATAGGAATGCTCAATTGGACTCTTTCCTCATCTTTACCTTCTTCTCAACTATCTGTCACAGCAAACATCATCTCAGTTGTGCTGCATCCTGATCCAAATCGGAACTACTAATCTCCCACCTTACTTTCTACTATTCAGTGTATTCGTTTATCAGTTACCCTCTCCAGAACTTCCATGCAATGTGACAGGAATTTGATACCTCTGTTCTGCCTACAGTTGTATATGTCCCCTTTTTTCTTGAATACTGGCACTGGTATGCTTATTCTCCAGTCATATGAGATACTCCTTTCTCTCCACACTGCTATGAATACCCTCAGGAGCCATTTCTCCCCTATCTCATCCAGCATCTTTGTTGTATCTGCTGTGACCTCATCAGAGACTGCTGCTTTCCCTGACTTCATTTTCCTTAGTGTCAATATTACTTCTTCTATGGTAGGTTCCTCCTCTTCTCTCATCATAGGCTGTGTCTTCATTTAGAAACTGCTGAAAGTACTCCTGTCATTTGCCTTTGCTGTCCCGTGCACTTGTGAGCAGGTTGTTGCTGGTATCCCTTATAAAGAGTGTTTGCCTTTCTTATTTTTCGGCCTTTGCCTTGCAACCTTACATAGTTTTTTTCTGCTATCTTTTGACTTAATTTCCAAAAGTTGGCAGAGTTCTTCTGATGCCATGTTCTTTGTTATTACCACTCCTTTCTTATCCTCTTTGTTAGCAAACTAGTATTCCTTCCTAGCCTAGTCCGTCTTTTCTATCTTCCACTTTTTCCTCCACTCCTTTTTTCTTTTCCTGACTTCCTGCACTTTTGCATTCCACCACCAGTCTTCCTTATTTGCTTTATTTCCATACCTGGCTTGTCTGCATATCTGTTCCATAGTCCTCACACATGCTGTTTTAAGGTGCTGCCATTCTTCTTCATCCACACCTATTTCCTCTTCTTCTTGAAGTGTTAACGTCCTGAGTAATTCCTTGACCTGTTGTGCTTTCTCTCCAGTCAACTTCCATGTCTTCAGCCTGGTCTCTGTTAACCTCAAGGACTTATTTGATTACTGTTTTCAGTTGATTGTGGAAACCAGTGGTTTATGTTGTGGGCTGACTGTTTCTCTGGGGATCACTTTGCAATCACTGATTCTACCCCAGTGCCTTTCCCTTACAAGGAGGAAGTCTACCACTCTTGATCTGGTGATTGTCTTGCTATCTGAACCATGTGTTGGCCACTATTAAGCCATTTGCAAGACAGAAGTCTAGAATGTCCTCTTCTTCTTCATTCCAGTTGCCCCACCCATGCGGGTCCAGGCGGTCCTCATATCCTGTTTGGTCTGTCCCAGTATGTGCATTCAAGTCACCCATTGTCAACACCAATTTATGTTGTCCTGCTTTATCAATTAGTTTCTGCAACAGCTGTCTCAATGCACTCTTTTCCTCACTATCATAACCGCTGTGGGGTATAGGCTGAATACTGCTCTATCACTACACTGGAGTCTGACTGCCATGAGTCTGTCACTAATTCTGATGATATCCTTCACTGCCTTCTGAAACCCCTCCCTCACCATACCTCACCACAATCCCCACACAATTTCTAGCCTGTCCACCTCCTGAGTAGTAAACTCTGGATGCCAAGCCAAGTGGCTTTGCTGCACTGCCCTTCTATCTTGTCTCCTGGATACATAGTATATCCTTACCATCATATCATCCACTTCCAAGCTATATCCTGTTAGTGAACCTACATTGAGTATAGCAATTCTTAGTTTATTTTTGTCAGGTTGAGCTTTCACTCAACAGGTCTATCCCAGATAACCCATCCAGTAGCATATTGATCCAGAGCTCCTGGGCTTTATGGCAGGCACACTCTGGCCATACACCCTCCCCACTGTTAGTATGGGTCCCTAGCATAGGTCAGAGTAGACCTCAATCCACATATCACCAGCAAATACCCATGCCCATTTGGTGACAGTAGTCAAAGAGCCATATTGTACTCCATCAGTTGGCTAACCCTGCTACTGCACACAGTTTGTGATCTGTGTCTTCCTATCTTGAAGATACTATGGACCACAAAAGATGCCCAAAGTGGTTGGTCTCTACAACTCTTTCCCCATAAGGCACCATGTAGATTCTGCACTGCTCCCTGCAACTCAATTCTTTGGTGAGTTTGAGATAGAAACACTCAGCATGCTTTTTTCAGATGTGGGAGAAATCCCACAGAGACACAGGGAGAACATGCAAACTGCAAACAAATGGAAGTCAGGATTAAAACTTGTACTTTGTGCATGGGAGATGAAGACCTTAACCGTAATGCCGACTGATCTCACTATATTATGCATATCTATTTGCTCAACTGTTGTATTTAATATATTGTTTACTGTTCCTTCTAAACTATTGCTAGCATATGTATTAACTTTGAAAGAGAGGCAGCGATTATTTGCTTACTGATATGGGTGGTGCAAAGGATGGGGCTTTTGTCAGGTTTTTGCCACTTCCAAAGTTGAATCCCTAACCAGTGTTGGCTGCCATACACCAAAACTAGATTTTAGCTTACTCTGCTGCTTTGACCTATGTAGAATCCTCATTCTCAGTATGGGCTGCCTAGCCAAATAGTTCATAAGCTTGGAACCTAGAAAGAAGAGTGTCTGTATTGTACCTTGGTATAACAATTTAGTCTGCTCATTTTGGAGATGGGCTGTGGGACATAACTGTCCTTTTTGGGAGAGGCTTAGAGTTTCAAAAGAGAGGCAGTCCTGATTTTGCCATAATCAATTCTATGATCCAATAGATTGATCTCCCACCTCCAAAGGAAACTGTATGTCATATTATATTTTGGCTATGCCTAACAGTTAAAGTGAAGCAAGTTGCCTTAATTGATGGCATCTAGCTAATGTCTACTATGGATAGTAAAATCCACTCTAACCACCAGGCTAAAAGGCAATGAAATTTACTAAAACAAACAAGAACATGCAATAAAAATGAGTAAATGAATTAGCACTTTCAGGACTATGTCCCTTCATCAGATTATCCATTACTACTAGATGCAAAGAATTTAAACAGCTAGGAACCAATCAAAATCCACATTGTGGACTATGTCCCTTCAGAATAGGTTTGAGCAGGATCATCCCCTTCAAATCTGGGCCTCTATCTGCCCAAAGTTCTGTTATCCAGTGGATCTCACGGGATTCTGTGTAATTAATCAAATCTGCCCCTCTGGGGTTCCTTTAACCACTTGTAAAATCAAAAAAGAAAAATAATGTTCTTTATTAATCTTGACATGCTTAAAAAAAGCATTACAGGTTCATAGGTTCATAGGTGTGTACTAGGCTAATGGCCCTGGAGCCTTTACAAGCTTAGCCCATAGAAGTGCCCTGGCATCATGCTGCAGACATTAGTTCCCAGTGCCTCTATCAAGTAAAGCCACTGGAGTGATTCCCCGGGATGAATTTTCTATTTCCCATCCACTCATCAAGATTTCACTTGAAGAGGGCCAGTGAGGTGCTCTGCTTGACATGTATGGGAAGTCTATTCCAGAACATGGGCAGTCTCTGGGTTATGAACCTATCCCTCCAGCATGTTCTGTTGAGTGTGGTAATGAGGTTGATGTCCCTGGAGCGTGTGATGTGGAGGGATTGGAAATTCTTTAGATGTAGCATTTCTAACAGAGCTGGGTCAGACATGGCTTTGTAATTCAAGCAGCAATCACATCTTAGTAGACGACATGAAACTGAGAATAGCTGGAGTTTTTTTTAGTCTGTCCATGTAAGACATGTGTTTAAGGCCTAGGATCCTCTTCATGAAGTACTTTTGTGGCCTTTCCAGCTGTTGCATGTGTCTAGTGAGGTACATGCCAAATGGGGCATTATACTTGATGATTGTCCTAATGAAGGAAGAGTAGAGAGAGATGACCTCTTTTTTCCTGGATGCAAAACTCTTGGTGATGAGATGTGCCACATAGGACTTTCTGACCACGGTGGCAATGTGGTGGTCGAAGGAGAGGTTGCTGTCATCCTGTGTCCCCAGTGTTCAGTGGGCTCCCATCGATGTGGTAATTAGTGGAAACTGAGTTTTTCCCAAAGGGGATGGCAATGCATTTTTTGGCATTAAGCTCATTCAGTTTGTAGTCGCAAAGCAGATAAATGCTGTAAAATCCTATCTTTTAATTGGTGATTGGTCTTCTCCACATAGAAAAAAGTACATAAATTACACTTTGCTAAATAAACCACATTGCTTGTCTGATAATCAGCATACAACTTCGGAAAATACTGTTTATGAGTCACCAGGTGTACAAAAACATTGCTTGTCAATATAGTTGGACAAGCTTTGCAATGTCTACATGGAAAAGTCCCAATCCGATTAGAAAGAGGTACAGCTTCATTTTTAAAACTGTGATTTGTACAAAGCATGTGTTTCAAATTCCTGTTATGACTAAAAGTAAAGAATGGGCTATCTCCCACTACACTCCCGATAGTGTCATTCATGGCAGACTTTTCTAGTTGCTAAGGATGATATTACAAATGCCCCCAACATCACTACTGTATTTAAGAAATACTTGTAGTTTATCATCATGAACGTGGTTGTTTTGAGTAACTCTATTAAAACCTCCTTTATCTGAAAACCAAAGGGCTGCACTGGTATTTCTATGCATTTTACAATTCTTAATAATCTGGTTGACCTCATTCACTTGATAACCCCTAGATATAAGACAAGATGTAAGATATTTGGTTTCTTGATGCCAAGGTTAATTAATTTGCCTATGACTTGCATTGGAACCACTGTTTTGAATCCCAAGCTAAAGGCAATGAACAACAGCCTGAGTTGTTCCTCTCTTCAAAATGTTCCAGAGAGAGGTGCAGGGCCACTGAAATGGCATCCGCAGTGGATCTGTTTGACTGATGGACAAACTGAAGAGGGTCGAAGGTCAGTGGCATTGCTGCTGACAGATGCTTTTTTACTATCCTTTCAAGCATTTTACGACATTTGCGGTTAGTCCCACTGATCTGTAGTCATATAAGCAAGCAGGATTGGCTTTTTTGGACAGAAGGATTATATTAGTTACCTTGAAGCATGCTGGCTCTCTTTCAAGAGGCAGGGAGGTATTGAAAATATCTGTAATGGTTAGGTACAGTTGGTCTGCACATTTTCTTAATACTTTGCTCAGAATATTATCAGGGCCTGCAGCCTTCCTGGGGTTCACTTTTTTAAGTTGGCGTCTCACTTCTCCAAGGTTAAGTTTGGGCACAGTCTCATTCTGATCAGTGGGTAGCTTTGTAGCCTCCAGGTTGTTCTTCTCCTCAAATAAGCCATAGAATAAGTTCAGCCTGTCCAGAAATTCCATGCTGTCATCACATTGAACTGACTTGGTTATGTAATCAGTTAGCTGCTGAATGCCTTGACAGAGGCTTCTGGAATCCTGCATATCCTCGAAGCAGCATTGTGCCTTTCTTCCATACTACCTCTTGGCTTCTTTGATGCCCCTTTTTAGGTTAGCCCTTGCTTCACCAAGACTCACCTTGTCCTGTGCCCTGAATGCCTCATCCCTTGCCCTCAGAATATCATACACTTTGCTGATTAGCCAAGGTTTTTGATTGGCTCTGATTGTCATCCTCTTGATTGTAGAGAAGTCCTCCATGCATTTTGAAATATATGCCATTGCAGTGTCTGCGTATTCATCTATGTTTACATACTGATTGAAACTGGCTGCTTCTCTGAGAACGTCCCAGCAGGTATTAGGTATTAATCTTATTGAAATATGATCAGAGCTACTGAAGTTTAGCTGATCCACTGCTTTGTTTTATGTTTTTGCTTTTTGCTTTGTCTTATGTTTTTGCTTCGATTTATGACCTACTTCTCAAATGTCCCTGATTTTTCAGAATGCCCTTGATTTAGCGTTATATTGTCACCTTCTCCATCATAACCTTTTTGATTTTCTGGTAAATCACTGATGATTAAGTCAATAATACCAGACATTAGAGCTTCGTATTTGTTCAGAGAACATGTTAATGCAAACCCTGTTTACTTTTTAACTTTTTAAATAAATTAGAGTAATATTTATGAAATATCACTGATTTTGGTCTTTTGCCATTAGTTTTGGTTTTTGTGTCTATTTCTTGATGAGATAAGTTGAAATCTATGATCTACAACTTTCACTATCCTGTTAACTGACTATGCTTAAGCAAAAAGTTTTGGTATGTCACCTCAAGGGAAATTTCTTGAAAACCATATTCTTTCATTGCTCTACAGAACATTCACTCCACAGCAAGATTAAAGATATAAGATACAAAGGACACCATTGGTGAGTCACTTAAAAAATATCAAAAGACAATGAGAAATGTGCATATGATTTTTATGGACAGTTTTGGTATAATGGTCTGACATATACCCTGACTCTTTCTGAGAGTCCTTAACATGCAAGGTGGTAAGAAAATATTCATCTGATTTGACTATAGGCTTTCTTGGCGTACTGTGGCATGAGCCCCGACTGCTTGTCTTAAGAGTCAGCCATTTCTAACATGAAGGAGAACAGCTTTCCTTATAACAACTCCTACTTGCCCCACTCACAAACCACACCATATACAGTATTGAAGATAAAAGTTTAACCAAAATCATTGGCATTCAGGAGATCCTTGCTATGTTTTAATAAGTGCCAGACAGTACTTGTTGGACTGTTTTGTGGAGCTGCTGTACAGTTTATTTCTTACCTATGGTGTTATTTTGTTTTTTCTTGTTATGCGGTTTTCTTTTTCTGAAATAAAAATAATTTAGTTAAAAATATGTGTGTGACAGTGGCTATCAAAATGCCCCTTTGTTCCTTTTACATTCTATTAAACAAACAGAAAGATGACATAACCACTGCAGCGCCCCTGCAGTATCATCCTCCCTGGTAAGATCCAACCATAAAGTGGTCACTTTCGAAGTCAGCATCTCCGCTGACCCCCCTCTAACTAGGGTCAAACAAAAAAAACTTCTCTATATCTGACTACAACCTCCTGAGGGATGGTATAAACAGCTTCCCAGCCTCCTCCCCCTCTGTTGGAACTAGCACCAATGTCCAAATTGACACCATAGTACTATACAAGCACTTAAATAGATGCATGGAATCAGGAATACCTGTCAGGACAAAATCATCTTCCACAAGGAAGAGTAAACCTGTCTGGTGGACATCTGTAATAAATAAACTATATAACAAAAAGGAAAAAAATGCTGTCCAGGGCCAAGAAGGAGCAGGTGCTCAATTGGAAGCAATCTCTCCTTAGCCTGAACAAGCAAATAAGAGCACTTGTCAAATCCTCTAAAGACAACTTTGAGTCTAAATTGGTCACATCTACTAGAAACAATCATAAGACCTTCTTCACATATGTCCACAATCTCAAAGGAAGCATCCAGATCTGTTCAGAATTAGTGGTCAAGGACACCACATACACAAATGCTGTAGATATAGCCACCCTACTTGCTGACAGATTCAGTGGAAGCTTGATCCCTCTGCCCCCATAATTAAATCGGGACATCCCCAGTACCCCCCTCCCCTTATCTCGAGGGAAAAGATCATCACTGCCACCTGAAAAGCAAAAAATTCAGCCTTCATGGGACCCGATAACATCCCAGGCTGCATCCTACATGAACTCAGGCATGAACTTGCAGCACCATTAGGCACCCGATTCAACCAAAGCCTGAGTACTAGCTTTGTCCCAGCCGAATGGAGGACAGCCAATGTCATCTCTTTACACAAAGGTGCAGCATCCACTGATCCGGGAAAACATAGACCCATCAGACTAACTAGCCTGATCTGCAAGGCCATGGAATGGATTATGATAGACCTCATTCATAGGGACATTGGCAACCTCCAAACACATAACCTCACACAGTTTGGCTTTGTCAAGGGGAGGACATGTCTGTTAAATCTGGTTGATTTCTTTCAGACAGTGACCAAAGGCATAGACGAGGGGAAGACGGAGCACACTGCCTACCTTGACCTGGCCAAAGCCTTCAACACTATTCCCCACTCAGGCATGATAGATAAACTCTCTCAAATAGGCATTAATACATATGTTATCAGATGAGTAGCAAACTGGCTCACTGATAGAACCCACTTAATCAAAATTGGGGAAGAGACCTCAAGTAGTATTCCCGTAACGAGTGACATACCCCAGGGATCGGTCTTGGGGGCCTCTGTTATTCGGGATATACTTCTCTGAGGTGCAGGCCAAAACCAGTGGGCTATGGCTGACCAAGTCTGCAGATAACTGAAAGCTGGGCATGATCATCAATTCCCCAAGTGATATGGACATCCTCCAAGAGGGTTTCACCAAAACAAATGACTGGTGCCAGAAACATGGCCTCAAGCTGAATGCCAAAAAATGCATCATCATCGCCTTTGGGGAGAAGGATATCCCCACATATCATCACATTAATAACAACATCCTAAGCATGCAATCAGTCGTGAGGGATTTGGGCACCCAGGTTGATAGCAACCTGACCTTTGACCACCATGTTGCTTCAGTTGTATGGAAAGCTTTCTACATGGCCCACCTCATAAGTAAGGGTATCTCATCCAGGGACAAGGAGGTCATAACATCCCTATATTCTTCCCTTATAAGGCTGTTTATTGAGTACAATGCTCCCTTTGGCATGTACCTCACAAAGTACATGCAGCAGCTGGAGAGACTACACAGGTTCCTCACCAGAAGAATCCAGGGCCTCAAACATCTACCTTACACAGATAGGCTAAAAGCTTTGTCCCTCTATTCAGTTTCATACAGACTCCAAAGAGGTGACCTCTGTCTGGCATACAAAACAATCTCAGACCCTGCCTTGATGAGACTCCTGCATATCCTGCAAGTCAAGCTCCACTCGAGTTACCCACACGTGTGAACTCAGCCATGTGTGTGACATCAATATGATTTGTTGGTGGGGCAGATTTGTGTCCCAAAGACTCCCCCATCTGTAGAACAGATTCCCTCACCATGTCAAACAGAGCACCTCATTTATCCCTTTTCAAGCACGACCAGGATAACTGACTGGGAAACAGAAAATACACCCCTGGAATTCCACCTGTATTCCTTCTGGACAGGGGCTTTGTCTTAACATGGGTTAAACTCTTGGCTAGGATTATAAGGGCCTCAAAGCTAATAGCCTAGTATGATTCATAGATAGGAGAAACTTCTAAACCACACATTGACTCGTATGGACACGTTATCTGGATCAGAGTCTTTCTCAGGTGTCCTGGCACACTGATTGCTAGAGACTTCTTAATCTTCTGACGTAGGAAAGTGTAAGCATTCTGCTATTTTAGTAGACATTTTGGATAGATTCTCCAACTTTAGGTAGGCTTCAGATAAATTCAGGCCTTTACAGTTAGCTTACTTCTGTGGGGGAGATTAGAAAACCTTTCTAGACTACAAGGTACTTTTGTGGTATTTTGGGGTCGATGTCATGGTTCCAGCAAGGCTAAATGACAATGTGCATTAGGAATTATGTTTTTAAAAGAAGATCAATGAAACAATAGCACCTGTTTTTTTTTATTTCTATTCATCTATTTATCTATTTGTCATGACATTTGTACAGTATTGGAATATTTATTATTTATGTATGTATTTTTTACATTTTCCTTTTTAACATTTATTGTGTTTAATTTATACAAGCTCATTGACCTTTTTGTTCAAGTCATGTGATTTGCATCAGATTTCAAATAAGACTGTCTGGTCAAGTGGAAAATTGTTCTGATGAAGTCCTTTGTATCTGGGATGAAAGTGCTTAACACGTTTCTGTATTTAAACCATTAAAAATCATCATGTAAAACTACAATCCACTCTGCTACAGGCCCCATGAAGGCTCAGTGTCTCTCCAGTAAGTGTTTTACAACTGTAAATGCCTATTTATGTTGAATTGTATTAGGCATTTTACAACTGTATATGTTTATGTTGAATTGTGTTAGACATCTAATATGTCTTATGCTTTATTATTGATGTTACTATGGCATGCACTAAGTTGTTACTAGTATAATAGTATGTATGGTCTATTTGCATAGCTGCACCTTGTTCACTAATGTTATTCATGTAATAGTGTTGTGTGTAGACAGCTTATACTAGTGTCTAAATTATTTCTATAAGTTTGTGCTGTTACTGGTGGATAGAATCACATCGGAGAACCACGACAGATTGCTGCTCACTATATTTTTATCTGTGGCTTTATAACTGTCTGGGTTTTTGTTTTCTAATGTTTTTCCAATTGGCTCAGTATCTGCATATACTAAGTAGTGGTTCAGGACATTGTCCTGCCTGTGGTAGCTATTTGCTCAGTGTGTTTTTTATAATCTTTATAACATATATTTACCATCTCAAAAGTGCTTACTCCTCTCTGTACTCTTCTTTTCTAGACCTAACACCACTCTTAAGTATTCAATACCACCTTTAACATTCTTATAAGAAAAGTGCAGTCCGGGTCTGAACTGTCTGCAAACAGCTACAGTTAACTTTGAGTATGTGTCTAACTGTTTGAGCCAATCTTCATTTTCCCTGGAGAGCACTGCCCCACCACCACCACACACATCGTCCACTTTCTCTTATTCCCTTCTGTTAGCAAATAGTATCCATAACTGATCAATAATGTGTGTTTGTTTATTTAAACTATACCACAGTAGCCTACTGATACAAGGTTATCCTGGTTTTCCACCTGAGAAATTAAGACAAGACTTACAGTTTCAGAGCAGTCCTTGGTCAATTGTGATTGTTCTTAACACATTCTTGTCTTGCTTTGTGATTGTTTCCAGCCCCTCATACAAGAACCTGCCCCCTATTCCCTCCCACCCCCAGTGGTCCCACCTTTATTGCCCATCTTTCCAATAGCCAATCTAACCCAACACTACCTCCTCCATATTCCCCTCTACTATCACACCTCCTCAACTGACATGTACAAGCATACCTTTCCTTTGCTCACTGCATGCACTCTCCTTGCATGTTTTACATCCTACCAAAGCTCCATCATTCAACCACTACCACTGTACTACTACTCACACCACCACCCATGTCTCCTCCCACCAGCTCAAGAACCATCCCTATGCACCTCCCACATATTCTACCAACTATATTACTCAAAGCATCCCTACAACTTAACATAGTAACCCTCCCACCATACCTATTACCCACAGAGAACAATCATAAAATTTCCCTTATAAACAAACACATTCAAAAACTGAGAAAACTAATAACCTCATGCATATCAAAACTAGCCCTAAGTGGAGACATCCACCCCAACCCTGGCCCTACCATCTCCAACCCCAATCCTCATAATCAGACTAGAAACCACAACTTCTCCCATATTACAGCCAATAGAAAGCCAAGTGACTTCCTTCTACTATGCCTAAATATTAGAAGTATATCCAACAAAGTCCATGAACTCCATGCCACCATAGACTTATACTCCCCAGATATAGTCGTCCTGACAGAAACCTGGCTAAAACCTCACATTACCAGTGAGCAAATACTCCCTACAGGTTACAGCATGCTAAGAGTAGACCGGCTAAACAAAAAAGGAGGCGGTGTAGCTATAATATTTAAACAACATCTAAACATCCAGATCTTAAAATCATCAGCTCCACAAATAGGCAATGAAGAAATAATATATACCAACCTCAAAATTAAAACCATCAACATAATTGGATGCTACTTCCCACCTGGCCAAAACATCCCTCCACTAGAAAACCTCCTCAGCTGGTCTACCCACCATCTCCCCCAAGAAACTATCATCTTAGGTGATTTCAATATTGACTGGCAATCCTGTTCTGGCAATAATCCAACCCATCATGTACACCTTCATGGTTTCACCCAACTAGTCCAGTCACCAACAAGGATAAATAAAAACTCCAGCAAGCACTCTACCCTGGATTGGATACTAGTCAGTAAGAACCCCCAGTCATATATAACAGGTTGCTTATCAGATAGCCTCAGTGATCACTCCCCATTATTCCTACTCAAAAAATACCTGTACCAAGCTAAACCTGTTATCTATTGTCAAATACGTAAAAAAATAAACTTTAACCCACTCACATTCATCTCATCCCTCAAAGAATGTAACTGGCATGCTCTAAAGTACCTCAGTCTAGATGACGCAGTTGAATCTTTTAATACTACCTTCCTGAACATCCTTAATTGCCATGCCCCCATAAGATTTTCAAGAACCAAAGCACAACCCTTCCCATGGCTACAGAAAACCACTAAGTCAGAAATGAAAAACAAGGATAAAGCCTGGGAGCACTGGCGCAAAACCAAAACCCCCGCAGCTAGACAGAAATTCCTAGAACTACGCAATAGAGTCAAAAAGCTAATAAAACGGGACAAATTCCAATACTACCAGTCTGCCCTAGACTCCTCACAACACAGCCCCAAACAATTCTGGTCCTCCATAAACTCCATCCTCCACCCAGGTGAAGTCAGTACCCCTCCTCCTAACATCCTCAGAAAATATTGCTACCTCATTCAACACACACTTCACGAAACCATACTATCACTAGCTAAACAACACAACCCCTCCTCCAACACACACCTTCAACTAGTAATCTCCCACTGCCTTCTCTTTTCTCCTGTACCTACCTCCAACATAAAAACTCTTAACTAAACTTAAACCCACCAAATTAGCAGCAGACAACCTCCCAAGTGAATACCTACAAATCGCAGCTGATGCTCTGGCCTACCCAGTATCCATCTTGATTAACCGATCTCTGTCAGAAAGTTACGTTCCCACATTGTGGAAAGTCTCACATATAATTCCCTCCACAAAGGCGGACCCTCTGCAGAACTAACCACCACCAATAGCTATTCTCTCTCCACTCTCCAAAATACTAGAGAGATGCATACACTCTCAGGTCTCACACTACCTCCTTACTAACAACCTCCTTTCCAGTACTCAGCATGGTTTCCGACCAAACCATAGCACCACCACTGCCTTACTCTCCTTTACTAACACTATCCTTCAGCATAAAAACAATGGCTATCTCTCCTCTGCTACTTTCCTAGACCTATCTAAAGCATTTGACATGGTCCCACACAAACAACTTATCTCTGTCCTCAATAACCTATCCTTCTCACAATCAGTCACCAACTGGTTTCAGAGTTACCTGTCTGACCGCCAACAATCCGTTGTATGGTAGAATGACATATCTTCCCAACTACCTGTCTCCATAGGGGTTCCCCAAGGATCCATCCTTGGACCCCTACTTTTCTCTGTTTACACCAATAATCTAGCCTCTGCCACCAAACATGGCACACTCATCCAATATGCAGATGACTCTACCATCATCTGCTCAGCCCAGTCCCTACCCAAACTGCAAAAAGTCACACAGGAAGCCTTTTCCTCTGTTGAAACATGGTTATCCGATGCCCAATTAATACTCAACCCAAACAAAACTAAACTACTCATCTTCCAACCCACCAAACATACTCAAAACAACTCTCACTTTAACATCACAGCAAAAGACAACACCACTATA
This sequence comes from Protopterus annectens, assembly GCF_019279795.1. Classification (NCBI taxonomy): domain Eukaryota; kingdom Metazoa; phylum Chordata; order Ceratodontiformes; family Protopteridae; genus Protopterus; species Protopterus annectens. The sequence continues at coordinate 433,733,307 of NC_056733.1, forward strand.
TACCCAACTGAACACACCAAATTGCTAGGAGTGGAAATAGACAATAAACTAAAATTTGACATTCACATATCCATGACTATAAAAAAAAGTCCGCAAAAAACTAGGAGCATTATACAGAAATAAACAATTTCTCACCAAAGCAGCAAAGATTTCAATAGCAAATTCCCACCTTATCTCCACCCATCTTTATGCCTCTCCAGTATATACCAACCTAAGGCAATGTGATCTAAACAAGCTAGAGACCTGCTACAACAAAATCGCATCCTACTGTAGTCACCACTGTCTCTCACTTGCTGAACTGGGCTGGCTTGAACTCCCTCACCTCCTTCAGTGGTATCAACTCTCACTCACCCACAAACTAGTAAACCATCCACTAAATGTCCCATTCCTCCAGAATCTACTCCAACCCTATCGCACCACCAGGCCACTAAGCTCCAGCAACAAAATCACTTGCAGATCACCAGAGCCAATAACTCTGCTGGTGAAGGACTATTCTCTTGTGCCATAGCCAAATTATGGAACTCACTCCCACCCACAATCATGCACCAACTTCAAAACTTTATTAAAAGCGCACCTAAAACATGCTGGCTATGCCCCACTCTAATATCATCCACCCCATCCAACTACTACCTTTCTTTCACCTCCACTAACTACCTTGATGATAGCAAGCTCAGATGCTCATAAGCCTAGTACTTATTATACAGCAGGAACTTCTCATTGTTACATTTGTTAATGCCTGTTATGTACTTCACAGATAAAGATTCTAGGTGTCTACTGATGTACTATGTTCTTCATTTGTAAATATGTTGTAAGTAATTTCTATGTTAAATTGTTAATCACTATGTAATCCAATGCAACTACTGTCTGTTTATTTTACTGTGGAGCTTTTCTCTCCGGGCCTCCGCTGAAAATGGACCCACGTCCAGTCAGACACTCCCGGTCAACAAATTTAAATAAATAAAATAAATAAAAATCATTGATTGCCTGTGCAAGTCTAGCTCCTTACCATCTCCAAGCTGATGTTTTCTTGTCTGGCAACATGCTACTGTTAGAAATCTAATGCACACAGTGATGTGGGCCATTTGATACTGGGTCCCTACAAAGAATATCAGGGTCCTGCATGATTCCAGTCTCCATGCAAGTTGGAAACTGGAGAATAAATACATTTATGATAAAAATTAATTACCTGGGTAGTGATTTCATCCATGAGAATATATCATTGAATAATAAGTGACATAAGCATGCGCTGCTTATCTGCCACAACTGGGAAGCACACTCTTTCCTCTACTTGATTGACATAATTCACAGGTCCCTTATATTTAGCTTTGCAGGCAGCTTGGCACTTGGCCACTACCAAACTGAAATTCAAACTCCATGTTTTGCTTAATGAAGGGCCAGTATAGAGTCACAGAGTGGAAGGTCTTCCCATCTCTCAAACTTGGCATATCACTCCTCCCTGAGAATTTAGTTTCTTTTATTGAGTAATACTAATGCTGTATTCACAACCATGAAGACTGAGTCTCTGTTAAGATGTCACACGCCTGAAATTGTGAATGATACCATGAAATGACCAACTATATGTAAGAAGGATAAGTGCTACATTAAAAGTTGAAGGATCTGAGAAGAAATGAGGAACAAGTAATGTTGACAATAATACAAAGAAAGATGTATTTTCAGTAAACTACTTGTCTTAATGTAAGCTTTGTCAGAGTTTTAGAACTTTATTTAGCTAAAAAAAAGATCCTTTAATTTTCCATCACAGGGCAAGCCATCCATACATTATGAAGAGCTGGATCCACAAAGGGGTGCAGATTATAGCTCATATTCCTACCTAAAAAAGAAAATACAGATAAGTGAAAGGGACAATTGTTTTATCCACTAGAAAGTGTACCACAAAGGGAAGGCACTATCATAATTGTCGAAGTTGTAAATGCTCCTCAATATGTACATTATTCAATTTAGTCTGCCAAACACCTGCTGCATTTCTGAGGATCTCAGTTGTGATCAGCAGAATTGCAGCAGAAGTGAATGTATGAATATGGGCAGAATTTATGCAAAAACCTTGGCTATTGTATTTGTCCTACTCCAAGGTGCTTTCATCTTGGAGTTAATATATACTAGTATCAGGTATTTAGTAGCACAGATTTCAATGCAAGACTGCAGAGAGGCTGTCCTATAGAAAAGGCTTTAAATGTAAAACAGTCATTTTCAAATTTCATTTGCCAGATTCACAGTTTATTTTTTCAAACTGTCACGACTTTCAGGATCATGACTTACACTTCTAACATGGAGCTCAAGTAAAAATGATTTAAAAATTTAGTAACATTAAGAAGTTTATAAGGAAATGTAGTAAGATTTATGAAAATAGTGGTCTTTATGTAAGTTTTAGGGGTAAATTGCTAAAGCTTCTAATGTAATAAAACCTACAGGTTGAGGGCCAAAAAGAATGAACAAAGTCAAGATGGCTTAAACCTCAAACTGAGATCGCCAGTTACTTTGGCTTAGGTGAACAGAGATGCAAACATGGTCAATAGAGCATAAGAAGCATTACCATGTAAGATTTTAGAAATTAGTATAAGTTTTCTAAGTGACCTTTTGTCTGAGAGAGAACTACTGCTGGAGCTGCAAAACAGGAGTGCTAGCAGAATATCTAGCAGATCCAGTTGGTAACCTAGCTGCAGAGTTCTAAACATGCTAAAACATTTCAAACTCACTGTGTGGAAGCCACATATTCAGGGAATTACAATAACCTGTATTACAAATGAGCTGGGCCCACACATTAATCAGCATATCTCTTGTTAGAATAAGATGCTTAAGTCACATGATTTATAGGTTCATAAGTTAATGGGTGTACACTAGGCTAACAACTGCTAGAGGCCTTTATAAGCCTAGCCATACAATACAAATGTGACCCACAAATGTGATGTATATAGGTGGTGATTTACTGACTGCCTCTGTCCATCAGAGACATAGCAGCTAGTCCAGGGGTGAATTTCCAACTACTCATCCATTGGTCCAAATTGCACTTGAATATGGATAGGAAAGAACTCTGCTTTACATGGATATAAGCCTGTGCCAGCGAATGGGAATTCTCTGAGAAACCTATCTGTATCTCCAGCATGTCCTCTTTATATCACAAACAAAATTTAGGTGTTTTAATCTAGCAGTGCTGATGATGTTTGTTTTGTGGATGTGAAAAGGGTCATCAAAACAGGGTCCAGGGATGCATTGTATGCCAGGCAATGGTCTCCTCTCAGAAGTCTGTATAATACCAAGTAAAGAGAAAGGGCTTTGAGGCAATCAGCTTAGGACATTGTGGTTACTCCCTGTATTCTTTTTGTAAGGAACTTTAGTGAACATTCCAGTTGATGCATGCGTTTGGTCAGGTACATACCATAAGGTGCACTCTACTCTAAGATGGGTCTGACGAGGCCCAAGTACAGCTGTATGATGATCTAGATGCCATGTTCTTGCTTATAGCTGGAACAACATAGAAGGATTTTCTTACCACCTTGGATGTGTTTGCCAAAGGTTAGGCTGCTGACTACATGAATTCCCAGATCCCTGACTAGTGAATCAATTTTAGAGATATTGCATTGTTGATGTAGTTACCTGGGGTGGTAGACTTCACGAAAGGTACTATAATACATTTCATGATATTTAGTTTTAAGCTATGATTTTGGCACCAAGCTTTTTTTCAGTGTTGGAACTTCCTGAAGGGTGTTCTCATCTTGGGAGGATTCAGTGACTTCTCCCAGTGTGCAATCATCTCCTAACTTGGTTAGCCAGACACCTTTGACATTTGCTTTGACATCCGAGAAATAGATACCAAAGAAGAGTGGGCCTAGCGCAGAGCCCTGGGGGACTCCACTGATGCCCAGCCTCTTTGTGGAGGTTCCAGTTGCTACATGTGGCTGGTCAGGGTGCGATGAGGACCAAGTGCAGTCATATGGTGACCTCTCTGGACCTAGATACTCTAAACAGTGACAGCAAAGCCTGACATCAACTGATGCCTGGTCTTGAACTTTCAGCTGATTATCAAGCATCATCCCAAACATATCCCTTTGATAGGAACTCTAAATTATTACTGTTGTATGTAATATATGGCTTAAGAAAAGGATCAGTGGATGACCCATGTATGGTCTGAGTTAAAAAGGTATCTATCTTTGATAGGTTGAAATCCTTAAGAAGTTCAGAGTATTCCACTCACACCTAAGGATGGTGGCATTGCTTTAAATATCATAAAAGTAATATACTGATACTGTTGTTTTCTTCCTCTGTTTACCACATGGCAGGGTCTACAGTGTAAATACAAGCAAAATAAATACTGGTCACTGAAAATATCTTGCAACTCAGAGAGTAGACAACGCACATGTTTATATTAGAGTCAACTTTATGACTCTGCTCTTAGACAGAAGACAAACCACCAATGAATGTGGAGGATATTACACAGTAGGTCCTCAAATGCTCCATCCATGTTGAATACAGCAGGCAAATCAAGGTGCACCATGAATGAGTAAAAGCATTGATTTTTTACTCAGTGTAAAATTGCTCATTACTCAAACCAGTGGAGTGTCACAGCTGTTACACAAACTGAAACAAGAGTGATGTGGCTATCCAGGTTCATGAGATTTTAGAAAGGATCCAGAATACTTGCTCAAAACTTTCTTAGTAACCTTCTTTGTAGATGGAATTTGAGAGATAGGGTGCTAACTTTCAAGAGTGGCTGGAATTCTTCAAGAAAAGTGTGATCAGGACTGCCTTTAAGATATATAGAAGCAAACATGTCCAAAATGAGCTTTCAATGATCAAAGATGAGTGGACACTGGATATCCAGATAAGATATTGCCAAGAGTTCTTTCTCTAGCTGCGTATAATGCATTTCAGTTTGGGTTAGAGTTCTGGATGCATAGGCTACTGGTTACTCTCTTGAAGAATGACTGCATCAAGAACAAATTTCAAGCATCACAAGAAAGAGTAACTGGTTTGTGAACATCATAGTATCTGAGAGTTGGTGGACTGGCAATTATCTTTTTCAAGATATCAGTTGCACTTTGGTGTTGTTCTAACCATGACCAAGATACATCTTTGCATGTCAGCTCTCTAAGCAATGCTGAAAGTTGGCTTAAATCTGGAATGAACTTGCTTAAGTAGTTAATCATGCCAAGAAAACATTGTAGGGCTGGAACACTGTCTGGAGCTTGCATCTCAAGAATTACTGTTTGCTTTGAGGGATCTGGTCGTAAGCCTGAACTGGTAAATAAATGGCCTCCATAAGTAACTTCTTGTAGCTGGAATCCAGCTTAAGATTTACTTCATGTGCTCTTTCCAGAACTTTCCTGAGGTTTTTTTCATGCTCGGCTTCACCATTTCCTCCTGTTAGAATATCATCTACTATAATAGCACATGGACACCCAGAAAAAAATTTGCTCCATTGCATGCTGGAAGATTTCATTGGCAGAATTTATCCGAAATGGCATTCTCAAAAATCTGTACCTGCCAAATGGAATATTGAAAGTGGTTAGCAATGAAGATTTTCGGGCAAACAAAATTTGCCAAAATGAACTCTTTGCACCTAAGACAGAAAAAAAGCAGTGGCATTTGGCATAAGAGCAGTGACTTATTTGACTGTACACATTGGATAATGAAGTCTCTTCAGTGTTTTGTTCAAATCTTGTGGAACAATACATATTCTGATATCAACTGAGTGTTTCTTATAAGGAACGACCATGGAGGATACCCATTCAATTGGGTCTTCAATTGGACAAATCACACCTTGCTGCACCATTTTATCTAGCTCAGCCTTGACTCTGTTCTGCATGGCTACTGGAAATCTCCAGGCTGGCCTGACAACTGGACTGACTTCAGGGTCTAACTTCATGGAGTACACAACTGGGCATTTACCTAGTTTGTCTTTGAAAAGATCAGCATAGGTAGATAAAATAGACTGGGCAAAATTAGAATAGTGGTCTTTTAAGCTAACATGATGGACTTCTTTGTTAAATGAAAGTAGTCCCATTTTTAAACTGTCTCTGAGGCCTAATAATGACTGTATATGTCTTTTGATCACATAAAATTGCAAGTCGTAGCTGTTTCCAGCAGAGTAACATGAAAGCACTACTGAACCTTCAGTCTGAATTTGTTCACCATCATAAGCAGCAAACTTTGCAAACTTCGCCAAATCAAGCTTTTCACCAGCAGATACTCTAGCAAATGTTTCTGCTGACATAATATTGCACTTTGAATCTGCGTCAACTTTGAGCTCTGTGGGTTTTCCATTTATCCAAACAGTACAAACTACTTCATTCATTGCCCATAAATCTACTGCATTGACTGTTTCATTAAGCACCAACACACCATCAATATAAAAAGTAGGGTCACAGCTTTCTAATTGATCAATTTGTCTCTTTGAATGTTCTCTTTTAATAAAATAAATGCACCTTATTTGGTTTACAAAACCTTTTAAAATGATTCTGCTTATTGCATCTGTGGCATTGCTGAGTGAAAGCTAAGCACTTTTCTCTTTTATTCTCATGCTTTGCACCACAATTATGACAGCTGACTATGAGACTGGGTGAGGGTATATGCTTAGAGTTTGCTGACTCACTCTTGTGCTTCATTGAGACTGTGCGCACTCTGGAATTTGCTAGAAAGCTACAGGGTTTCGCAGTGGCTGTTGCAGGTTTCACAGTTGCTGCCACATGCTTGGGCTTGTTTCTTTTAACCACATGCTGCATACTATCAACATGAGTACTAGAAGATGCTGGAAGCATGCTTTTCTCATTTGTAAGCATATTTGTGTGTTTTTCTGTGAGCTCATATATATGACAAATCTCAGTGGCCTTATTTAAAGTTAAATCACTGTCATAAAGCAAACTCTTTCTCACAACATTATCTTTAATACCACACACAAGTCTGTCGTTTATTAACTCATCCCTTAAATCACCAAATCTGCACATTTAGCCTTGTTTCTCAAGTCAGTTATATATGCTGCAAAAGTTGGCTTTTGATCTCTTGTGTAACATAAGTGCCTTTCCATTGCAATATTCATTTGGAGGTTACACATTTCTCTAAATTTATGTTTTAAACACTCAGGGACTTCCCTTGACTCAGCTGGTACAACTATATGATGTTTTCTCCTCTCCTGAAAACACAGTGGGTGGGTACACAAATGAACACACTCTCTCTATGGATTCTGAACCAGCTACATTAAGCAGAATAAATGCCTTTGTATGGTCACCTTTATCAGAAAATGAAGCTTGTATGAAAATACCATACTCTTGCTCAAACGCTCTCCATTTCTCTTCAATATTATTATCAAAGACAAGAGGACGTGGTTTATGAAATCCTTCAGCCATGCCAGCAAAGTATGCTCAAACACACTGAAAAATGGCAATTGTAATTATGTACGAACATGCACACACAGCCAGTAGTGCTATTAACATTCAAATGTGCAATAAACTCTTTGAAATACTTTAGTTTGCAAAATATGCTTTGAAATGGCTGTATTTTGTGAAATAACTGCATTGTAATACTACACAAACTTGTGAACACTTTGTATGCTTCGGATATCTTGAATAGCTTTAATTAATGTGTAAAAGTTGAACATAGCAAAAAAATGCAGTTGTTTCCCTTATTTTATTCATTTTATGTGACTCATACTTTATTTCAAACATTTTCCATAGTTATTAGAATATTTTTATTAATATATCACAGTTTAGGACATTTTGTTTACTTAGAAATTCGTTTTCAGCATTCTGAGTGCTTCATTTTATATTTTGCGAATAAGAAATAATTTAAGTAAGCTTTGATACCCAAAATACTTTTCTGACCTTTTTTTAGCAAGTTATATGTGCAGTAGGGATGATCCAATCCTCTATATTTCTCCACCTTTAACTGAGTGCCTTCTTGGTTTGGAATCTGAATTTCTGGATCCCACTTCTGACACCATGTTGCTTGTCTTGTTTCACCATTGAAGACAAACAGGTGGAGTAGTTTGTTTAAATGCTTTATTACAAAGAAGCATATCAGGATGGATAGCAGCAGTGCAAAATATAAACAAATCAGTTGACAGACTACACAGACATAGATGCTTACATCTCAACAGCTAACTACAAAAGAGCATATTGGTGGAGTTTATGATGTCTTCTAATGCTACCAATGAACTTGATCCAGATGGAGGTATTTCTGGACAACCTACACCAAAGAAGGATTTATCCACTTTGCTGCTTGAAGTCAGCCAACAACTTGCTTTACACGCCCTTTCCCTAGCTGGTGAGAATTTGAACATTAATGCTTCAGCAGACACGCTGGGCTTACATCTTACTCAGTTATCAAACAGGAATGTTTTTATTACTCAAGAAAATGCATCTAGAATCATGGCACAGGGTGCTGTGTGTGAACAGTATGACTGGAAGGTAATTAATTTCAATTTTAACAGTCAAACAAATCATTCTCATACAGTGCTTAACTCATCTGGTCCACATATGTCTCTTGCAGAACAGTTAAAGAAATTTGAACACTTGTTGCATGAATACAAGAGAATACAGTTAGACAATACCTATTTATTTAAAAATATTGAGAGGGGACAAGTCCCAAAAGGTTTACATATATGGCGCTATCCAAATGGTATTAATGGCAATGATGATTTTTATTCTGAACTACATAATTTATTTGACAAAACTGGCTGTGATTTAATGCGCCTTATCATCAAATATAATATATGATTAGAACAATTGGACCATGAGTTGAACACGTTAAACAAGAATATTCGGGATGATTTACTGTTCGAACAGTATATGCCTCAGTTTAATAACATAATTTCTTCTGTTGATGCTTATTGTTCAAAGAATTTGGAATGTAAAACTAAAAAAACTACAAAGGGATTTTGATGCATATGCTAATAAAAAGGTGTATCCTTTACTGGCAAGTCCTCAAATCTCAAGGATCAATCAGCTCATAATGATGTAAGCACGGATGTCTCTGTAGTTTCAAATGGAGCTTCCCCTTTAGAGATGGAAGGGTCACTAAGGACAGAGCAGTTACAGAACCAACAGAATTATCGGCCTTCATGGCAACAACAGGATACAAGGAATGTATACATCCAACAGGGTGCACGACCAAAGAGGACCAACAATTACAACCAGAGATAGCTGTGGGACCGAGTTTGAACGAATATGAGCAGATATATGTTTTTAACTTTTTTCCACAAAGTAATAATTCTTGGGCAACTACTCCTGATACAGCAGTGAAAGTTAGTTCATTCACCATTCCACATGGGACTGAAGTCGAGCTGCATGCATCATTTGGAACAGTTGGTGAGTTCAATACACAGAATTTTGATCTAGACAGTGTTCATAATTTTGTTCATGGAGTAATCAATTGTGGAGATGTGGGTGTCAGTGAAATAACTGGAGGAATTTAATTTCCTGTGTTAAATATAATTGTAAATGACACTGGTGATTACAAACTGTAGAACTACTCCAGTAAATCATTAAATACTGGTCATGCTAACATTTTATCAAAAGGAATGACATTTGTAACAGCTAAATGGGCCAGCATTTTTCAGACTTTGGGTGACTTAAAACTTTATACTCGTAACCTGAATTTCAACATGGTATTTTCAAATACAACTGAAAACAATGCTGCCAATATGGATAGTTTACATCATGCTAGCGCATTTAACCCGCCTTTAAATCCCTGTATACATACATTTGAGAAATTATGTGGGGATGAAATAAAGTTTATTCTAGATAAGAAATGTGCTAATAAATATAATGTTTCTACAGAGGAAATGATTATCTTACATGAACTTACACATGATTGTAGTATAAGGGTTATGAAACCTGATAAAGGAGGCGGGGTTGTCATTATGGATTCTGTAGATTACATCAATAATATGAATTCTCTAAATCAGTTTAGCTTTTCGCAATATTGATTTGTTACAAAATGAAATGTTAATGCAGGTTGAGATTATGAAAAAAGATTATGATTTTATGTATAATGACAAACCAGATTTAGCTAATATATTTGGTATACCCAAAATACTTAAAGGTCTAGATAATCCACCTTTCAGACCCATAGTTGATGGTTCCAGGAGTAAAACCTATTTTATAGCCCAGTGGATTGATGAACATGTAAAAAGTGGTTTGATGAAATATCCACGTTTGCAAAGATTTGTGGCATTTTTTACAATTAATAAATGACATGCCATATGTTGCCAGAGGGATATTTGTGACAATTGATGTGCATGATTTGTTTTCTGTTATAGCTCAAGACACAGGTGTTTCGTGGTTTGAACAGCAATTTTTCAGTGCAAATGTTCTAAGTAACATTACCATTAATGCCTGTGTCACATTAATGGAAGCTGTATTAAAAAACTATTTCATTTATTTTGAGGGACAAACTTAAAGGCAGGTAACTGGAGTGGCAATGGGTGTTGCATACACCCCCAGTTTTGTTAATTATGTCATGATTAAGTGGGAGAATTATTGCATTTTCTCCAGCCATTATGCAGGGTGTTGGTCACTTTACATCAGATTTTTTTACGGTGTTTTTATTTTCTGGATTGATACTGTTGAAAGACTGAAAGAATTTTTGGAGTACATTGACAACACCGTTGATTTCTTAAAATTTTCTTCCAACTGTGATTTAAGAAAAATTTCCTTTTTAGATGTGGAGATTGGCAAGGATACAGTTAATAATTGTTTCTACTCTGCAATTTTTCGAAAACCAACTTTTTCCAACACATACTTATATTATTCCAGTTGGCACCCAAAACATAAAAGAAATGCAGTAGTTAAAGGCTAGTTAGTACGTATAGCCAGAATGCTGTCCAATTTGGATGAGTTCAATACAGAATGTAAGAAAGTTGTGGATATGTTTTTAAAAAGACGGTATCCCCAAACTTTCCTGGATGATATTTTAAATGAGGTGGTAAACAAAAGGACTAATGGAGTATACAGCCCTATTTTGGGACCACCTACAGAGAATAACAACATTAATACATACACTTTACAGCAGGAAAGTAGTATTACACATAATTATAAAAACTGTTTCATTACTACATTTACTGTGGATAGTTACCATATATATGATGTGCTATGTAAAATCTGGAGTATTGTTTTCACTGAAACTGAATTCATCGAAAAATTGGGTGTCAAAGCAGTCATGCTACACAAAAAAGGAAATTCTATAAAACATATTTTAGAAAAAAAGATATGTTGAGGGAACAAGTGGCACAGTTGGCACTAGAAAATGTGGCCATTGCTGTATTTGTCAATATGTCAACAGTAGTGATTCATTCACTGTCAATGGCCACACTTATTACATTAAATGTCGGTTCACATGCAACACTGTTGGTATAGTATATTTAGCTTAGCGTAATTCCTGTACGGCTTTTTATGTAGGTAAAACAAGAGATATTTTAAAAGAAGGGTGTACGAGCATATTTTAGACATAAGAAATCAAAAAAGAACAAATGCTTTATATAGACATATTGGTGATCAAGAAGAGGAGGGTGAGTGTGAGGGCAGCACCAAGGATCAAGGGTAATTGTGAGGTGATGTTCAGGGAAGAGTTAAGACAGGCACTGGGTGGCAGTGAAGAGTTACTGAATAGCTGGGTAACTACAGCAGAGTAAGAGAGATGGCTAGAAGGGTGCTTGGTGTGACATCTGGAAAGAGGAAGGAGGACAAGGAGGCCTGGTGGTGGAATGAAGAAGTACAGGAGAGTATACAGAGAAAGAGGTTGGTGAAGAAGAAGTGGGATTGTCAAGGAGATGAAGAAAGTAGACAAGAGTATAAGGAGATGAGTTGCATGGCAAAGAGAGAGGTGGCGAAGGCTAAGGATAAGGCGTATGAAGAGTTGTATAAAAGGTTGGACACTAAGGAGGGAGAAAAGGACCTGTACCGATTGGCTAGACAGAGGGACCGAGCTAGTAAAGATGTGCAGCAGCTAAGGGTGATAAAGGATAATGAGGGAAACGTACTCACAAGCAAGGAGAGTGTGTTGAGCAGATGGAAAGAGTACTTTGAGGGGTTGATGAATGAAGAGAATGAGAGGGAGAGAAGGGTGGATGATGTGCGAATAGTGAATCATGAAATGCAGTGGATTAGCAAGGAGGAAGTAAGGATAGCTATGAAGAGGATGAAGAATGGAAAGGCTGTTGGTCCCGATGACATACCTGTGGAAGCATGGAGGCGTTTAGGTGAAATGGCAGTGGAGTTTTTAACTAGATTGTTTAATGAAATCTTGGAAAGTGAGAGGATGCCTGAGGAATGGAGAAAAAGTGTTTCGGTACCAATTTTTAAGAATAAGGGTGATGTGCAGAGCTGATTAAACTGATCAGTCACAGCCTGAAGTTATGGGAAGAGTAATGGAAGCTAGGTTAAGAAGGGAGGTGATGATTAGTGATCAGCAGTATTGTTTCATGCCAGGAAAGAGCACTACAGATGCGATGTTTTCTCTGAGAATGTTGATGGAGAAGTACAGAGAAGGTCAGAAGGAGTTGCATTGTGTCTTTGTGGATTTAGAGAAAGCATATGACAAGGTGCCTAGAGAGGAATTGTGGTATTGTATGAGGAAGTCGGGAGTGTCAGAGAAGTATGTAAGAGTGGTACAGGATATGTACGAGGGTAGTGTGAGAGTGGTGAGGTCTGTGGTGGGAGTGACAGATGCGTTTAAGGTGGAGGTGGGATTACATCAAGGATCAGCTCTGAGCCCTTTCTTATTTGCAATGGTGATGGACAGGTTGACAGACGAGATCAGACAGGAGTCCCCGTGGACTATGATGTTTGCAGATGACATTGTGATCTGTAGTGAGAGTAGGGAACAGGTGGAGGAGACCCTGGAGAGGTGGAGATATGGTCTAGAGAGAAGAGGAATGAAGGTCAGCAGGACTAAGACAGAATATATGTGTGTGAATGCGAGGGAGGATAGAGGAATAGTGAGGATGCAGGGAGTAGAGGTGGTGAAGGTGAATGAGTTTAAGTACTTGGGATCAACAGTTCAGAGTAATGGTGAGTGTGGAAGAGAGGTGAAGAAGACAATACAGGCAGGATGGAGTGGGTGGAGAAGAGTGTCAGGAGTGAATTGTGACAGACGAGTACCAATAAGAGTGAAAGGGAAGGTCTACAAGAGGGTAGTGAGACCAGCTATGTTACATGGGTTGGAGACAGTGGCATTGAAAAAAAGGCAGGAGTCAGAGCCTGATGTGGTAGAGTTGAAGATGTTAAGATTTGCACTGGGTGTGATGAGAATGGACAGGATTAGGAATAAGTATATTAGAGGGTCAGCCTAGGTTGGAAGGTTTGGAGACAAAGCCAGAGAGGCAAGATTACGTTGGTTTGGACATGTGCTGAGGAGGGATGCAGAGTATATTGGGAAAAAGATGCTAAGGATGACGCTGCCAGGTAACAGGAAAAGAAGAAGGCCTAAGATAAGGTTTATGGATGTGGTGAGAGAGGACATGTAGGTTTTTGGTGTGACAGGGCAGGATGCAGAGGGCAGAAATAAATGGAAACAGTTGATCTGCTGTGGCGACCCCTAACGGGAGCAACCGAAAGAAGAAGAAGAAGAAGAAGAAGAAGACATGTTGAACAACATACACAACATACTTTTAATTTTATGATTTTAGAACATATTAAAATTGATGGACAAGGGTGGTTCTTAGAAGAACATTTGGAAAAGAATGAATTAAAATGGCAGATGATTTTAAATGCTTGCAACCACCCAGGTTTGAATGATTCTTGTTCAATTAGTTCTCTGTTAAAATTGAAGTTTTATGGTATGTAATGGGTATTGGTGGAATTGTAACATGTGATTTTAAATCAAGGGTATAAATGGATGTGTTTTTAACTTTGACATGGTTCTGATGAAGTTCTTATGAATGAAATTGCTTAACCATTAAAGTATTCTCTGTTTTGGAAGTGATTTGTTGGTTATTTGTGGTTCTAAGTTTGCTATACTGGTGGAGTTTATGACTTTTCTGACCTTTTCTGAGCGAGTTATATGTACAGTAGGGATGATCCATTCCCCTATATTCCTCCACCTTTAACTGAGTGCCTTATTGGTCTGGAATCTGAATTTCTGGATCCCACTTCTGACACACACACAAACACACACACACACGCACACACACACACACACACACACACACACACGCATGCAAATATAAAAATTTAAGCTTTTACACACACACACACACACACACACACACACACACACACACACACACACACACACACACACACACACACACACACTTGCATGCAAATATAAACATTTAAGTTCTTACACACACACACACACACACACACACACACACACACACATACTTGCATGGAAATATAAACATTTAAGCTCTTACAGATACACACACACAACCCCCCCCCACATACACACACACCATGTCACTTGTCTTGTTTCACAATTGAAGACAAATTGGTGGAGTAGTTTGTTTATATGCTTTATTACAAATAAACACATCAGGATGGATAGCAGCAGTACAAAATATAAACAAACCGATTGACAGACTACACAGACATACATGCTTACATCTGAAAAGCTAACTACAAAATGTCAGTCAGATACACATGCTCAGTATTTATACACTTGTGCAAGCCCCTAGAAAGCTTCTTAAAGGTGCACTTCATATTGATCTCCATGCCCTTTCCCTGGTATTGTATAGTCTTGAGGTTGGTATGTATATATATATATATATATATATATATATATATATATAATTAGCAGGGAGTATGAGGGTGCAGCCCTGACCCCAAGGGGGTGCAGAGAGCTTGCTACCTGGCAAAACAGTGTTTTTGATCTGCATGCTCCAAGCTTATGTCTTTTTTTAAACAAGAAACATCTTTATTGAACTGTCACTTATGATACAAGCATGCATACATTTATATAAATGAAAATAAACAATATTGACATGTATTCAGTTCTAAACATTATAAATCACAAATAATCTCTAAACAGTCATTGTTAGTCAAACATTGCATAGCTCATTCAGTTCATGCCTTCCCTTAAAATGGATTCCTCTCCCAACACACTGTTCTGAATGTATTATTCCCATAATTCCAATTTTTTTCTCTGTAATTTGCTCCTACCCTTTTCTAAAGATCCCACTTCCAGTTCTTTTAACTTTGTTGGTATATTCACTACTTCTAGTATGGCTGGTTTCGACTTTGATGTCTATTTGCTAGTAACTGCTTTTTTTGGCAGCCACCAGAATTAGACCCAGCAAGGCTTTACAATGTCTAGACAATCCTGGTTCTGTAATACAGCTCAAAAAATCATTTCCTTAGTTACACCAGTTTTCTGACAGAGTAGTCTGCAGGGAATTTTTAAAGTGTGCCAACTTATTGTACTCCCTAAAAAATATGCTCCTGAGTACCTCTCTCTTCCCCATCACACCTCCAACATTTGGAATCTACATGAGGAGAAATTCTTTGGAGTCTGCTTGAGATATAAAAATAGTAATGCAAAAGCTTCCAAGCAAAAATCCTAAATCTTCAAGGTTTTGTTGTATATTTGGGAGACATGCATATATCCTCCAATTGTTTCTTTGTAAGTTGCTTATCCAGTCTCTCTTCTCAATCCTTTCTAGCTTCCTCTGATTGATTCCTATAGTTATTGGAGCATGCAAGTTTTACTGTCAGTATTTTAGACTGTTGTTTATTTTGTGATATATATATATGGGTCTACTTTCATTCACCGAAAGACCACTTACCGAAATCCAGTTGCCCAAGATGACTTCAGTGAAAGCTTACAAGTCCAAAACCTTGGAGCACCAAAACGCTGTCACTGGGAAAAAACCACTTGGCCACCAGCATGAACTTTGCCCTATCCCCTGGGTAGTGCAATCTCAGAGTTGGTATATTTAGTTTAGGGGGTTGAAGCCCCCAGGTTGGGTGGGTTTCATTTTTGTGTGTTTTTTATTTTACCCTAGTGGCTAAGTGTTTCCAGTGACAACCGTTCAGTGCTCCATGGTTTTGGACTTGTAAGCTTTCATTGAAGTCATTTCAGACAACTGGATTTTGGTTAAGTGGTCTTTCGGTGAATGAAGGTAGACCATATATATATATATATATATATATATATATATATATATATATATATATATGTTCATGAATATATACTAGGTTAATGACCATCAGTCCTTTATAAGCCTAGCCATGCAACCCAACCCAGTTCATCAGTCCAAGTCTATACATATATAATTTTAACTTTAATTTTGAATTCACAAAAAAATTGCAGAACCACAGACAATGAATGTCTTTTGAAAAAAAGCACTCCCTTAAAAAAAGAAACAATAACAATATGCCTTAATAAAAACATTTTAAGCAGTCACCATACTTTATGAATACTATGGAAGAGGTACTGTACTTTATCTTGTTGGATCTCGATTTGCTGGAATATGAAAGCTGTCTGTTCAGCCTGTTGTATCTGAAGTTACACATAAATTTTGCTTTCTGATTGGTTGTTCATCTTGTGACATCAGGCTTCTGTGTATCTCTTGTAGATCTTGACTGAAAAATGCAGTAGTATGCAAAAGTATAGGAAAACACTGGCATTTATTGTGAGATAAAATAAATTAATTGATTCACAGCAGTGCTCAGGTAAGGATGATTTTGAATAGGTAACAAAAAGATCATGCTGCAGATGTATCATAATGCATTTCAGATATGCTTTCTTGGCCATTGTGATATCAGCACGTTATTGATACCAGACTGGAGGTAAAAGCATGATTTTTTTTTTTTAATTTCAAGCGGGCTACATAGGTTTTAATTTAGACAGTTATAGATAGACAGAGAAGTTAACAACACTGATTGCACATCTCTTATCTTCTTTCTAAATTTGGGAGAATCAGTCTTTGGGGCTGCATTTACAATAGGAAGGCAAAGAATACTACACTAACACTGTATGCGCACTTTCAGGAGTACAGAAGTCACATTATAGATGTGAATGAATTAGAGGGAAATATAAAGTGATACGTGTGACAAACAGTGGCAATGGTCTCCACACATCCTAGATGTATATCATTATATAGTGCCTTCAGCCCTTAGGTAGTTGCCAGAAACATGCACTTTCAGAGTATGAGGCAAATTTTTGAATAGTCTTCTGAATTTAAAAAGTTGCTAGAATAACAGTTTTGCACCAACATGTATTTTCTGAAGAATGTGAAGTCTTATCTCAAATGTATGCCATCATTAGTGTCTTCAACCTTCATTTATTTGCCAGAACCACACATTTATAAGGAACAGGGCAGGATATAAGATGAATATCTGGACATTTTATGAAAACATGAAAAAATGGAAGAGGATGGAATATTGGGAAGAGTGGGTAGGATGGAGGCATAAGTAGGGTGCTACAAGATACATGGCCTCATGTCAAATTTGATTCATTGTAACAACCTTTCAATGGGGAGACAGTAAAAACTTTGGTATTAACAGATTTTTTCTGAAGGGCTAGAGTCACAAACTCAATGGAGGCAAAATGTGGATTTGCGACAACATCTGGATGGTGCTGACCTATGGGCTGTACCACTGTGCTGCAAAAGAAAAAAGAGAGGAAAGCAAGATTAAAAATAAAAATAAATAAATAAAAGTAAAATGAGAATTGAACATGATTAGGATGGTGAAAGAGTTTGTGTCATGAGTGCAGCTGAGGGATATTGGCCTAGTCATGGTGTGCTGAAGGCTTTAAGGACGCCATGGACAGGTAAGAGATAGTGGAGCAGGACTTAGTATTGGACAAGCTAGCTGAGCATAGTAAAAAAAATAAATAATAGTAATAATAATAAAAAGAGGAGGGGAAGACATTGAAGAACTAATAGTGGGCAGGGGGATGATGAGAAGGGGATGGGTGATGAGGTTACTGGAATGGGTGTTAGGTTAGACTAGGTTTGGGGTTGGGGGTATTGATGCTCTTTCCAGTTACTATTGTTATGGTTTTCTTTTGTAGCATTGGGAATGTTGATGAACTGAGAAGGAAGTGCAGAGAGAGAGAGAGAGAGAGATTCAAGCACAGGCAGATGTGTTCTTCCAGCAGGCAGCAGGCATGACACAGGAGGATGATACTGAACAGCAGAGCCAGGCCATGGGTCATAAGAGATGAAAGACAGTGTTACACTCCTGCACTGGCCCAGTAATCATGGAGCTTCAGTCTTCACCACTGGCAATGATGAGGGATGTACACAATGGGAGGATTGCAAGTATACACACTGTAAAGTGCAATTTCCCTTAAGAGCACACAGAGACCACAGTCAGTCTGGGGATGGTTTCTCCCTTTTTCTCCAGATCCCCAATAAGACTCCCCACTGGCACAACTATAGGGTTAAGATATCAGCCAAGTGGTCATGGTAAGACCTCCAGCACCCTCTCTGTCCAAACAGTGCTTCCTGTCCCTGCCCAAGTAGCTGACACACACACACTTTGAGATTTGATTGATATACAAACTCACATACACATACCTGGAAAAGGCTGGCACAGGTTTACTAGCTATGCCCCCTTCTGCCCAGACTATAAGGTAGTACCAGCTGCCACCAGCCACCCTTACTTATCAGCTACTATAAGGCCCTTACAAAGGGTGTCCAATCTTACTGTGTAATGTTACTAATAATCTAAATGGTAGTCTGATCAAGCAAGGCTATTTAGGAGTGGCCTGTATAGTGTCACAAAATACATATGCAAGTACACTAAGAGCTTAAATATGTATCAAAAGTATCAGCTGCAAAGATAGGTTTAAATATATGTAATAATAAATAATAAAAGAACAAGACAATACTCAGAAAAAACAAACACAGTTACTTCAAAGTTCAAAATCACAGGAAATATTTTAAAACATTACAGGACAGTCTCAAATAAATACAGAAAACATCTAAACTAATATTTGCTATATTCCTATCTAAATCTAAAAGAAATTGCTGTACCCTGGTTACTTACTATTAGCAAGGCAAGTGCAGATGATGGTGATGATGGATGTTTCCAGGTCAAAGACAAAATACAAAATGCACAGTTTCTCTTTCTGAGGGAGTTCTTAAATTAATACCCAATATTACTGCTGAGTTAGCTTGGATGACATCATTCTTTGTCACCTGACTTCAGTTCCCAGGCTAAACAGATACTAACAGAATTTTAACATTTCTGTGTGAAAAGTGCATATCTCTCAGAAGTTTGGAGAACTGTGTAGCTGCTAGGAAGTCATAAAGCAATCAAGCACTTTACATTTTAAACCTAATAATTACTTTTTTTCAGACAATAGAAAAAACTTGTAGCTCTAGACATCCTATCTCCTTGCCGCATTAACTATTTTTTAAAGCACATCATAACACACTTAATTTCAACTATTTTCTTGAAGTTTTGTAAGTTAGTCTTCTATGTTCCAGCAGGGTATGCTGTGGTTACAGTTTTGAAGTTCAATACATAACATAACATACAGTTCTGTATAACTCATATCAATATTCACAAATGACATAGTACAGTCCTGTATAAATCATATCAGTATTCACAAATGACAGAATTATTTGCAAAATTCCTGATAGCTGGGCTGGCAGTGTCACAGACAGCAAGCAATATCCCAATAGCAGAATGTCCCCTGGGGGGTGGGAGATCTCTCATAATATAAGAGGTGTTGCTGGGGGAGACTTAGTTGTCCTTCAGCACACTACAATTAAAGGTTAATGTTTGGGGTGAAGTGGATAATGATAAACTGGAAGATGAGTATTTAAGAGGCTTGCTAAAGAAAGCAGATGCAGTGGGATGGCTGCAGTTGCAGGAATTAATGGGAGGGGGGTAATGTAGCAGGGGTGACAGGGAACTGCTATTGGTCTGTAAAAGGATCCATAGTTTGTTCTTGGTGATTCAGGAGTTGGTGAAGCAGGTGGTCTAATACAGTTTCTCATAGGCAAGGCAGGCAGTGACGAGAAGGTTGGCCAGATGTCTAGTGCATCAGTGGGGGAGCCACAGGACAACCTGGCATGAGTGGCCAGGGGACAAGGTCTGTTTTCTACTCCACACATTCTGGCATCAATGAACAAGAAAATATGGCTCGAGGCATCCACAAATTTCTTTGAGGGGTTGGATTTGTATGATGCCCAAAGAATAGTAGAAGCTGAATTTGCAGGTTTTGAGATTTGACACCAACGATGGCCTCTCTGGAGAAAAGGCAAGCAGCTAGGTTCTGACCTAGAGTATGGGATAGTAGGGTTCTGGCATTGGAATATTTCATGGCAATAATTGTAGAAAAGGACATGGAGCAGGCACTGCCATTGTTAGTGTATTCTTGCAAATTAAGGAGGCACAGAAGTGGAGAAGATGCAGTACTTAGCTGTGTCATTATCAAATGTTTGGAAAGTTGAAAGCAGTTGATATGTCTGTGAGGTGGAAAAACAGCATGGAGATGCATTGTAGGGACAAGGATTGATTAGGCAGGTGTAATGCCAAATGCTGGACAGAAGGGATGGGGAAAATCTGAAAGAATGTTGAGCTTTCAACGTGGGGAGATGTGTCTGGCTGGTGTCCAGATTTGCACATAAATGTGCATGTTGTGGTAGTGTGCATTTTGGAACAAGGGAGTGTTATAGTGGATTGTGTCCCATTAACTGCATAGGAAATGCAAAATGAAGGTGTCAGGTGCATTTACTATGTGATGACAGGAGACTTTAAGTCCTCCCAAACTAGCACTGCCCTTTTGGGAGGAGGCTGGAGATGGGTCATCTCATTCCCCTATTAATGTAGAGGATTTATGGCTCTGGTTTCTAAATTACCCAGACATGGACATAACTGAAAAGTTGTTAGTGGGTACTGCAAAGGAACTTTCAGTTCAGTCTTGGATGGTGACTTGGAAGTTGATAGTGGGTATTACAAAGGAATTTTCAGTTCAATCTTGGATGGTGGCTTGGGCAAGGCATGTTGTAACTTGCAATCAGTGAAAGGTCAGGAAACTATACTGCAGGACTTGTTACATAAGAAAATTTATCCAGGAAGTGTGATGGGCATGTTTGCAGTACTTCCATTTGAATTCTGTAGGTTATATCTTTGGACCTGGTACCCAAGAAGAAATCAGGTATATTTCACCACAATAACTATTGTAGCTAAGTGAGGACACCTTTCGTTTTTAAAAAAATATCTAGGTATTTCACACAACATGATTTGATGAGCCATGTGACAGATTCACATATTCTGCTGTGTACAATGCATTTTATCTATTTTTCTTGAGCTGATCTTTTTTATCCTTTGTAATTAGATTATGTTAGTTGACATTGTCTACCCTTTCAAATAAGTCTACTGGGTATATTTTGTTTGATTCACTTTGTTTCCTTTCCTGAAAGAGACGCAGTTAATGACCATATCATTTGCAGGGCAGTGAGGGTACAGCATTCATCACTGGATAATACTGTAGTAATAAGGGCATTTAATGATCCCTGTTTGGTAAAGCTTGACATTGTATCAGCCTTTTGGCTGTTGCTGATAAGGGAACAGGATTTGTATAAATTAGGGAAGATTTTATTTTTATGGAGCTATGCCTGTTGGTTGTGCATTAACTTGCACTACTTTTGAGAAGTTTAGCTCAGCACAACAGTGGATTGTAAAACAGGGCACTTCTGACCGGAGGGTGGTCCGCTATCTGGAGAAAGGAGTGTATGCTGCATTGCACAGTTTTTTGGAAATATGTCAGGAGTTAGGTGTACCTCTGGATAAGGATAAGGATAAGGATAAGAATGAATGCCTAGCCAAGGTCAGATTATTACATTTATGGGTTTGGTGGTGATTGCAGAAAGGGACTTCATTTGATTGCCACAAGCTAGAGAGGTTGACTGTGAAGTTTGAAGCTTGATTAGGTATGGCTAAGGCCAAAATAAGGGATGCAAGCTCTTGAGTTTGCTGAGTTTTGCATGCAGGGCTAAAGGACTAGGTAAGGATTTTACTATGTGTGTGTGTGTCAAACTTAATGTGGGGCAGTAAGGAAAATCATCACAGATCAAGAGTCAATAAATTGATCACAGATGATCTTAGCATTTGGCAAGTGTTCCTGGAACAATTAAATGGAGTGGTGATGTGGATGAAAGGGTGTCTTCTGATGATCTGCAGATTTATACAATTACATCTGGATGGCTGGGAATGGGGCCATAGTTTCACTGGAAATGGTTTACTGCTATCTGGCCTAAGGAGTGACCAGAGAAGGTGAAGAAGAATATTATGTTTTTAGGTAATGCTAATTTGGGCACGAAATGTAGTCTTGAATGGGTTTTGGTCAAACAAAATGATTGGCTTCTGTTAAGGTTTTGCTTATAAAACTGGTCTTGCAGTGTTTTAGTATTTATTTATTATTGTCTGCTAAATCTATACCTGGTACATTTAATACAGATAGTGATAGTTTATCTCAGTTTCAGTTTTGCAGGTTTCGGGCTGTCATACTGGAGGTGTAGGCACACCTGGCAGTGATCCTGGAAGAGCTTTGAGGAACTGGCAGGCTATAGTGGGTTGATTTGTTGCAACAACTGTAGGCCATGTTCCAACAGAAGGCATATAATGCAGCACTGAAGGCTTTTTTCTGCATTTCTTGGGCAGTTACCACTGCAGGATAGGTGTTGGTCATTTGGTCTGCTTGTAAGTTAATTAGTGTACAGATGGCAGTTTGGGGAGATTATGAGAATTATTAAAGTGTAGTTAGCAGCCTCATATGAAATACTGGTTGACTTTTTAAGATTGGTGAATGGTTGGGAAAAGTTAAGGGGGATAGCGACTGACAAGAGGTTTGGTAAGAGGTATATTTGTATGGTTATTATTGAGAGGATTGTATGAGGTGTCAGCAGCTGCAGATGAAGATATATACTACAACATTGTTCTTTTTTATCTGTGTGAAGGGGCTTTTACACAAACATCTGGAAACATTGCTTATTTTCATTATACTGTGAAAGTTTACTTTGATCGTTACCATATTATAGCACCCAGGACTATTACTGCTCAGAAGACATGTGACTTGGTGATGGGCAGCATCACTGGTTAGGATAGCTGTAGATTACACCATGTAAGCACAGTTCCCTCATCTGCTTGCAAGCACCCTCCATTTCTATTCCTTTCAAGTACATATTAGGACCTGCAACCATGGTTGGGCATTTTCCTGCTATCTCTGCATCAAGCTTGGTGGACATAGATATCCTGAAGCAAAGTAACAATTGCCTTATGTACACTGACACCTACTTAATTCTTGAACAGACAAATACAGTCTGTGAGAGATGTAGTTACACATTGTCATTGGAGGTTAGACTCTCACATACAGACACAAAATGCAATAAACAGGTTATCAGCGACTCACACGCATCACTCATCACACCCACAAAGGACCACACACATAGATCCACATACGCAAAGGTTCTTACATGTAAATTACCCGAACCTCAAAGTCCTCTCAGGTGCAGTCCTCATACTCAGAAACTTCATATGTACACAAACAAGACAATTCCCATCATGACACATAAAGCCACATTTCATTGTGTCTCAACTACCAGTCCCATAAGGTAAAACACTCCATGACCCAATATTCTGGTCATGGGAGACTCCATTGTGAGACATATTGATATCCCTCTTACCAGGTTGAATAAGGGTAGGGCTACAGTTAGTTGCCTGTCAGATCACACAAGCACTCAGGTCACTTACCCCTAAGTACCAGTATGACTCAGTAATAGTCCTTCTGGTTGTGAATAACCTGAGATGTACCTCCTTGAATTTTATGAACAGAGACATGATTGAGCTGTCAGAATATGTGCCACAGGCAGGTGTGAGCCTAGCAATGAGCAACATTCCACCATCTCCAAGGATGCTGCCATAAAACCAGCTGAAGCTGATTGACTTTAACAATTGGCTTAGCTACTGGTGTTATTCCAAAGGGGTCCAATACTTGTCAACATGGGAAGACATGATTGATAGGCCACACTGCTTTGCCAGGGATGGTCTTCACCTGTCACCTTTAGGTTTTGGATATTGGCCAAAACAGTATCCACCCCATAGTGCCTTTTTAGGTATTGCCAAATGGACAAACTTTCCAACATAATAAAAGCTACTCAGTACAGGCTAATGTTGTTAATGATCAATAATAGGTGCCTCAACAAGAAACTACACTCCCTGGAAGTGCTCCTCACCTTGGGGAATGCTGACATCTGTGCAGTTACTGAAACATGGTTCAAAGCATCTGAAAGCACTCCAGCAGTGCATGACTATAATGCCTTTCATACATTCCTACCACACACTGAACATTGAAGAGCTAAAGGTGGATGTGTATCTATCTACAAAAAGGATAAGCACAGCTCTGGATGATCAGACAATATGACATGCTTGTGCTACTCCATGTCCAACTAATTTTGAGCAAAATCGATTACCATATTCTTGCTAGCTACAGGTCCCCCATTATGAACCAGGAAACCCATACATCATACCTGAAGTTACTAGAATCACTCACCTTCCAACCTACTACCCTACTCATGGGTGATTTTACATGACCAGTAACATGCAGGCCCAAAGATTTCTAGAAGTTGTAAATTTAAATGCCCTGAAGCAGCTGGTCTGCATTCCCACTAGAGGAACAACTATCCTAGATCTGGCAATCACAAATATGGGAGAGTTTTGCACCCCTCTTAGCATTATGTCCTTGCTAGTAAGATCAGATCACAAAGCGTTGTTCCTTGCAGTAAAGATAAAAATAGCAATCAAACCTACCCTAAAAACTTTAAGAATTTCTCTAAGGTAAATTACTCCATACTAAGAGATGGCATAGCTAGTTTCCAAGCTCCCCAAATACAGAAAACACAGAAACATATATAGAGGAACACACAAAAGCCCTGTATGACCATATAAATAACTGCATAAAAATGTACCAGACTGAAATAAAACCAGGTCAAACTGCAAAAACAAGCTACCCTGGTGGACCCCTAGTATTAATAGGTTGTACAATAAAAGAAAGAAAATCCTATCCAGGAGTAAGAGAGAAGGTACAGAATGGAAAAATAAGTTTCTCATTAGTGTAAACAAGTGAATCAGGGTACTAGTCAAATCTCTAAAAGCAAACTTTGAGGTAAAAATAGCTTCCAAAGCTAAGGATAACCATAAGACATTTTTCAATTATGTCAGCAATCTTAAGGGCAGTGCCCAACATTGTGCATGATTAGCTGTAGATGGCATCACCTATACTCAGAAGACATAATAAATCTGCTGGTCAACAAATTCAGCTCATATTTCATCTCCGCATCACCCCCAGTTCTCCCCCAAGAAATACCATCCACCACTCCACTGCCAATAATCACTGAAGAACAGGATGCCACTGTGCTCTCTAAAGCTAAAAACATGGTTTAATGGGGCCTGATAATATAACAGGTTGCCTCTTAAACAGCTTAAATAAAGACTTATTAGGCCAATTAGGATCTCTATTTAACCACAGCCTCTGGACTGGCTTTGTCCTAACAGAGTGGAGGACAGCAACATTCATCCCTCTGCATAAAGGGGAACCATCTAGTGACCTGGGAATTTACAGACCCATATGTTTGACTAGTCTTATATGTAAAGCCATGGAAGAATAATCATGGACCTGATAAATAATGACATAGGAGACCTCCAAACACTGGACCTAACCAAATTCAGGTTTGTCAACAGCAGGGCATGCCTAGTGTGGTAGACTTCTTTGAGAAAGTCACTAAGGCCATCGATGAGGATAAAATAGTACATATTGCCTACCTTGACCTGGCTGAGACATGTGACACAATTTCCCACTCAGTTATTATAAATAAACTCAAGAAACTGGGCATAAATCCCTATGTCACCAGATGGATAGCCATGTGGCTCATGGGCAGGGCACATGTGGTTAAAGTGCATGAATCTAGATCCAGCAAGAGGCCAATTACTAGTGGTGTGCCACATGGTCAGTACTGGGATTACTCATGTTTGGAATATACTTCTAGGAAGTCAAGGCAAATGTGGAAGGCCTGTGGATGACAAAGTATGCACATGACTGCAAGCTGGGGGCAATCAAAGAATCCCCCAGTGGTGTAGATATCTTTTGGAATGGTCTAGATCAGACAAATGGTTGTTGCCAGAACCATGGCCTAAAATTAAATCCAAAAAAATGCATTGTCATACCAGCATCTTGAGCATTTCTCCCCGGGTCTCCGCTGAAAACAGGCTCTGTGGAACCTAGTCGGACTTTCCCGGTCAACAAATGATAAATAAATAAATAAATAAAAATCTGTACTCCTCCCTCATTAGGCCAATAATTGAGTGCAATGCCACATTTGGTATGTACCTCTCCAAACACCTGTACCATCTGGAAAGGACAAAGAAATACCTCACAAAGAGAATCCATGGCCTCCAACACCTGACCCATGTGGACAGGCTTAAATCACTTTCACTTTACTCAGTATCATGCATATTGCTTACAGGTGATCTGTGTCTTGCCTACAAGGCAATCTTGGACCCTGACCTACCAGAAGTGCTCCATATCCTTAAGTCTAACTCTTCATGCATTACCTGCTAGAAAGACCTAAATCTAATATGCAACATTAACAAAACCCACTAGAGAGACAGGATTGTCTCCCAGGGTCTTTGGAATATACTTCCCATACACATTAAACAGAGTATGTTGCTGACACTCTTCAAATGCAACCTTGTTGAGTGTATGGAAAACCACAGATTTGTCCCTCAATGACAGGAGCAACAGGTGCTGACTGAAGTTTATTTTATGGGGATAAACTCTTAGCTAGGCTTATAAGGGCTCCAGGGCCATTAGCCTAGTAACCTCCTATGATCCTATGATCCCTTGGGAAGTCAACTACCGCAGAAAAATATAATAACAACAGCACTTTCCTTGGAGTAGACTCAGCAGAGAGACATCTAGGTATACAGATAGATAGTAGTCTGAACTTTGACCACCATCTGTCCACAATGGTGAGGAAATCCTTTTATGTGGCACAACTTATAAGTAAAGGTATGGCATCCAGATCCTAGAAAATTGGTGTCCCACTGTACTCAGCCCTCAATAGAGCAATAATCAAGTGCAATGTTCCATTTGGCATGTACTTGACTAGGGACTTACATCAGATGGAGTGACCTCAGCAGTTCCTCACAAAGAAGATACAGGGTGTAATTAACATGAACTATGAGGATAGACTAAAAAGCTTATCCCTTTACTCTGTCACTGAGCTATGCCTGACCTACAAGGCACTGACAAATTTAGCCCTCATGGAGCTGCTACACATCTGTAAGTCAAACAGCACAAGCAAGGGTCAATTGCTCTAGGGCACTAAACTTAGTCAGCGACTCAAACAAAGCATGTTGGACAAATAGATATGTGCCTCAGAGATTGCCTCTTCTTTGAAACAGGCTTCCTTTTCATATTAAGCAGATCCCTTCTTTGGCCCTCTTCAAATGCAGTTTGAATCAATGGATGGGGAAATCGCAACCTGGGGTTGTGCCTATGTCCATTATGGAAAGGGGTACTCTGTAAGATACCCAATGTACAGCCACAAATCCATGCCATCCTCTTGCCTCTAGAGGCCATGTATATTGGATAAAGTCATGTTTTATTGGCTATGCTTGTAAGGGTCCTTAACCAGTAAGTCTAGTAATCTCCTATGAACCTACAAAACTATGTGAGTTGGTTGGTTTTCAATTGGTTAAGACATTGTAAAATGGATCAGCCAGGTAAAGGCCAGCAGATAGTGTTGCCTCATAGGAATGAGAATTTGTGTCCTGTGCAGTAGGTTTTTCGTGGTGTAGGTTGTCTGTGGGAGATTGGATGTTGTTGTTTTTTTGACATATGTCAGATGTCCATGCATCAGGGAGTCTGTCTGAAGTGGTAGGAAATAGAGCTTTGATGAGTCAAGGGATTGCTAATAATAGATAAAAAGTATATATATTTTTTTTGGATTGACATGATTTCTGCTCTAGCTATGTTATATATATATATATATATATATATATATATATATATATATATATATATATATATATATATATATATATATATATATATATATATATATATATATATATATATATATTTATATATGGTTCCCCTTCAGATGCTCGAACTTTTAAAAGCTCGACTTTCATATGGCCGAGACCATATGATCGAACTTTTAAAAGTTTGAACGGTCTGAATGGGATCTCCATAGAGTGCGGAACAGAAAGATTTCCCTTTACCACAATGTAGTGTGATCTTGGAGTTTGTATATTTAAATAGTGGGGGGTATGGGGGGTGCAGGGTGGCTTGCCCCCCTGCTAGCAATGTTTAGTTTTTTTTTTGTTTAGTTTTTTTTTCACATTTTCGAACATTGAAATGTTTGATCATATGGTTTTGGCCATATGAAAGTTGAAAATTTGAGTGTTTGATTATGTGAAACAGATCCATATATATATATATATATATATATATATATATATATATATATATATATATATATATATATATATATATATATATATATATATATATATATATATATATATATATATATATATATATATATATATATGTGTGTGTGTGTGTGTGTGTGTGTGTGTGTGTGTGTGTATATATATATATATATATATATATATATATATATATATATATATATATATATATATATCTATAAACACACACACACACATGCACATTGACACACACACATGTTAGGGGGTGAAGCGAGCCGCTGTTCAGTCTGGGGGTAATTTTCTAGGCACTGATCCTAAGTATTGGGAAGTCTCCAAGAAAGGCATCAAAGGATGCAATGGTATGAACTTTTGTGTGTGGTAGATGAGCTGTGGTTGGATTATTTTTGGTCCTAATATAATTGTGGTGCATTTAGGAGCAATGATTTGGGAGCTATTCCTATGAGTAAGCTACTGTTGTGGATAGTTATGGATTTCTTGTTATGAAGCTAAGATTTTGTGCTGCATTTATTAAGAAAGTAGCTATTGAGGTAGTGAGGCATTTTGTTAATCACAGTGTAGGTAGAACTGAAGCTTTGGTAGATTTTATAGTTTTAGAACTTTGCTATTTTAGTAATAGGAACTTTGTGTGGTATCGTGAAGAGTAACGTGGTCCTTAATTTTTTTTTACTAATGCGCACGTCTCTTTTGGTTAAGAAGTTGTTACCATTTCTAGTTGAATTAGTACTGAGGCTTAGGCTTAGGTACAAGAAAGGAAATGGGGGAAGAGGCTGCCATTGAAGCAGTGTGGTGGGCTTTTGGGGGCTTAGAACTCTGAGAGGAAGGTTTCTTTTCCACCATTCTCTTTCCTAGGTCAGAAGGATGAAGTAGGAGTTTGTAGTTTGGTAATGCTGTCTTGACGTGCTACTGCTTCAGGATTGAGAGTTTGAAGTTAGTCGTCTAAGTTTGATGGTCTAAAATGTAGATGTGCAGTATAAGTGCGCCTAGATTTTGTAAATTTTTGCAGGTGAGCAGTTGGTACATGCCTGCTTGTGTTTGATTATTATGCTTTCAATGTGCTATTTCACATTTGAGATAAAAGTCGATTGTGTTTCAATTTGGTACTTTTTTTTTTTTTTTTTGAGACTGGGCAAGGAGTTCATGGACAAATAAGAGTTGTCTCTGGGATGAAATTTTAGTCAGTTAGCATCTACCTGGCTGGCTAAGGTAGTGTAGGAAATGGTAGTGGTGGGATTTGAGATGGTGTCTAGGGAATTCTGTGGGAATGCAGGAAGTAGTCATGAGGCAGGATATTAGATAAGAGGGTTAGTAGAGAGGTGAGGGAAGCAGGAGAAACAGGATGTATTCAATTGAAAGGAGTCAGTAGTCCTGGTCTTTTTGGTGTTGGCTTTTTGTGAAGCCATTCTACATGTCCGTATTACCTTGATATAATTTATAATTAGTGGTTTAGGACTCTCGGGGCTTAGGCCTCTGAGAGGGAAGCTGGCTTTTCCTCCATTCCCTTTTTTTGGGTTGGAAGGATGAAATACAAGTGAGCAGCTTAGCACTGCACAAAAGTGCACTGGTTCCAGAGGTAGTTGATTAGCTGTATACATTTGAATACAGTATGTCACATTTGCAGATGTGTTGTTGAAATACACATGTGATGTTTGATAACTATAATTTCTTGATGTTATTTCACATAAGATCCCAATTTTTCTAATTTGTAATATGCATGAATTGTTCAATAAATGTTGTTCACATTACAGGTTGATGTAGTTTCTATGTCTAAGCAAGCGGTTCATGGACAAAATTAAGTTTTACTGTTCCTTGTATTATAACTCACAATTTGCCATAGCAAGTTCCTGAAACTTACATTTATATCACAATATAAATAATGTTTTTTTATTATTATTATAAAAAATAATAGTAAAAAGGACAGTTCTTTGTTGTGTGACACACTGGTGACAGGGAATGATAATATTTGTCTATCAGAAAGCCTTCAGTCCACAGAAAAAGGCATCACCTTTCCAATGGAAAAGGTAGAAAAAAGATACAAGGGGCAGGTGAAAAGGAAGAAATCAAACCTGAACATGGAAGGATTGAAGAACATTACTGTAAGAAAAAAGAAGAGAAAGACAGATGTTGACTGGCTCAAGCTATGGATTTACAGTGCCAGCTGGATGAGAATTTAATACGCAATGAAAACAGTGGAATTAATAAGACTAATAGTGATGAAAATCTCTCCTTTGTAACAATTGATAGAGCTGAAATGAGTATATTAGAAGCTGAAGATTCTTCAGAGATGGTCAGCAAAGATATTCTTGTAGTTGGAGATTCAGTTATTAGAGGAACTGATACTTATATTTGCAGAGATGATAATGAACATCACGTAGTGTTATGCTTGCCAGGAGCAAAAACAGAAGATGTGAAACAAGTCTTGGAATGCCTTAATGTAAGGAAGTATGGATCTGTTTTTATTCATGTTGGTACAAATGATGCCACCAACAAAGATTCTCTGAGTGTTAGTCGGGAACTGACAGCCCTCCTAGATAGTACAGCTTGTACTGGTGTTAGGACATATTTTTCACAAATCACCTATAGAAAGAATAGTCAGGTCACTGTGAATGAAAAGATTTTTTGGATAAACACCTACATGGAAAAAAATGTCCTGTTTTAAAAAATGGAAATATATAGAGCATCCAAGCCCCACGGGGGTTCAGACAAGATGGTGTGCATTTGTCTAGATCAGGGAAGAGAATTTTTGCAGTAGATATTTTGCAATATTTGACAAACACTAGCCAGGATTTTTGCCAGGTCAGAAATGTAACAGTTCACAGATAGCAACATTTGATGCCTCTCTGTTGGTTGTTAATGCTGGGAGCATTAATAATAAAGTGTTTTTATTAGAACATTTGCTACATTCCCACAAGATTGATGTTGTTATAGTTTGTGAAACATGGTTAACGAACAATGACTGGAAACCAGTTCTGTCAGGATATGAATGTTTTTACTGTAACAGACATTCTAACAAAAAATCAGGTGGAGGTGTTATGATAGGCATTAAAGATAGCTATGAGACTTGTGATTATTAGATGTTCAACAATAATACCAATACTATTGACTGTGTAACTGTGACAATAAAGACAACCCTGGAACATATAACAACTGTTGGAGTGTACAGACCCCCAAAGTCAAGTACAGATGACCTAGAGGAATTCATACATTTCTTGTGTGAAACACAAGAGAGAAGAATAATATTAGCTGTGGACTTAAATTTACCAGAAACAGACTGGAATAATATTGATTCAACAACGTTAGTAAAGAAATTATTCACAGAGTATATTCAGGAACAATAAATGCTACAGATTGTAGAAAAACTTACCAGGGGACGGAATATACTAAATATTGTTTGTGTTCCTAAAGAAATTACTGTAACTTCAAGTCAAGTTTTACCACCATTGATGTGCAGTGATCATGGTGTCATAAAGGTTAATTTGTTGCTAGATAATTCTGCCAAACTGAAACCTAAGCCAATGCACAGAAGGTTAATTACAGATTATAAGGAAGTAAAATAGTTACTATATAAAACTAACTGGAGTGAGGTGTTCAGTGGAAAAACTGCAGATGGAATGTGGAATGTTTTGAAAGAGAAATTGTTTGAGTGCAAAACGTTAAAAAAATGTTTAACATCAGGATCTAGGCATGTAACATCAGGGGGGTATATTTCCCTAAGAACAAGATCCCTGATTAAGGTGAGAGACAAAAAATATAAGAAATGGAAGAGAGGTCGAACTACAACTTTGAAAACTGAAATAAACGAGCTGGACAAACAGATTAAGTACAAGATCAAGAAAATTTTGAAGAAAATTTATATAAAGATATTGAGCATAATAGGAAACTTTTTAGATACATAAGATGTGGAAGGAGTAAAGATACACAAATTAATAAACTGTGTGCAGATTCTAAAATGTATTCTCAGACACAACAGATTATTGATATATTTACAAAATCTTATGCAAAACAGCTTGGCTCCACAAAAGGGGTGGCATGTTGTCCTAGTGACATCCAGGTAAACCCAGATACTGGAATCAAATTAGATTATATTGAAAAAGAACTGTGCAAACTGGATCCAAACAAAGCACAGAATAAGTAACAATGATTTGAGAACACTTAAGCAGGAACTTACACTGCCATTATTTACTAGGTCATATAAATATGGGGAGATTCCTCAAGATTGGAGACATGCACTTATTAAACCTGTCTTTAAGGGAAAGGGGAGTAGGACAAATCAGAATCATAGAGACCCTTATGTCTACTTTCATGTTGTGGAAAAATAATGGAGAAGGTAATACTGGATAAGTTATTGTCAGAACTGGATATGTTGGGACTTGAAACCATATATCAGCATGCATATGTTAAAAATAGATCTATTACCACCTGTAACATGATGTTCTGTAACAATATAATAACAGCTATGAATGAAAAATTGTGCTAACGTGATTAATATAGATTTAACTTCAGCATTTGACAGGGTCATGCACAAAACACTGATCAATAAATTAGTACAACTAGGTATTGATGTATTGTTTATAAGATGGATAGCTGCATGGCTTACAAATAGGACATGGAAAGTATCACACACCAACTGGACAGGTGAAATCCTTGGTTACAGTCAAGGTGTCCCACAGGGCTCTGTACTAGGCCCTTACTTGTTTCGATTGTATCTTTCAGACCTTACTCATCTGAGATGTTCTACAGTCTATATGCTGACGACCTGAAATTGGGTAAACTGATTACAAGTGTTACAGATAAGGCATGTCTGCAAAATAATTTGACTAAATTGACCATTTGGGCACAGGAGAATAATATGTTGATAAATACATCAAAAACTCAGCATATGAGATTTGGGAGACATAAACTAAAAGGTGAATATTTAATACAGCACACAGTGATTGAAACTGTAGACTCATTTAAGGACCTGGGTATATGGGTAGATTCAGCTATGAGTTTTTCTAATCATATCAACCAATTGGCTAATGACAGTTATAGAACTATAGGTTGTATAAAAAGATTTATAAAGTCTAGGAAATCAAACATAATGAAGTCATTGTTTGTTAGGAACATTAGACCCAAACTTGAGTATGGAATAACAATATGGAAACCCTATAGGAAAACAAGCATGAAAAAACTGGAAAGAGTACAGCTGAAATATACTAAGGGCATCCATGGATGTGAAAATCTAAGATATTATGAAAGACTAAAATATCTGAACTTGTACAGTGTCTCTTACAGATATTTAAGAGGAGATCTTATTCAGGTATATAAGGCATTTAAGGACAACTACCTCTGGGAATGTTTGGGGATATCATAAAGTACTAGAGAATCATCAGACAACCTGTGTAGAAGATTCTATAGGAATGAAAAGTGTACTAATTGGTTCTCTGACAGAGTAGCTGATGCTTGGAACAGACTACCAAATTACATTAAAGCAAGTGCTAGTTTAGATATTTTTAAGAACAGCCTGGACATTTATTATGGGAACAAGTGTTTTGGCATATTGGCAAGCTAGAAGGGCTTTAATGCCCATGCTTGAAACATTTGTTTGTATATATGTATGTATTATTATATTCATCTTTTCTGTCTTAGTACCTTGGTACTTACATTACAGAAGATGTGCAAAAGGAAGGAGTTATCTTATAATGATTATGACTAGGCTGAAATGGTTTAGATACCTTTCAAAAAAGAAAAAAAAATGACAGAAACTGAGCTGGTGTGCCTGGATTCACTGTTTGTCACAGATGATTGTAGCTCACGTTAAAACAGATAGTGAGACACAGTTTGCAGAAATGTTGTTAAACTCTTTAGGATTTATACATATGGGTCTGATCAGCTCACAGTTCCTATGCCTCTGAAAGACTGCCTCCTTGACCCACCACAACATTAGAGTCATCTGTTACTTGTACTCCACAGACAAGGATTCTTAAATTTGTTGACTTCCTCTTTTTGGCCTTACAGTCAGTATGAAATCTTCCACTATCTTATTGTGACTAATCTTACAAGTACATTTCCCTCTGCTTTCTTGGATTGAGGATATTAGCAGATATATTCCTTTTTACTGCATATGGAGGTTAACATTAGCACCCAAAAGTGATCATCTTATAGTTTCTGAGTAACTGAAATTCTCACAATACTGGACTTGTCAGCCTCAGCATAAATCACCTTTTAAATCACTGCTGGCCTTCTACATCCTTACAGATATCTTTCTTAGAACATTCTAGTAAGAAGACCTCTTTTTGTTTATCGGTTCTGGCATATAAGCTGCATGTGGTGTAAACAGAAGCAAGCACCCCTCTTCTGCACTTTCCTTTGATCTTTTTATTATGTAATCACAAAATGGAATCTAATTATTAAACAAGTTTCGCTGTTCCAATTTTCCTGTAAGAGGAATGGCTTCAAATGTCAACATCTTTATCAACTGTTATAACCTTTATATGATCACATTAAAAGCCAGTGTTGCCTCCAAATTTATTTCACCTTTCATATATTTATAACACTGCCACTTCACTGTTCTCATGTTTTTGCTGAAATACTAGAGCTAAACCAAAAATTAATGACAGACTAAGGCCCATTATCAAAGGACAATTTTTAAATATTGCATTAATTCATTCAGAAAGTTAGTAGAAAAATAGATTTGGCATCAGCCTGCATTTTTAAAGACTAGGAATTATAATTATTGAGTGATTGTAATCCTTACTGATTTACCAAATAACTGAGTTTTATTAGGGTCAGGGCAAAAATATTAGGTAAAATCAGTGAGAGTTCAGTCCCTCTTCTCTGTAGCAAACAGCTTAAATTGCTTTTCCTTAAATTTTCTTCCATCTAGTTCAAAGTCACATAGTGCATGCTTCAAGCATTGCTATTCCAGCTAACTTGGTTGTGTGTATTAAGGTACAGAGTTATGCAAGTTGCTTGATGCTTTGATGACATAGAGGAATCTTTGATAGCATTGTACTTCTTTTCTGCATAAACAACATGACACTTGTCCCAAGGCTAAACATCTGAAATGTTACTGGAAATTCATACGAGCAACAAAAATCTGTGAACCTGAAACTTGGGAAGGCTGACTACCTTCTGGCATCCTTATTGCCACTGAGGACTGGCTGATCTTTTTTTTCTGAATTAAAAAAGTATATCTGTTGCTATATGCTGGAATAAGTATAAATTATATTGCAAGATATTTTGCAAGCAAAATGGTCCTGACATTATGTTAAATTAACATCTATATTAAACGTATTTGTTAACATACCTCTATTAATATCCTTAAAATACTTAGCCCAAGTTAAAAGCTGTTTGATAGAGATGTCCATTGCAAGTCTGAGAAATGTGATCCTGTATGATCCTTGGACCTGTGGAAATGTAAGCACCATTAGTTGAATCTATGTAGTAAGTTAGAAACGGATGTATCTCAGATAATGAATTCTATTTTTTCTCCAAAAGACAGAAATCTCATATTTAATTAAGTTGGGGGTTGGGGGAGGGGGTGGGTGAGTGGGGCTTGCCCCATCCCAAAAACTGCTTTTAATGACTAACATATTAACTTCAACAGTTCACCATTGTTTGTAGCAAATCACACTTATTTTTCCTTAGCTTTGTGACTCATATTGTTTAGCCTTGAATTTCTTGCAGGGCACAGTTCAACATTCATTGGGTTTTCTCCTCAGAATTTAATATGGCATATTACCCAGAAGAATGATTATGCTGAAAGTTTCTGTCTTGCAGATTTTTAATTTTAACCACCTTAGGCGATGACCGTTCCATTAGAAATAATCCTAGCATGCAGCATCTGGAACTGAAAATTTATCTCAGTATTACATTTTTAAAACAAATGCAAACTATCATGAAAACTCTATTAATAAATTCTCATTATATTGCCATCTAGTTAAAAAAATCTTTTTTTTCACCCTGAATTTAAAGCATGAGCTCATTTGCAAAGAATACAGATTTGTTATGTAAGTGCATTGCTATGCAAAAAAGATCAGTAGGTGTTGCTTACCATTGCCACAGCAGGGTCCATGTCAGCAGCAAGTTTTATAGCTTTGCATTTCGTTTTCAACTGCTTTTCTATTGATTCTGAAAAACATATTCTACTGAGATTAATTTAAATAAAGATGCAGCCTGCCGAGCTGGGAACAAACACGTAGCTGGAGGTCAGCCAATATATTTTATATGCAGGTGATATATTGTAAAATGTATGCAACACTCTTAGCTAAGGTGCCAAGATGCAGAATGAAGTTTTTCAGAATGTACCTTCAGATCTCACCATTGCTGGTGTGAATGCATAGATGGATTCATTCTGCATTGTCAAGAAATGCTGGAATGAAACATGATTTTAAGGAATACTAATAATGCAAGATAAAAATATGTCTTAAGCAGTTGCCTTAGCAATTATTAGAACTGTGAATTTTATAGAAAGGTTATCACAGTCATATTGAAAAAGTCAGAAATCATA
Organism: Protopterus annectens; assembly: GCF_019279795.1. Classification (NCBI taxonomy): domain Eukaryota; kingdom Metazoa; phylum Chordata; order Ceratodontiformes; family Protopteridae; genus Protopterus; species Protopterus annectens. Next base: position 433,770,225 of record NC_056733.1, read on the forward strand.
AAAGTCATGAAGCCAAATGTTACTCTTACTTTGTTCCATTTTACATATTTATGTATAACTATATGCAGAAGGTTTAACATAACATGTAAATAATTTATACTAAGGTTAATCAGAGTATAACAGACACATTTCATTCTGCAATCCTGTCAAAAAGGAGTGGAAATTACAAATATTCTGCACACGTTATCATTCAGCATAATATGTAAATGAACAAAACAGTAACTCAGAATTCCATTAACCATAGTTTGCATGCAAATGGCACATAGGGAAAATGAGAAATCCTAGGTGTCTCAGTGTCCTACAATGCCAAATATCCATATTGCATAACAGCTAAGACAAGGATATGGAATGGCATCATACAAGATATATTAAAGGATACATATATAAATGTATAAATGTGTGTGTGTGGTAATGATGTGATAAAAAGGACTTTTTTTTCCAATATGGCTTTTTTGCACATACCTGCTTAACCTTTTCTTCTAGCATCTGATTGCCTCACTTTTCTATATGCCCAGCAGCTGTTCAGCAGGGTGAGATCTGGCCAGGAGTAAAGCTGTCATCCCTCGATGTCAGGGATTTTGGTCCTTGACCCTCTCACTCTGTGCCTTGATGAGCACACTAGCAATGCTGGGCCTTCAGTGCTAGCCCCATGTGACATGCATGCTCCATGTTTGCAAAAATCTGGCAACATAACATGCTGCTTGACAGAGTGTATAAATGTTCCACCTACAACTCTCGCCATCAAATGCTGGGTTCCAATATTTTAGGGATGCCATGTCACCTCCCTTCTCATGAGAGGGACAGGTAGGCACCTGACATCCTTCCTGCCCACATCTCCAGAGCTTGGGTCATGAGCCAATCCTGAGTGATCTGGGACATAGTAAGGGCTTTACCCCTCTATGTCATAAAGGTGCTGGCAAGACAGAATCATATTTTGGCTGTGGATAACAGCAAATATAGCAACACAAAGAAGAAATATTTATTTTGCAAGGACAAACGTGTAGATATTCAGTGTTATTTAACATATTATGATGTAGATGTGCACCTGTGAAAACTGATTGGTACATCTCATAGCTCTTGTGCAATACCAGTGACCACTATAACAGCTGAATATGTAATAGCATGTTATAAGGTCACCAAAATACACACTGACATCAAACCAAATACAAATTCCCAATGCAGGAACAATTTCATTTAGCAGAGATGCAATGTGGATGTAAGATGCAGAAAGTTCTGTCTGTGTGCTAATGAAAATATTCATCTATAAAAGATACAAATAGGAAAAGTGAAGGACATACAAATGGGAAAGCATGAAAGGTGCTGCAAAAGCTAGACTAGAAGAACAGGGGAGAGATGGGTGATATGACTAAGGGGGCACATTTTGACTCTAGGATCTTTGATATTGCTGAAAATGTGATGTCTGCAGCAGAATTGTGTCTGGTTATATGAGAGAGTGATGAGTTCAACCAAAGTGAAAAAAAAAACAGTAGACAGAATGGGAAGAAAAAAGGCTGAGGGAAAATAGAGGATAAGGCGATACAGTGAGCAGTTGTCAGGTGATTACAGTATGTGGGAGTAGCCCTGAGTAAAATGAATAGAGAGAGAGTAGGAAATACAGCTACAAAGGAATGTGAAAACAGCCTAGGTAGAAGAGAGTATGAAAACAGTGGTGGGAGAGTCAATATTGCCATGCAGGAACCAACCCAACAGGGGCATCAGGAGTGATATGGGGAAGGAGGGGCACTCAGCTGTATTAGAGAGACAGACGGTGAAAGTAGCAGGACAGTTGACAGATTCAGTGGAAGGAGTAAATGATGGGAGAAGGGAGGTCATCTGCAGTGCATGGAGGAAGGCAACCAATACAGTAGGGCTGATGGGTAATGGAACTGGAGGGGGAAGTTTGCAATGGGGATGTGTAGTGGCATGTGTAAGAACTGAAGGAGAAGAAAACCAGGGAAGATACTGGTCTCTAATAAAAACACTCTCAGAGTATAGACTTACAATAATGGGGGACAGGGTGACCAAGATTAGCTCCACAGATCAGGGTTAGGTACATTTTATGAATCATTTTAGAATGAAAACCCCACTGGGAAAGAATGCTGCAACAGTAGACAGGGTCAGGGAGGTATCAAAAGATGCCAGGATAGTGACTAGAGGTAATATTCTTAGAAATGTTACCTGTGTAAGCAACTACTACATTGAAGAAGGAGAAGATAAGGAAATACAATCACTGAATGAGACACAGGATACAGGTAAAGGGCTTGTTTTTGGTACACTAACAGAGTGGTGACCTGGTAGAAGGGCTATCAGTTGCTAGGGATAGTCCCCATCTAAGGCTAAAAAAGTGCTCAAAGCTGGATTGGACAGGTATACCTCAGTAACCATACACTTAAATGGTATGGGATTAAGATGAACAGAAGCAAAAAACAGCCAGACACATGGGTACTTAGGAAGTAGGTGGAAGGGAAAATAGACTGGTAACATAGCAGAAGAACAGTTATAAGTGACACAGGGCACATCTGGGTAGTATTACTATGCTTTGCAATGAGTTTGGATAGGAAGTGGGGGAGATGCAAGCTATGATGCAGGATTGTAAGAAGGGTATTTCTGGCATCACAGGACATAAGCCACTAACAAGAGGAGGTAGGAGACAGATGTGGCTGAAAATAAGTCATTCAAAGACAGGGAGGAAGGGATAGAGAGGGTGAGGTTGTAAAGCAGGCTGAGGAACACAACCCCATGAAGGAGCCTATGGAGTTGGTAATGTCAGAAAGAGATTAAGCTCCTTTGTAGTCAAGGTAGGAAAAATGAGGGAATGCCACTTTTTAGTCACCTGGAATAAGAACATTTTGAATTCTTATTGAGTTACTGTCATAGCTGTGCACTTATGTTGGTTATAAGATTGCCCTTGGTTTGTAAGACTGGAGAAAGAATGTAGCCATGTCTAGGGTTCTGATTACTGTAGAATAGTAAAGTGTGATATTTGCTATTGATCAGAGGGTTTATTTGAATATTTTTAGCTGCCCTGTATTATTATAGGTTGCATGCGTTTGCATGGCACTGCTCATTGCACAGCCACATTTAACCAGGCACTTTCACTGTATAACCTAGTCCACAAATTCCTCATGTACTTAATAGCTAGTGGTTGGGCGAAGAGCCTCTGATTTGTGTGATGAGCATGTTACTCTTCACATGTAGACTTAAATTGTTCATTTTAGACAGAGGCCAGTAAATGATGCCCTAGTCCCTTATGCACTACCCCTTGCACGTTAGTAAGCAACTGAAACCACAAATGTGTAATTTCCAGCCATCTCTGTAGCTGCTTGATTGAAATGGGCATCCTGAGTCAGTGTAGCAATTGAACCATGTTTACTGACAGCCATCTGCATTTTGAACAAGCTGACACAGTGTGTGACATTAAGATGTACAGTGTTAATGGAGGCAAAATTCTCGCACAAAAGCACTACAAATAACAAGCAAATTATCAGTACTGCTCAACATGTAAGCAAACGGATCACACATAACTCACTCCAGGGAGGATGCAGACCTAAATACGCTGATCATTTTAAAAGAAAACTACCAAACCATAAAGACCTCTTAAATGTAACCTAAGAAACTAGTGTCATCAGCACCCTCATAAGCACATAACACAGGCAGCACCTATATGAAACAATCCAAGAGTTACATTATCTCACTCAAAAGCCCATAATGCAAACCACCACACAATCCAATATTCTAACTATAGGTGACTCCATTGTAAGACACACTGATGTGCTACTCAACTGGCTGTGCAAGGAAAGGGTCACAGTCAGTTGCCTATCAGATACCAGCATTTTCCATATCATGTATGCTCTGAAGTCCTTGTATCAGAAATACACAAAAGAAACAGTCATAGTGCACTTAGGTATATATGACTTGCGATATACCTCCTTGGACTGTATGAAGAGAGATAAGATGGAGTTCTGAGAATATATGTTAGAGGCAGGTATTAATTTAGCCTTGAGCAGCATTCTACCATTGCCAATACTGATGCTGCAATATGAAAAATAAAATATTGATTTCAATACTTGGCCTAGCTTTTGGTATCATTTAAAGGGGGTACTATATATATATATATATATATATATATATATATATATATATATATATATATATATTCGCAAGGGATGGTCTACACCTATCCCTGATGGCTTTTTCTGATCTCCCCATATTGCCTTTTGCCAGTCTACAAAGCTTCAAACATAACAAAACGCAATCCAGGTAATATAAAGGTACTGTTGCTCACTGATAGGAGCCTTAACAAAAAACTACATTCCCTACAAGCATTCCTTACCCTAAAAACCTTCATATATGCACTGTCATGAAGACCTGGTTCAAAATCAATGAGAGCACTACATCACTACAGAGTTTTGATGCCTACAACATGTTCAGGCAAGCAGTACTGCATGCAGGCACTTAAAGGGGTATTGTCTACATATTCTTAAAACAAATGTAACCTCCATACTTATTAGACAAGACAACAACCTGGAACTCCTCCAAACCCAATTGCTATCAACAATACCCCTTGTCATTTCATAGTTAATTATAGAAACTCATCTTTATTCACCTCAGCTTGTACCTCCTATCTAACTTGTATGGAGTGTGTATATGTTAAGCCAAACATCATTCTCTTAGGAGACATTAACTGCCCACCCATCATCTGGAAGGCGTACACATCCTCAAACATGTACACCCAGAAATTTCTGGACTTCATCAACACAAACTATCTGGATCACTTTGTCAGCACACCAACCAGGGGTGTTAAAGGTCTGGATTTAGTCCTTACCAATATGATGTAACTTTGCTCCATACCAGTTTTAAATTCTGTTCTGGTCAAACCTGAGAGGAACCTATAAACATCATCTGATAAGTTGGCATTAAAAGATTATGGTAAGTTTAAACTACTAAAAGTTAGTGATGACCTGGTTAAATTTAAATCCCATTCCAGCTTGTTGACCCAACTACTTATGTGGAATCCCTTTTCCACCAAATTCTATGCACAACTATCTCCCTTTGAAGTAAATACAATACTGAATTTAAAAACAAACCCTAAGGTAGAACATAAATATAAGCAGACTCTATAAACAAACAAACAAACAAACAAAAAAACTCATTGCAAGCAAAAGTATGTTTATTTTGCAATATGCCAAACCCTGATTAAATCAGCCAAATCTCAAGATGAAGTAAAAATAGTTAACGATGCTTGTTAGAAACCTCCAAAACAATGGGTAGCACTACACAGAGCAAATAGCAAATGATATGATATACAGTTGGACCCCTAGGCCATAGCCAATCTACTAGAAGACAAACTTTCCTCAAACATTACCCCACTCTCCCCTCCAATGTGCCCAGATCACAGGCCAGTATCCAGACCCTCCATCAAATCTGCAGAGAAAAATGTTCTCAAGCCACTATCCAAGGTCTAAAACAAAATTTCTATAGAGGGTATTCTCTAAACAAGCCGGCAACAGGTATCTCCTTGCACAAAGGTAGGTCATCAATGTGTCCAGATAATTACAAACTCGTAAGCCTAAACATCCTCATCTGTAAAGCTATGAAAAAAGTTCATAATGGAATCAATAACCAACACAGGTAACCTTAAAAGACATGACCCAAGCCAGTTAGAATTCATCAAGGGCAGATCTTTCCTACTTAACCTGGAAGGTTACTGAAACAATGGATGAATGCAAATCAGTACACGCACTGCATATCTAGATCTCAGAGTTGTTTGATACCATCCCACACTTAAGTATCATAGATAAACCTTTCCAGCTAAATGTAAATCTCTATGTAAATGGATAGCAAAATTGGCTTACAAACAGAACCAAGGAAATTAAGGTGTATGGCTCTACTGTCTTCAAATGACCTGTCACTAATGGTATATCCCTGGATTCAGTACATAGGCCACTCCTTTCTGGCATTTTTTTTTTTCTTGGAGGTCAAATCAAATGTTAAGGGTTTATAGCTGACCAAGTTTGCAGATTCCTGCAAAATTGGTGCCATCAAAATTCCCGAGAAAATGCTAAGATCATCCAAGAGGGCTCTTCCCAAATAAAAAACTGGTGTCAAATCCATGGATTAAAATTACATGCCAAGAAATGTATAATAGTTTTCTTCAGCAAACATGACTTTCCTTGCAACATTCACATCACTAACACCTCCCTGAACATTTATCCTATTAGTATGGATCTAGGAACATAGTGACCCCTTGGTCACTACATATCCACTATTATAAGAAAGTACTCTTTTATTACACAGTATGGCTTCCAGGTCCAAAGATGTAATCTTTCCACTGTACTCAGCTCTCATTTGGCCAGTTATTGAGTCTAATGCCCCTTCTTTATGTACCTGTCCAAACACTTGTCACAACTGGATAGACTACAATGCTTTCTCATAAAACAATGTCATGGGTCTAAATCATAAAAGCTATGCAGACCATCTGAAAGCCTTGTCTTTACTCTCATTATCATAAAGAATGCTAAGAAGTAACTTCTGATTCACATACACATCCTCAACAGACCCTTCACTTTCTAACTTACTGTACTTTTGCAAGTCCAATTATAGTTTGAATGTCCACCCAAGGGATCTGAATCTCTTTTGCAACATAAATAAGACACATTGGAGGAATAGGTATGTATCACAGAGAATGCCACATCTGTGGAACCATCTTACACTATACATAATAGGTTCACAGGTTCATAGGTGTGTACTAGGCTAATGTCCCTGGAGCCTTTATAAGCCTAACCCATGGAAGTGCCCTGGTATGTGCCACCAGATGTTAGTTCCCAGTGCCTCTATCAAGTAGAGCCACTGGAGTGATCCCGGGGTGAACTTTCTATTACCCATCCACTCATCAAGATTTCTCTTGAAGAGGGACAGTGAGGTGCTCTGCTTGACATGTATGGGAAGTCTATTTCAGAGTATGGGCAGTCTCTGGGTTATGAACCTGTCTCTCCAGCATGTTCTGTTAATTGTGGTAATGAGGTTGAGGTCTCTGGAGTGTGTGGTGTGGAGTGATTGGGATTTGTTTAGATGTAGCATTTCTAACAGAACTGGGCTAGACATGGCTTAAGTCAGGCAAAGATTGCCTCTAAGTAGGCGATATGAGACAGAGAATAGTTGGAGTCTTTTGAGTCTGTCCATGTAGGACATGTGTTTAATGCCTAGGATACTCTTCGTGAAGTACTTCTGTGGCCACTCCAGCTGTTGCAGGTATCTAGTGAGGTACATGCCAAATGGGGCATTATACTCGATGATTGGCCTAATGAGGGAAGAGTAGAGAGAGATGATGACCTCTTTCTTCCTGGATGCAAAACCCTTGGTAACGAGATGTGCCACATAGAAGGACTTTCTGACCACAGTGGCAATGTGGTGGTCCAAGGAGAGATTGCTCTTGTGATTGTACTTCTCTTACTCTACTGAACTATATTTGGATGAATGGACGGGAAAATACAAATTCACCCCTTGCTTAGCACCCATGTCATTCACAGACAAGGGCAACAAGTAAATGTTCCAACATATCCTTGTTCTGCCTACCTCTGAATTATTCATACACAAAACACAAGGGCCCAAAACTACCATTGGAATGTAAGTTTATAGACTTCTTAAGATCCTCACAGAGCAATAGCCTAGTAAGTGCCTGTGAACCTATGAAATGCCGTTCGTTCAATAGAATGCACTGATTTAAATAGATAAGAGTGGAAATAATGAAAGAGATATAGGATAAATATGGCAATACTTGTAAGTGATATGAGTCTGCCAGGAGCTACCCTGAAAATGCACCCATCTTATGGAGAACTGTACCAGAAAGCAGAACATTTAAATGGAATCCCAACCAAGGCTGAGGGTATAAGGAATGTTCAGATGTGCATACGAAGGTACCATGGTCCAGCAGTGATCATGTTACTAGGAATTCTAGCACTTGACATCTTAAGTTTTATGGACACTTAGTGTTGTTTATATTTAACACCTATATTGTTAACACATCAATGTATTAGCTGTTGCTTTGTCACCGAATGTGTTTATACTATCAATGAGACTGGACTATTCAGAATAAAGTGAACAAATGAGACTTCCTTATTCTCAAAGTTTGCTTAAGCTTCAAGACTATTTATAGATAAGGGAAACCCATACACTGATGACTGCAGAGAAGGTGAAGTGATTTATATAGGCACTCTTTGTTTAGTATTATGTGACATCTTAAACTACGGTTTGTGTTTGCATTATTGTGAGCTTTCACTGTGTGTCTTATGCTTAGTCCCATCTGTGAGAGACTCGATTTTTTCATTTTGAATCCCATGGGGTGGAGGATAATAATAATAATAATAATAATAATAATAATAATAATAATAATGTTACAGATCATAAACAAAGTGTGGAATTAAACAGAATGTGGAATGGATAGAGATGCGGTATTCGGAGCTATGGAAAACAGAGTCAAAAAAGAAAAAAAAAAGAGTAGAAAGCTAGCAAACAGGGCAAAACTGAAGTCCAAGAAGAGGTAGAAGAGAGACTACAGCAAGGCAAGCAGAACTGAAGGAAGTGAAAGAACAACTAGAATGGGAGTTGGAAAAAAGAGTCACAATGGTAAACAATGGTTTCTTTTTCTTTCCCTGGGTGCATAGCAGAAAAGAGGATGGGATGTGCAGACCAAGTTAATACGCCCAAAGGTGACAGGAAGGTCACAGAAAATAAAAAAAGTAGTGGTATTGAATGAGCAAGTTGTCTTATTTTTTACAAAAAAAAAAAAATAGGAAAGGCTGCTCTGCACATAATAAGGGGTAGGAAAGAGTGGAACAGTAATCAGTTCGTAGTTAGCAGGATTAGCAGCACATTGTTTTAGTTAGTCTGACTTTGTTGCATCCACTATTATTGAAACCAGGATGTTAATAATCATCTTCCACAAACAGGCCTGTATTTGAAGTGATTCATAGTGTTTGCTGTGAGATCACAGTTCTGTATTTTTATACAGCCAATGTTTACTTTTTTCTTATGTGACTGATGAATATCACTTATTTTTTGAACTGAAGATGCAGTTTGGTTTCCTGTTCATTACAGTCAAGGTCTGTAGATGCTTTCCAAAAACACATCTTTTACAGAATGCCTGCCCTTTCTCCATGGATGTACAACCATGGAGTTAGAATGTATCAGTAAAGGGCTGTGAATGTGGATTAGGACACCTACTTTCCAATGCAGAAACATTTTTCTCTATTCTTTGAAAACTATCAAAGCCAGTTTTATATTGTAGATTCTGTACGTATCTAGTTTTTCTCAAGTCATGAATACTGTTCAGATAAAGGCAGGCAGTGTAATGAAGAGAGTCGCTGTTTTAAGGGATTAGAAAATGCAGGGACCTAAGGGACTTCCTCCTTGGCTCATCAGGACTATGACCAGTGTGCTGGAAAACACACTAATGGAGGTATTCACAAGATCATTTATCAATGTCAACATACCCATGCACTGAAAGACAGGAATGCACGGTGTACTTATGCAAGGTAAGGCAGCATGAAAAATCCAAAGAGCCACAGTACTGTTGGCTGAAAACCAAGGACTTGAGAAGTCATGCATAGAAACCTGAGGGAAAGGCTGACTGCTTTCCTAGCAAATACCGATCTCCATCTCAGCAACCAATATAATTTCATGGCAAGGATGAGTTATCAGTTAAACCTGATTTTAAAATTGAGATTATGCTGTATCTATTTGCATGACAGTCTACCATCTACTGTACACTTTGGAAATCCACTTATTGTAACATAGAAGTGATGTACATGATATATTGACTACTCTAAATTTTGAAGAACACATTCATTCTTTTTAAAACATCTGCGATCTCCAGGGTAGCCTAAAGTGAGTAACTTTTTCCAGGTTGTGATGACCTTGGAGTTTACTATATTAGTTAATATATTTTTTGTGGGTGGGGCACAAAAACTCTTTAGTGCTCTGCAGTACAGTAGGATGCTATCACATAAGAAGTAGTTTTCTGAGTACGTGGACGTTTTCATTCAATGAAACTGTACTTTACACAAGAAAAAATGAGGAGACATGCATCGCCTAGTTCAGACTGCAGATTTGATACATGTTTTATTTTGCTTATTTCCCATTTAACACCCTAGGCTCATCCTTTTGCTTCATATCCCTCTCTATATATTTATATCATTTCTAGAAAAGACAAGTGATGAGTGCTCTGAACTAACTCTTAACTCTGCATCAGCATCACCTCTTTTTTTTCCTATTTTGACACAGGACTGGGTTGCCATACCAGCAGTGACCATCACCTAAACAAGCAATGTTCACATTATTGGGTGGCTGGCCCTGCCACATTCTTAACAATGTGAAATCTCCAGGACTGTACTTTGTACTGTAGGTCAGGTGTCAGCAAACATATGTATGCAGTGAACATTGTCATTTCCTCTTTGTCAGGCTCTTTCCTATGCATTCCAGTAGTCCATCTGTCATCCTTGCTGCTGTTTGAAACATCTTGCTTATATTTAATCCATCTGATATTCTCTAATTTTTTACTTTTCTGTGTCAGCTAATTAACATTATTTTTATTCAATAGCACAAGGTCAGACCTTGCTTTCTGGATCTCATGAAATGTCACTGACAGACAATGACAGCAACTGGCACCAGCAATAACTCCCTGTAGTATCCTGCTAGTAACAGTGCTTATTTACTATTAGAGGTTGTGCTATTATTGTCTGACTGCTTTATATATCTGGTTCACTGCAAGCTGACTCTACCCATGTCTTTATAAAAATTTTTCAGCATTTTTTTCTGCTATTGCCTTAAACACCTTCCTAAAGTCGAAACTGATGATATTTTAGTCACTTTGATCTTAGCTAATATCGTGGTTATCTAGCTAAATAAGATTAATAAGACCCCTAATGACTTTGAATCATGTGCCCTACTGGATTTTGTGTATTTCCAAATGCCTTAATTCTGTAGTTTCCAATGATTATCCATATTTCTAAAGTCAGTAATTTCCAGTCCCTGTGAAGATGTTTTGTTTAAAAGTGTTTATATCTGTTATATAACATGCCCTAAATTCATCTCGGTTTCTCCTCTAGTTTGTGCTTTTGCTAAAGGTTGCTACTTGCAGTGCAACACGGCTCTTAGGAGAACTGTCTTGTACACAGTGCTGCAATTTGTTTCTAGGAATTCCTTGTTGCCCCCACCTTAGCTGCACTGCTGTGCACACAGTTGTTGCAGTGTTTACGGGAAATTCTAGTTATTCCTATGTTAGCTGCACTGCCTTGTACACAGCTGTGCTGTTTGTTTATAGGACATCTTTGTTGCCCCCACCTTAGCTGCATTGTCTAATACGCTGCTGTTGTTTGATTATATTATTTTTTTGATGCTATCAAGTCAGTTATTCAGATTTTTTTGTCACAATAGTTCCTTGGTGCTCCCAGAATAGCTTCAGCTATTATCTACATTTCCCTTTGTACTTAGGCTAGTTAATAATAACTGTATTTGGCTGCAGCCAAGCATATGGCAACCAAGTCTGATAAACCCAGGATGTAATCATTGTGTGGTACTCCTTACTGCTTGATATTTAAAGCATGAATTTTGTGGCATCCTTGTAGCAAAACTTTTGTGGCATCTGATCCTACTGAATATTGACTCTTTGAATGGTGTGTTTTGTGCCATCTAAGCAGACATTTTTTCATTTTACTGATAGCATTCTGACCTTGAAGCATGTGTTGTGTTGCATGCACGCCATCATCCATTTCTACTATTAGTGACCCCTTAACCTCCTGTTCTAGTGCAAACTGTGTGTAATTATTACTACTGGCTAGCTCTCATTCTATTATGATGTGCAAATTCATATACTTCTTTCTTACTACTTAATTGCGTATTGTACCAAACTATAGTTATGTACTTCCCTCAGATCTTATTGTATTTGATTTGTACTATATCTTTAGCTCCCATACACCAGAAACCACCCTCTGATATAGATGATCAGTAAGCAGCACATAAACTCACTCACACCTCCACAACATCACACCAAACTGTCAAACTCTGATGTTGGAAAAAAATCATTATGCACGCCTTGGCAACAATCCAGTAACACAACTTTGCCATACTGACATAACTCTAACTGCAAATCTTCCACCAAGTCGAGAAATCCTATGAAAAATGTTCTAGTAATTGGTTACTCTAGTGTCAGGCACACACACTGACTCTACATTTACTAGGATGGACACAGATAGGGTGATATTTAGTCAGCTACCTTTCCAGAGTCAGGATCTACAATGTCATGACGGACATATAGTCCCTCAAATAGGACAGTTATGACTATGACCTCTCAGTGGATTATGTAGATCTGAATGGTCTGATGCACTTAACCCAAAACAACATGTAGGGAAACATATTAGACCTTGCTATGCAAGTGCCAAATCAGGGAAGACTATGGCCATGAGTGAAATCCTTTCCTTTCAGATAATTGTATCCAGATACAAAGAGAAGATTAACTGACTTTAACAATTGACTAAGTAGCAGGTATCATTTGAATGTGATCCAGTATGTGTCAGCTTGGATAAGAAGATCAACTACCCAACTCTCTTGACCAAAGATGGCCTGCACTTTTTGTTATTTCACATACTGTGCAAAGCACTTGCTGCACCATAATATCTTTTTAGGAACAATCCACTTTATGGATATGTATATATATATATATATATATATATATATATATATATATATATACACACACACACACACACACACACACACACACACACACACGCACACACGCACACACGCACACACATATACACACACACACACACACACACAGACACACGCACACACGTGCGCGCGCACACACACACACACACACACACACACACACACACACACACACACACACACACACACACACACATGTATAACTGTTTTTTCCTCAGTTCCATTTTCTGCATTTCTCTGTTGACTTCTCAGATGTCCTGTTCGACCTGTGTCCCATATTTCTGATATTCAGTTTCAGTAATATATCTTAATACAATTTTTGGTGATTTCTTTTTATCATTTGTTTTTTTTTTTTAGTCTAAAATCCTTCTTCATGCTTTCCCTTTGAGCACATTACTACCAAAACTGCCTTTTTCCAGATATTTTCTTGCTGTAGTTGTTGAAACTTGCCCCATACAATACTCAAGCATTAAAATGTATCATATCATAGATTTGATTGCAGTTATAGTAGCATATTAATGGTCTGGCATAATAAGTTCCTATTACTGAGTACGTTTTCATATAAAACCATCTTGTTCATTGTACTGTACTATTGCATTTCAAATGTGGCCTACCATTTGCACTGTCTACTTACTTCTCCTTATTTGATCCAGTCATATTATTTAGATATATGGATCCTCATATTTTAATTTTTCATCTCCAACTTTAACTGTGTACTCCTTACTTTTACATTCAAGTCATGCTTCTTTCTATAGCATAATTGTTTTACCACCTGAATTTTGGATCACTTTGAAGCCACCAGAGCTGCTACCTCATGATGGTTTTGATCTCAAGAGTCAGTATTTCTATTTATTGCACTACTTTTTCTTCTGTTTTGGGTCCTTTTGTCCCATTAGGATACTCATTGAGGATATTCTGATTCTTTTTTTAATCTAGGAGTTTGCTTCACTAACTCCAAAAGTGGCTTGATGGAAAACAGTAGGATTTATGAGTTACTTTGCATTGCTATCCAGACAAGTTTAAATGCTCATTCTTCAAGCTGCTAAACTTGTCCACAAAAGTCTTGCTTCCTTTTCCATCAAGATACAGACATTAGTGCAAGTAAAGACCATAAGTAATACCAAGTAGCTCATGAGTTTTCAGTAGAGTTAGGACCTGAAGATCCCGACCAGATATTCAGTGTTTTTTGGATTCCATATTGAAGGTTTTCCTTTTATCATTCATTAGGGCAGGCAACAATGTCATCAGTAATCACTGTGTGTGCTGTTCTCCACAGAGATGCACAAATGAATGCCACATTTTGGAATTCTGGTCAAAGAATTTGAAGACCAAAGGGTGAACAGTAATGAAGAAGACTTTTCAGTGTCAAGTAGGTCCAAAGTAGCCCATAATCCTGTGAAAGGGTTTTTTATCTTTTGCCCCCATTATTTATTATGAATTATTCTTATTTCTGGGTCAGTATAGCTTAGAAGTAATGAAACACACAATATTTTCAAACCTGGAATTGTAAGATTTTGAAATGAGCTTCCTTTCCCTATCTAGAACCTTCCCTGGTACTTCAACCTCATCCAGTATGGCTCTGATTCATTTTTAGCTGGGACATTTGGCTTACTTTGCACTAACTTGCTCAAACTGTATTTGATAATTTTCTCTTTGCTCAAACATTGCTGGAATGAGGTATTTGTGTATGATAAATTTGCACTCTGCTTATTGTAACCATAAACTCAAAATATGAATAACCTAGTTGGGAGATCACAGTGTAGCAGAGAAAGAACAGTCATTTATGTTTTAAGAATGAAATATATTTCTTCAAATTGGCATGAGCTTTGCATGAAAATATATAAGCAAGGAGATATGGTGGAGAGAAGCCTCCCACATAGAGACTTCATGAGTGCTTGCATCTCAGTGAAACTATTTATATTTAATTTGCATGAATTTCCAATTTCCTTGCATATATTTTGCTTAGAGATAATGCATACTTCACGTATTGGGTATCATGCAGATATGTGTGTGTGTGTTGTTGCATTTGCCATTCCTACATATCAAAATGGCTTTGTAGGCCTATTTATCCTTGCCCAAACAATGGTATCAAGGCTTTCCACATCATGCTACTGCTGTTGAAGTTCTTATGGTTTGCTCCCTGTGTGCGCCAGTCATGGGATCAGAAATGCACACTAGTCCCTCTCCCCTTCCACCCCCATTTATTCTCCCCACTAAGTTCCCAACTCAGGCTGCTTCCTCCTACTCTGCATTATGATGTCACTCTTACACAATTCTCCTTTGCTGAAGATCATTTCTGTAATTAGATCTCTCTATGCCAGGACAGCAGTGATTAATGAAGAGAGACATTAGGGGGACTATGCCGATATTCTGTCTTGCACACTCAGTCAGAGCCTACTGTCTTTTTGTTGTACCCTTTGGTATAGTGGATATAACTATAGATCTGCTAATGGAACAGGCAGCTTGCAATTTGTTAACCATTTCTTCCTTAACATGAATTAATTCCTTTCCTGATCCAGCAATGGTTTTGTCAACAGAGTTGCCATATGTCTGACAAAATGCAACAAATACTCTATCACTGTTTCTTATCTCTCTGTATAACTACTATAATGCTATTACATTAAAGCAAGTAATTAAAACATTATTTAGAGATACTAGTTGAGAATTGTTCTTTCATTTATTACCTAGCTTTGAGATGCTTATATGATTGTTCACCAACAGATAATTGGAAAATGCTTATGAGCAGAACAATTCAAAATACTTTACTTTTTCTGTCACATTTCTTTCAGCAGACAATATGCTGCTCAAGACAGTTTGCACTGGTATGAACATGGTATACTATTCTCTGCCTAATTAGTGTATCTGTAACTTTCTTAACCCTAGCTATGAGAAATTCAGAAATCCTGCACGGTCTGTCATGAAGTCATATATAATGTGCTCATTAGTTCTTTTGCTGCATACTGCTTGCAAAGCAGACTTAGGAACTAAACTTTTCAAGAAGCCATTCTGAGGAGGCACCATAAAAGGTTTTTACACTGCCCAGAGCTGCAATGTAAGATGAGTACAATCCATTAGAATTGTGCCTAAGAAAGGGCATTTCAGATTTAACAGTTGTACTGGATCCTTCTTGACAAAATGCACTTTGAAACTACATGTTCTGTCTTAGTAAGAAGTCAAGGAGAAATCTCTGTTTAAATAGGATAATGACGAATATTTTTCAAAATTTCAGGACAGTTTTTCAGAACATCCCTTATAAATTGCATAAAATCTTTTCCTTAATTTCCATTGTTTTTGACATGTATCACATGTGTACAAAGGGATAACAAATTTCATTTATTAAGCATTTATTAAAAAAAACAAGTATATATTACAAATATTTAATAAAACTAATTTCTTTCACTGTAAAACATGACTGTTTATGTAAAACTTTTTGGGCCGAATTTAAAAAGAAAGCTGCAGAGAGTACAGCACGCTGAAGGAAGACATCAGAGCATCAGTCGTGGATGCAGTTCCATATCACAAATTAAAACAATACCAAATGATTATCTAATCAGCATAGGATAATTATGTATTCCTCACACACCTGCCAGATTCCTAAACGCAATGGGTGCAGCCAATGTAACTTAAATGTGACTAAGTACTTCACTGACAACTTTTTGAAAGCACTTGGTGGAGGCCATATCTGCTTTATCTTAATGCCACTGTTTTCCATATACCCATTCGGAATCCTGCAGAACCAGCAAACCTTACTTAAAAAAAATTCAACTGGCATTTAATGCGCAATACCAGGCTGGGGTGCTGCAAGCCATAGTAGAACACAATCTGTAAATGCATCCCGCAAGGCAGCCAGATAGGCACCGATCCAGACTACAGTTAAGCCAGTTCTCTGATGAGGAAATAATAGATAGATACAGATTAGACAGAGAGCTGGTGCAAGCTATGTGTAAAATGTGTGCATCCCACATGTATGTTTGGAGTCTGTGGGGTAACCCAATACCGATAGAAACAAAAGTGTGCTGAGTGTATGTATACTGGCCTCTTGGGATATTTCAGCAGCATATGGGAGAAACCATTGGAGTGTCCCAGACAGCCACCAGTCACATCCTCTCACATTTCCTAGCAGCAGTGTGCAATAATGTCAATGAATATATCTGTTTCCCAACAACAGTCATGGAGTGCAGAACTGCCATGCAACAGTTCTATACCATAGCTAACTTTCCCTGTGTCCTCGGTATAACAGCCTGCATCCATGTCCCAATTAAAACCCCAGCTGTACTTCATGCTGAATGGTACAGCAATAGAAAGGGGTGTCCATCTCTCAGTTATCAGGTGGTGTGCTCAGCAAATTACCTCATTACTAATATCATGGCAACATACCCCAGTAGAGTGCATAATGCTGCAGTATGGAGGGAAATAGGTCTGAGGGCCACTTTCCACCATGGTGAAATCCCTAAGTACAAGACTACAGCTATGATGTAAGCAGAATCTAGACCTGTCAACATTTAGGCATAAGAACAATATATGTGTTATCTCCTTCCTGCAAACAGATGACTATAGTTATCCACTGGAGTCTTGGCTAGTGACACCATACAGAGCCCCATCAACCCCTGCCAAGTATGAATACAACAGAAAATACACCGCAACATGAAACACTATCAAGCATGAGCTTGACATGCTGAAAGCAAGATTCAGATGTCTGGACATATCCAGTGGTGCACTACAGTACACAATCAGAAATAGTATCACAGATGGTTGCCTTGTGTTCCATTCCACACAGCATGATAACAGCAGAATATGGTGCCTTGCCAGCCAAAGGTGTGTGACCTACCTTAAGATCCCAGATGTCTGGTAATGACATATTAGAGCTGTCACAGGATGATCAGGAGGACACAGGGGTGAAAAGAAATAGGCATGGATGATAAAGAATATGGTCTTCTGTCCTAACTCAGGCAACATGGCAGCATCTGATATACACCTTTGAGTCATTATTAAAAAGTTTTGGTTAGTTTTAACTACTGATAAGGACATCGAGGGGATATTAGGTGAACAACCGGAGCTTGTCTTTAAAAATATGAAATCTCTAAAGAGGCAATTATGTTATTGTAAGGTTGACATTAGTTCTAGTAGTTTAAAATATACCAAACCCTGTGGGAAATGCAATGTATGTGAGTTTTTGGATAGCAGAGGCACTTTTTTTCATCCTGATCAGCACAAGAAATATGTATTTAACATTGCAGCTACCTGTGAGTCTATGCATGTGGTCTACTTGGCCTACTGCTTAGTTTGCTACAAATTGTATGTGGGCAAAACAGATAGAGCCCTTAAGAATAGAATTAGGGAACATTTATATCATATTAATAGAGGCACAATGACCAATGCATTAGCTAAACATGTTAAGGATACTACAACTTCACATAATTTTAAATTCTTAGTGATTGGTAGAATATATGAGGATAAATGGGGTGGTGATTTGAGAAACCTCAAAGAACAGCTAGAAACCAAGTGGATAATCAGACTCAGGGGGGATTCTGGACATGGTTTGAATGATAAAGTTCCTATTAAACCTGTGCTCAAAGCCAGACCTTTATTTAGATAGTTGTACATGTTTTTATATATGTTTTTTATACATTTTTTTATATGTTGAACAGTATTGTGCATATATTTATATGTTTTTTGTATTAGGTTTTATTATGCATATATCTGTAAATACAATGACTGGTTAGTACTTAGAAGTTAAGTATCTTAATTATGTGTAGAACAAAACGAAAAAAAAAACACTTCCTGGAATGCAGAAACCATGGCTCCAAAAGTGAAAAGGCAGCAAATTTATTATGTTTTTAACACACCAAAGCACAAAACAGTGTTTTCGTCCTGTTACAAACAGGACTTCATCAGAAATACAGTCAAACCACACTTCATTTCTTATATAGTCATTTACCCCTATTAATTAATTAGCTAAACAGTATCCAAGCAACCATAATTAAGCAAGTAGAAAAAAATATATATGTAACTTTAAAATACTACTACAAACTTTATCATAAAAATAAAATTATGGTTCAAAATGTGATTGTTATTTCATTATAATGTTATTATTAATGAGTTGATATGGGGTGTTTTTTAACACATTTTTATTAGGGTGAATAAAAAGTATTTAATTACTGAATTTTTATAATAAAGTTTGAAGTAGTATTTTAAAGTTACATATATATATATATATATATATATATATATATATATATATATATATATATATATATATATATTTCCTACTTGGTTAATTATGGTTGCTTGGATACTGATTAGCTAATTAATTAATAGGGGGTAAATGACTATATAAAAAATGAAATGTGGTTTGACTGTATTTCTGATGAAGTCCTGTTTGTAACAGGACGAAAACACTGTTTTGTGCTTTGGTATGTTAAAAACAATAAATTTGCTGCCTTTTCACTTTTAGAGCCATAGTTTCTGCATTCCAGGAAGTGTTTTGTTCGTTTTGTTACCAGTGACTTTTGAGGCACTTTTTCCTCCTTTTGCTGTCTCTGAGATTTTAATTATCTGTAGAGTTTCTATTGGTGAGATATTTAATTGACTGTCTTATTTAATGAAGTTTGATTGTGTTAGTAGTACATCTGATGAAGCAGTGTTTTATTGCGAAACTGCTTATGTTGTGTTGCCAATAAAATTATTTTATACTGGATTTTTCTTTTGTTCTCAGTCCATACATCTATATTTTTGGGGAATTATCTGTTGTTTGCATCTTTATAGTGGAATGAAGTACTGGTGGTATTTAGTGTTTTTTTCTTTTTACTTTTAGATAATAATGCTATTGGCATATGTCAATTGAATTGCTCGCCTCTCATTTACAATGCATAGCTTTGCAACACAATCCGTGTCATGTATATGACTGTTATATACAGATAATCTCAACAAAAATGAAAAATTATGTTTGAATAAGTAATCTATATAGGCTAACAACATCTACCACTCAGTATAACACTTTATTACACCTCATATGTACAAAGGTGGGACCCCATGTCGCTAGATATTGCAACAAGTAAGGAATAAACACATAATTAATGTGCCACAAACCCAGTACTATATCAATGGTGTTGCCACAGTTGCATGCACATCCAAACACAAACATCCAGCCACAAATACTGTGTACTTCATGAATGTAGTATGTATTCCATATACTACATCAGTCAGTGACCTGCATCATAAAAATGATATTGTCATTATATGGTATACAACAAACATACTGAAATTTTATACAGAAACAGTGAAGAAAAAAGTCAGCTTATTAAAATGAACTGTTATGCATTCAGGGCTACATATCACCACAAGAAACAGTGAACATTCAAAGCCATCCTAATGTTGACTCTGTCAGATTGAATGAACTCACAACTACTACAACTATATTACTAAGCATCCGAGTGTATCCCTAAATTAGTCACTGAACATACGACTTATGGAAATCCCCATAAGTAATCAGTTTCTGTAAACATACCACATACATTACAGGTTAGTCAGATGTACCTAAGGATATACTGGAAAAATGTTCAAACAATAAATTTAAAATGCAGTTGTGTGTGGAAGTAAACTGTTATCATGGAAATGTTCTGAATAAGCAAGTTTTGTCATTACTGGTGCATGCATTTAGCTTCATTGCCTACTGGAAAATGTTTAAACAATGAATTTAAAATGTGCTCTAACTTACGTCAAACAAGTGTGCTGTATTATACAAGGAATATAATGTAATACAATCAGGAAGGTGAATCAAAGAATGCATACATGTATGCATGGCCCTAAAAATGTGTTTGGAAACAGCCCAGAGGAAAGTGTGAAAGGCTCAAAATCATGGGCAAATTTTAAGCTTTACTCTTGTTACTAAATAGGTTCATAGGTTCATAGGTTTATACTAGGCTATCTGCCCTAAGGCATTGCCACCTATATGGTAGCTTGGGGTTACCTTGTTTTCCGAAGATATGACTATATACATTTTTTTTTTTTTTGATCTCAGGCCATGGTGGGCACCAGCCATCTGTTTCGTGGAAGGTCCCTTCTGGAGGATATCCGTCCGATGCACTTTCCACTATGAAGCCCAGTTTGCAGTAGTCTGAAACTTTGTGTCAGCGTAATCCTCCCCCTTGGGGTGTACTTTCCAGTAGATGAGCTTTGCAGACTAGACTTGTTAAGCTTATGGGCGGTAAATTACCAGGGTCCAGCGCCGCCTTGTGGAGTGGAGTGGGGACAGTTGTACCCGCCCTCACACGGTATCCTGTGTATCCTGTGATTAAACAGCGCGCCTTATGTGCTGCCTAATTCATTTAGTTAGCTCATGTAGCACACAGCACACCACAACACGGGTCCCATTGATGCTGTTTTTTTTTTTAGAGAGAGAGGCTTCACCTCACATTCGATTTGCCATGGGAGTCGAGGCACTCTGGGAGGCTGGGATCGATTATAGGGGTTAGAGGGTTTGTTTGAACCTGTCTGCCAGTATGTTATGTTGGTCTGTGGCATTCTTGTGATTTTTGTATCATTTTTGCGGACTTCTGAGCATATCTGGATCTGAGCCAGGTTCTTTTCTAACATAGCTGAAAAAGGCTGATAGCTGTCCTTTGAATCATGGCATTTTTTTCTCTCAAAATTTGCCTTAGTTGATTTTATGAGTTTTCATTTTTTATTACTAATAATGAGTTATTTTCTTTTGGGGTTTTTTCCACATCACTATCATGTTTTTTCTTCTTATTGTGTTCTATTTGGTAATGCCTTGGCTGGGTCCCTGGAGCTGGGCGGTTGTGGAAATGGGAAAAGCTGGTTTGTTGTGATGCCCTTGCAGTCCTTTGGCTGTGTCATCATGAAGGATAGAAGGTATAATGCTTCAGCTAGGTTGTCTTAGAGTTTCCTCTGGCCTTTGGTTCCATGCAGTGGGGATACTGGACCAGTCACTGAAAGTTCTTGAAGTTTGCTTTAGTGAAGTCTTAGTAGTGGGTTGTTTGTTTGGGGGGATGGTGGTTTCCAGTCAGGAGATTAGTTTATGATAAGCCAATTGTTAAAGCTGATCATCTTGTCTCTATATTGTGGCATCATTCTTGGTGAAAGGAGGATACTGCTCAGGGTTAGGGTCATACCTGCCTACATAATCAGATCAGAAGTCATGTCTCTCTTTTCATTCAGTCGGGAGAGGTACGCTGTGCGTCGCTCGCACCAGCATTGACAATGACTGTGTCATGTCATATTTGTACTGAGCAGTGGAGTGACCTGTTATGTTATGTTATGTGGCGATGATAGCTACTCGATAGGGCAGCTCCTGTGACCCTCTCCTTGTTCAGGGCGGCCTGTGTGGCGTCAGTGTGTCTGAATATGGAGTCACCTATGACAATTTGTGTTTGGTGTTGTATTTGGCCTTGCTGCTGCTGACTGCTTTGCACTGCTTTTGTGTGGTGTGTTGCTTTGTGTGTGGTTGCTGTTTAGGTTTGGACATGCTAGAATAATATTGGGAAACCCTTAATGAAAAAAGCCAGTGTGGTGAGGGTGAAGGGTGCTTTTAAATTTTTAGTGCTGACTATAATACTTATTTAAGAGCAAGTGCAGTGTAACTTGTGCTTGAGTGTTACAAGTAACTAAATGCAAAATGCAGATATCACTAGTGATCCACAGAAAGCTGAGAAGTTAATTATATAGGTGGAATTTAGCTTCAGGGGGAAATAAAAAAACAAACAAAACAAACAAAAAAACAATTCAGCAGGCCTGATCTGGATCTAGTCTATGCTAAATAAAACAAGGTAAACATTTCAGTATAGATACAGTTCAAATTCAGGCACACTATAAACTTAACCATTCCCAGGAGCAGCTCCAGCAATAAGCAATGGATGAAGGCAAATGCTCACACCACATTACCTTGACCTGGCCAAGCCTTTTGACACAATCCCCTACTCAGGTGTAGTACAAAAGATGAATAATGTAGGAGCAAATACTTACATCACCAACTGCATTGCCAGCTTGGCTCACAGGATGCAGGAGATCAAAACGGGGGAAGAGACTAGTCACCAATGGAGTCCCCCAGGGTTTGGTGCTGATACTTTTTCTGTTTGGCATATACATCTCAAAAGTAAAAGGAAATACCAAAGAGCTTTGGCCAGCTAAGTTTGAGATGACTGCAAGCTAGGAGAAGTTATTGAATCACCAAATGACTTAACCATCATGCAGGAAGATTTGTCCCAGATAATAACTGGTGTCAACATCATGACAATGCCCTCTGAGAACTGATCCAATTGTTTGGCATTTGGGAACTTGTGTGCACAGTGACCTAACTTTTGAACAACATGTGCCAAGAGTCATAAGAAAGCCTTTCTATATTGCACAGCTTATAAACACATTGATTGTGACTAGATCTAGAGATGTTGTTGTCCCTCTTTACAAAGCTCTCATTATGTCAATCATTTTGTATAATGCCCACTTTGGCATGTATCTGTCCAGCCCCATGCAACAATTGGAATACCTTCAGAGATACCTTACTAAAAGGATACAAATCCTAAAATATAGGTCATGGACCACCTCAAAGATTTATTACTATACTCAGTATCCTACAGAATGCTTAGAGGTGACATGTCTGGCATACAAGGCATCCTCTGACCTAATACAGATGGACCTACTGAACATCAGCAAGTCAAATGGCATCAGAAATACTCAGTCCAGATATCTAAACTGAATGTTGTGGAGAGATGGATATTTATCACAGAGGCTACCACTGTTCCGGAACAGACTATCCATAAAAATCAAGCAAAGCTCATCCATCCATATTCAAATGCAACTTGGATCTAAGGATGGGTAATAGAAAATGTACTCCAGGGTTTCACCTCATGCCACTAATGGATAGAGGCAGTTTCTAAACGCTTCATCCGTTACATGGCCCCCTCAAATTATCTATGTATGATCACAGTTCTCACTAGGGCTAATATACAATTATCAGCCATGGGGATAGCTAAGACCAATCAGAAAATGTTAATTCAAGCACCAAAAGGGAATTGGCTAAGCTTAAAATGTCCTTCAAGTGAACCTATGTTGTGGTAGCAAATAGTTATAAAATAATTACCCTTTTTAGTTCACTAAGTGCCCCTTTCATCCCCTGCCACCCCCCCCCCCAGTCTTTAACAGCTTCCAGTGCCTATGTCCATACAAATGCATATGGGGAAAATCTCCTTGTCACTGATGGATATTTACTCTTCTGCATGCATATTGTTTAATTATGTCCCCCTATTTTATGCAACAGATAGGAGACAAATTCAAAAACATATGTATAAAAACATACATCAGTTGATTTATACAGAATAATGATACCACAGAAGCACTAGCCACTCGATTGTGTGAACCTTGGTGTTAGATGAGTGCTACTGTTGAAGTGATACCCACGACCCCATCTGCAAAAATGGAAAAAGGGGTTTGTGGATGGATGAATGGATGACTGTTAGCATTGGTATGTGAAAAATAGCACTATTCCACCACAACAACGGCAATAGGTGACAGCTTACCTTTTCAAGCTATCTGTAAATCAGCTATACCTTAAAATGAGTGTTGCTAAGTGCACACACCTTTTAACTGCCATTTGTGCCATACATAATTAACGACGTTCGTTAGCATTCAATGTTGTAGAATTCTGGTTGCGAACATCCACATAAGTTCTAAAAACACAGTGCATTAACCAATGCCTTGGTATAAGGATAAAGTTCTCAGTGCAATTACCCAATAGGTATCACTGAACAGGAATTTCTGTAACATTCTAAAAGTGTATTAGTTCTGGTTTAAGCATTTCAGCTTCAGGCCAGTTATTTTACATTAAGAAGGTTCGTGGTCTGCACTCTTGTGGGAGGAGAGGCTGAACTCTGCCCTTCTGAGCTGGGAATTTCTAGTTACAGGCTTATAGTGCCTGCATATTTGAACTGTTTCTTACTGAAATTGGTACACCTTGTTTGCTGTAGCATAGACTAGATCCAGGCCTGCTGAATCTAGCTTTGTTTGTATGCTTGTTGTTTGTTTGCTTATTTCCCCAAAATGCTAATTTCACCTAAAACACGGCTTTTCAGTGCTTCTGTGGATCCCTAGTGATATCTGCATTGCTTACTGTACTTATTTCCTTGTTTCACTTGAAAGAAAGATACTGTTTGTCGTTTTTGCATTTAAGTTACCTGTAACACATTGCATTTAAGTTACCTGGCACTTGCTCACTAAGTCAGCACTAAAAAATTAAAAGCACTACACCCTCACAAACTCCCCTTGAGTACATTGTTCCCCAGTGGCCCTTTTATTCAATTTTAAAGGAATTCCCAATACTATTCTAGCATGTCCAAAGGTCAGTTGTCAATCTCCTCTCCGGTCCAGCTGGTGAATCTGGGAATCTTGAGGCAATGTTACAACTGCCTCATATACACAGACAACCCTCTCCTCCTCCCAACAAATTCCAACACATGTGAGAGATGCAACCATATAGCCAAACTGGAGGCTAAGCTCTCTCAACTCAGTACTGGCATAACAAGTCAGGAGGAGAAGGAAGCCACACTCACTACAATTCCAGTCTCACATAGACCTACCACGACAGCAAACCAAACACATAAACACACAAAAACATACTCGGAGGCTCTAAATAAAAATCTGCCTAAGCAGCAGAGACCTCCAAAGCAGACACCCAAGCAACCGCTACCCCAAAACAAAACACGTGCAATACATAGCTCACAAAGCCAGTGTGCCGAACAGTCACAGCCCTTAAGGCTAAACAACACACCTGATACACTTGTAATAGGTGACTCTATCATCAGGCACACTGACGTCCTGCTCACCAGGCTGAACAAGGAGAAGGTCATGGTGAGCTGCCTGTCGGGCGCTAGTATCCGCCACATAACACATGCACTCAGGTCACTCCAAGGCAAGTACAAATATGACTCAGTCATTGTCCATGCTGGTGTGAATGACCTGAGACGTACCTCCCTGGACTACATGAAAAGAGACATAGAGGAGCTCTCTGAGCATGTAGCCCAGGCCGGTATGACCCTGACCTTGAATAGCATCTTACCCTCACCAAGAATGATGCCACAATATGAGGACAAGATGATCAATTTCAACAATTGGCTTAAGTATTAGTGTCATTCAAAGGGGATCCAATGGCTGTCAGCCTGGGATGACATGCTCGACAAGCCCCTATGCTTCACTAGGGATGGCTTGCACCTGTCACCCCTGGACTTTTGGATATTGGCAAAGGCTCTTGCTGCCCCCATAGTGCCTTTTTTAGGCAAGGCTTAAAAGACAAACCCACCTCCATAGGTATCACAAGGGATAAGAAACTAAGAGTAATGCTACTCAACGCCAGAAGTCTAAACCTCAAGATGCACGCACTCGAAACTCTCCTTAGCATGGAGAACATCTATATCTGTGCAGTAACAGAAACCTGGTTTAAGGCTCCCGAGAGCACCCCAGCACTACCAGGTTATACCTCATACCATGCTTTTTGGCCCCAAAACTTGGACCGAACCACAAAAGGAGGGGGAGTATCAATATTTGTCAAAGATACCCACACCTCCAGGTTGGTGGCACAGCACGAAGCATCAGAGACTATCCATGTGCAACTAACAGTGGGTAAGACTGCCTTCCAGTTTATAGCCTGCTACAGACCACCCTCCCAAACCCAGGAAGCCCACTCGGCCTTCCTGAGAACACTGAAAAATATGAAGGTCTCTCCAAACACCATTATATTGGGCAACTTCAACTACCCAAACATAGACTGGGAGCATTACTCTAGCTCCAACACCCTAGCCCAAAGGTTCCTAGAATTTATTAACTCAAATGCTATGGAACAAATTGTTACCACTCCCACAAGAAGGGAAAACATACTGGACCTGATCATCACCAACATGGGGACTCTGTGCTCCAGACCAGAAGTGTATCCCTCACTGGTAAGACCAGACCATAAACTAATCTCACTGGATATTCACATCCCGACCCCACCCCCTGCCCAGAAAACCACAGTGAAAAACTTCTCTAAAGCAAATTTCACACTCCTCAAAACCGAGGTGGAATCCTTCAAAGCCCCCAGGCCTGTGGAAAATATGGCCCAGACCATAGAATCCTTTATAAACGCATTCTATGAACACCTTCAGGAATGCATGGATGTTGCAATCCCAAATAAAACCAAGACCCAATCCTCCAAAGGCAGACGTCCTGACTGGTGGACCCCAGCCATAAACAAACTATACAATAGAAGGAGGAAGCTACTACATGATAGAGCAAAATCCCAAAAAGGGAAGGCATCTCTGATCAGTATTATCAAAAAACTACGGGCACTCATAAAATCGTCTAAGACAAGCTTTGAGAGAAAAATTGCATAGGAAACTAAGGATAATCACAAGGCTTTCTTTAGTTATGTTAGGAACCTGGGTGGGAATTCCCAGATATGCTCAGAATTAGTCCAAAATGACAAAAAATACACCGAACCCACAGACATTGCCAACATCCTAGCTGACAGGTTCAGCGCAAACTTCTCCCCCCCTCCCCACCAAAAGGGCAAATATCGATCCCAGCAGAGTGCTGCCCCCTGACATCTCAGATGCTCAGGTAAGAGCCGCCCTCTCCAAAGCAAAAAACACAGCATCAATGGGACCAGACGGTGTCCCAGGCTGCATCCTACATGAACTCCAAGAAGAGCTAAACCCAAACATAAAACTACTGTTCAATCTCAGCCTTACTACAGGATATGTACCCAAAGAGTGGCGTACAGCAACAGTGGTCCATCTCCACAAAGGTGGTGCCTCAAGGGATCCTGGAAACTATCGCCCCATAAGCCTGACTAGCTTGGTATGCAAAGCTATGGAAAGGATCATCATGGACCTCATAAATAAAGATATTGGGGACCCACAGACACTGGATCCTACCCAGTTCAGCTTTGTTAAGGGCAGATCCTGCCTCTTAAACCTGGTCGATTTCTTTGAAACAGTCACCAAGGCCATTGACGAGGGGAAGGTGGTCCACACAGCCTACCTGGACCTCTCAAAAGCCTTCGATACAATACCCCACTCGGGCATTATAGATAAGCTCACCAGCTTAAATATAAACCCCTATGTCACTAGATGGTTTGCAAACTAGCTCAAGGACAGAACCCACATGGTTAGAATTGCTGAAGCCATGTCAGACTCCAAACCAGTTACAAGTGGCATCATAATTGACTCTCCAGCCGACACAAGCATCCTCCAAAAGGGCCTCATAGAAACAGACAACTGGTGCCAGAGCCATGGCCTCAAGCTAAACGCCAAAAAGTGTATAGTCATCCCCTTTGGCAAAAACAAAGTGCCCACAAATTACGACATAGGTGGTAATCCATTAAGTACAGAAGAAGTAATTAGGGACCTGGGGACCCAAGTTGATAGCAATCTCTCATTTGACAACCACGTGGCCAAAGTGGTTAGAAGAACATTTTATATAGCCCACCTAATCATGAAGGGATTCACATCTAGATCAGGGAAGGTCATCGTGCCTCTTTACTCATCCCTCATCAGGCCCATAATTGAGTACTATGCCCCTTTTGGGATGTACCTTACTGGACACCTGCAGCAACTGGAAAGACCCCAAAAGTACCTCAGCAAGAGGATCAAAGGGCTCAAACAGATGCCATATGCTGCCCGGTTAAAGAAACTCCAGCTCTACTCAGTGGCATACTGCATGCTCAGAGGTGATCTGTGCCTGATGTATAAAGCCATGTCCAACCCTGAATTAATGGACATGCTGCACCTCAGAAAATCCAAATCCCATCGAGCTACGCACTCGAGAGACTTGAACCTCAGCACTGAAATAAATAGGACATGCTGGAGGGACAGATTCATAACCCAGAGGCTCCCATCACTCTGGAATAAAATCCCAGTCCAGGTTAGGTAGAGTCCCTCATTGACTATCTTCAAGAGGAATCTTGATGAGTGGAAGGGAGATCGTAGGTTTACCCCGGGTATCACTTCTGTGTCACTGTTAGACAGAGGCACAGTATACTAACCTCGAAAAAGGGTATAGCAAAATTAATTTAAAATGGGTGGTGAAAGCCAAAGACACTCTGGCTAGGCTTATAAATGCCCTAGGGCAGATAGCCTAGTATGAACCTATGAACCTATGAACCTATGTATCTGATGCTTTCCAATTGTCTGTTACCATCCTATATGTGCCAAGTTTAAAATGTACTATTGATACATTTACTGCTCATACCCTTGCTATGTGCAAACTGAGTGGGAACTCAGCATCTTTGGAAGGCATTTTTTAACAACTTTCAACTACAATATTGAGGATGTCAACCTAAAGGAGGCTTCAATGCTGGACATGAGTAGAGGATGTGAGCACACCCCAAGAAATGTGTGATGATCAATACAGGAAACCAGACTGCAAGGGAGCACTGCAGATGGGTTGGAATCTACTGTGCTGATTAATAGATTAATAGATTAGTACTAGGCTTTAAGCCTAGCCAATTATCCTTGTGAAGAGAGCCCTGCACCTTGTGTTTGTAAGGCAAACACCTTAACCATTAGGCCACCCTCCCAACTGTGCAGGTCCACTGATGTTATGATGACCAACATCACTGGGATGAAGAGAATCTTCTCTGGAGGGTTACAAAGGTCCAACACCAGCCAGAAGATGCCTACAGTAAGTTACATAATCCACACCTTAACATGTACAAAATCATATATGTGTTTAGCAAGCATATCTGTTTCTGTGACTCAGTTTCAAGTATATTCTATGGGTCTCTGTATTAATAATAGTAATGCAAATGTAGGAATTTAAGTTCCGCTCATTAAAGTTATTATTAGTGTATTGGCGCATTCTGTGATTATTCATAACTATACTGGGTTAGTGAACACAATCCCTGGGATTCATTAATAATCGTGTACCACTAAGCCTATATGATGTAAGCATACTACCATGATGCCCAGCAGCGCTAATCGAATATGCATGCTGCTCATCATGCCTGCACATTTGTAAGCACCTTTTCATGGCAAGCAATAGTGTTTGCAGTCATGGGAAGGTGTTTGCATGCATGAGTACAGAATGTAAACAAAACACCTTGCTTATAGGCAAAACTAAGATATGTGCACTCGTTGTAGCACAGAAGTATTAAGGACAAGTACAGTGAGAAAATTCTGAAGGAGTGGAAGTGAAATGGAAAATTTGTATATAAAGAATCATGGTTTGTACTCTATAATAATTAATAGATAAGTGGAAATGGGTAAAGTGTAGTCATATACCACAGGCAAATGTGCTGAAGTATTAAAGAAACATCTCTAACATAAATCCTGTCATCGCAATGTAATGATAATTGAAAAGTCAATGACAATACTGGTGTTATGCATATAAATAAAAACAGACATGCTAACAAAGGATGCAATAGTGTTATAATGCTTCAGTGCAACAAAGGGGAGTTAAAATGTGACAAATGTTAATAAAATGGTGAGTTGAGGTAACAGTGAGGGCAGAAGATACATTATGGGATGAATGCATAGAATGCAGTTATTGCATATCAGATGTATATTCAGGGAATTTATGTATGCTAGATAACAACTCAGCTGTGTTTCCCACCTCAGCGTGGATACGCAAAAACAAATGCAACTTACAACTGTAATGTCATGTACATCACAGATGATCACAATTTCAAAAAAATGTAAGCGGAATGCACAGGAAAGGGTTTCTTCACCTATAAATATGTAACAGACAAGCAAGTGTTGTGTATTCATGTAAATGCTAAATCATAGTAGAATAAACTACAACATATATAACTGACAAATGACCACACAGATCAGATGACACTTCATGATTTTAAGTTTTACATTGCTAATTTGCAAAAATCTTGGACACTGTTATACCAGACATATAGAGAAAAGTAACATAACAGCAATTTAACAGCCCCAGCATATAAGAAAGTTTTGTAACACAGGTCCAATAACAGTTTCAGAAGGAATCCCTCATCTGCAATTAAGCGGTATAGTGTGACAAAAAATAGCAACAATAAAGAAATGCCTGGATTAAGACAAGCAATGTTGATTAAGACAAGCAATACAGAGCATAATTCTTTTGGGAATAGGTAATGACTCTGAGCAAGAAATGACAATAAACATTTCTTTCATGTAGTTGCTGAACACATGCCAATGCAGATTTCAGAGAGATGCATAACAATCATGGACACCACAGAACTAGGCATATCGGTTATGTCATGAAGAACACCCTTGAAGGGCTGACAGCACTTTTCTGTCTTAAGGGGTATGGACGCCCTATGTTGGAGGGCAAGGCCTGAAAAATGTGACCCTATAACTGTGCCATAACTATTGTCTGTCTGTAAGCCACTGCTATCTCACAGGCAGGCAGACAGACATTACCAGATTCAAACCTCTGTCTATTATTCTAGGTTGTCTCAATACCTCTGTATTGACTGCATATGCCACATCAGATAGCAATGGAGGCTGTAACAAATAAGAGAATTGAATCTATACATTAAGAAAGGAGTTACAAACATAATACAAACAATCAGATCTAGTCAGAATGCTAGAAAGGAGCTACACATGTTACTGTCCACACAACATACAGCAATACAGTATCAATGCTTCTTTGCCAGGAAGCTGTTTCCATTGTGTAGTACACACATATCCCAGAACTGAACCACAGTCTAGCTATGGAGGTATGCTATATAATCCAGTACTCAGTGCACATTGCACAGGAACACTCACAGCATGACATGTCCTGAATAACCGTTTCACTGCCATGCAGTCACAACCTGTGATGATATATCATTGTCCAACATAAACATTCAATAAGAATAATAAGCTATAATGATGTGTATGTAATGTAAGTATAGTCATATAATGTTGCTCTTTTCGAAGTTGAACAGCAGGCTGTGTGACTCTACTGATTAATGACATGTTGTTAAACCACAAGCACCACAATGAATGTCTTAATACAGGTTTGACACTCTGCCAATGCTATTTTATTACATCAGAAGGCTGTGTCATAAACAACTTCTTTGAGACAAAAGGGATGGTGGATCCCTCTCCTACTGTAAATAGATACA
Source organism: Protopterus annectens (assembly GCF_019279795.1). Taxonomy (NCBI): domain Eukaryota; kingdom Metazoa; phylum Chordata; order Ceratodontiformes; family Protopteridae; genus Protopterus; species Protopterus annectens. The sequence goes on from NC_056733.1 coordinate 433,802,035, forward strand.
TTATGACTATGGTGGATGTTATACTGCGGTGATGGTGCTGCAGTAGCATTGTCGCCTCACAGTAAGACGTCCTGTTTGATTCTCAGCTAGAGCGTCTTCTGTGTGGAGACATGCGTGAATGGGCATACCTTCGTTGAAGGTTGTGCGTCAGAGCTGGCAACTCGGCATGTAAAAATCTACTGCCAATCATTAGCGGACCGGAGTTCCACTGTGACGACCCCTAACCGGGAAAAGTCGAAAGACACAGCAACAACATAACTATGGTGGATGTTATTCATGCATTACAGTATAAGACCCAAGAAAGCTAACAGTCACTGAGCACTCACAACAGAAAATATATGATATTGTACAGGATGAGTGAGCTGCAGTAGAAGTGTGTCTACAGTTGTGAGCTAAGTCGGTATGTCTAGGCACTACATCGTGTTATTGCTTCAGGGGTTATATGTGCCTTTAATTTCTGCACTAGGACAACAGCATACAGAATGTTGTCTCATTCCCTTGTGCCAGATCATAATGTTTTCTATGTGATGGAAGGAAACTGATAACATGTCATAATTACCTTAAATGAAAGCATTGCTGTGTGAGAAATTATCCAAGCTTTTTGAAAGAAGAATCAACTGTGGGTTTGATTCTCACATGGGGTAACTGGCTAGGCTTCAAATGGCCCAAAAGGGCAATTAGCCTAGTACTAACCTATGAACACCTATATGGGTACACAGCAGGTATGTTGGACAGCAGTGTTAACAACATTCACAGTCACATTTTTTTTTAATTTCTCCAAATCTTTTGGGTTTCTAATACCATGATGGGAATAGACTCCATTCCTAAGTCAAAGTACGATTAAAGTTCATGAAATTAGTATTGTGGTCAATCTTTGATGTCAGCCAGAAGTGCTCTTCACAGCACCCGCAATGTGCCCAGTAATGACTCCTTCTGCAGCTTGCATGGGTTTACATTGTACTGGTAACATATCTAAATAGGATTGTAGATAATTATTTTTTATAAAACCCGTTGTTCCTACTACTATTGGAACTCTCTGGGTATCTTTCTTCCACATTGCTCTCGTTTCTACCTACAGATCCTGATATTTTATGATATTGTGTGTCTCAGTATGCAAGATACTGCAGTCAGTCATTGTGGCGATTTCAATGATCAATGTTATTTTTGCCTTCTTTTCATGGACTACTATATCCAGTTTTCTAACATCTATCTTTTGAACTGTTGGTAATGGGTGATCCTATGTGATATAGACTTCATCATTTTCTATTATGCTTTGTACCTCATGTTTTCAGTATTTTTCAGCCACTTCAATGCCATAATATTTGCACAATCCCCAGTGCAGTCTTGCCACATTATTTTGCCTTTCAGTATACAGTCATTCTGCCATTAGTATGTCACAACCACCAGTGAGGTATGCGACTGTTTCCAGTTCGGATTTACAAAACCTCCATTTGTCTGTTTCTTCCACATGTTCAATGGATTTTGTAAACCAATGTGTATGTAGCCTCTTTTCTTGGCCTGTCAATATTAACCTTTCATCTCTTATGTTGAATTCACCTATCCTTAACCATTTCTGAGTTTGTTCCTGATTGACATGAGGTTCTTCCAGAAGTTTTCTATACTTGAAACTATACTTATGCATTTTACACATTTCTTGCCTTCTCATCTGGTCCTTCACCTTATATTCTTTTTTTTTATTTTATTGCACACTCAGTTGCTGCCTGATTTTCATCTACTTCTGGTTTAATTTCCATTCCTGCTTGACGCCGATAAGCTTCTGCTAGATTAAGCAGAGAAGTCATCTTAGAGTTATTCTTCTCATGTTTGAAAACTTTCACTACATTTGGGTCTTGTGAGGTCAGCAGATATGTGAGAAGTCCCACGATTGCAGATATATATATGTAATCAATTTCAAGGAGGCCCATCCCTCCTTCAGAACGGGGAATATATAATCTTGATTTTTATAAATCACTTGGTGAGCATGAAGCATCCTTCTTGTTTTCCTGTCCGTAGATCAATATGTGTTATCTTTAAGAAGCTATCCAAGGGCTTGCACAAATGTATAAATACTGAGCACGTGCAACCCTGACTGCCATTTTGTAGTAAGCCATTGACATGTAGGCATGTATGTATGTAAGGTCTGTCTGTTAACAAGTTCGTTCGTACTTTATGATGCTGCTATCCATTCTGAAATGTTTCTATGTATTAAGGCATTTAAATGAAACCACCCACCTGCTTGTCTTATGTGTTAGAGAAGGACAAGTGACATGGTGTCAGAAATGGCATGTCTAAAAGGACATGGTGCTAGAAGTGACAAATCTAACGGACAAGGAATCAAAAACGGTATAGCCAAGGGGCATGAAGTCAAAGGCAGCTTGGGTAAAATGACTTAAGGTACTTGCTAGGAACTGGTGGAATATAAACGAGTGAATCATCCCTAAAATGTGCAAACTTTGGAAAACAGGTCAGAAATGAATTTCAGGTATTAAAACTTGATCAGGACTGTTTCTTTTCGCATAATATGAAACGAGGCATACAGAACATTTTAAATGATATTCACATCATCTGATATGTATGATATTGATAAAAATATTCAAATTACTATTGAAAATGTTTGAAATAAAGTCTGAATAACATAAAATGAATAAAATAAGATCAAATGACTGCATTTTCATAAAGCATGTATTTTTCATATTAAGCAAAGATATCCAAGTTATCTGAAGTGTATAAACTATTCACGTTTGTGCAGTATTACAGTAAAACTATTTCACAGATTAAAGCCATTACATAGCATATTTTGCAAAGTACTGTATTCTGAAGAGTTTATTGTGCATTTGAATGTTATTACACACTCACAGAGCTGTTTGTTTGTACATATTTATTTATTTATTATTTATTTATTTATTGACATTTGTTGACCAGGAAAGTCCACTGGGCTAGTGACCCATTTTCAATGGAGGCCCGGGGAGAAAAGTTCCATGGTAGTACAAAAAAAAGCATTAGGACATTTGAGTTTTAAAAGTACATATGCACATTATATACCCTAATGGTATTACATTCAAATAACAATATCATACATAATTCACATTATATACTGTAATGGTAGTAGCTTCAGTAACCCAGCCACTGGGGATGCACAAGCCAGTGCATTTCTTTGTGCCGGTCCCAAGCCCGGATAAATGGGGAGGGTTGAGTCAGGAAGGGCATCCGGCGTAAAACCTTTACCAAATTACTTATGTGGAGAACATTTCATATCTCCATACCGGATCGGTCGAGGCCCGGGTTAACAAACACCGCCAACAGGGTGCTGGTGGAAATTGGGCTACTGTTGGATGAAGGAGAAGAGGAGGGGGAAGGCATACTTGAAGGCAGGAAGAGAGGAGGAAGGTTAGGAGTGCAGTAATGAGGGTAGAAACTTTGAATGTTGGCAGTATGACTGGTATAGGGAGAGAGCTAGCTGATAGGATGGAGAGAAGGAAGGTTGATATATTGTGCGTGCAAGAGACCAGATGGAAGGGAAGTAGGGTCAGGTGTATAGGAGGTGGGTTCAAATTGTTCTATCATGGTGTGGATGGCAGGAGAAATGGGGTAGGGGTTATTCTAAAGGAACAGTATGCCAAGAGTGTTTTGGGGGTAAAGAGAGTGTCTGATAGAGTGATGTTTATGAAGCTTGAAATTGATGGTGTAATGATGAATGTTGTTAGTGCATATGCTCCACAAGTTGGGTGTGCGATGGATGAGAAAGAAAAATTTTGGAGTGAGTTGGATGAAGTGGTGGTGAGTGTACCCAAGGGTGAGAGACTAGTGATTGGAGCGGACTTCAATGGGCATGTTGGTGAATTGAGCAGAAGGATTGAAGAAGTGATGGGTAGGTATGGTGTTATGGAGAGGAATGCAGAAGGTCAGATGATTATGGATGTTGTGAAAAGGATGGACATGGCTGTGGTGAATACGTATTTTAAGAAGAGGGTGGAGCATAGGGTGATGTACAAAAGTGGAGGAAGCTGCACACAGGTGGATTATATCCTATGTAGGTGGGCCAGTCTGAAGGAGATTGGAGACTGTAAAGTGGTGACGAGGAAAGTGTAGTTAAGCAGCATAGAATGGTGGTCTTTAGGATGACATTGGTGATCAAGAAGAGGAGGAGTATGAAAGCAGTGCCAAGGATTAAATGGTGGAAGTTAAAAAAGGGTGATTGTGAGGTGGAGTTCAGGGAAGAGTTAAGACAGGCACTGGGAGGCAGTGAAGAGTTACAGAATAGCTGGGTAACTACAGCAGAGCTAGTAAGGGAGACTGCTAGAAATATGCTTTGTGACATCTGGACAGGAGAAGGAGGACAAGGAGACCTGGTGGTGGAATGAGGAAGTACAGGAGAGTATTCAGAGGAAGAGGCTGGTGAAGAAGTGGGATTGTCAAAGAGATGAAGAAAGTAGACATGAGTATCAGGAGATGAGGCGCATGGCAAAGAGAGAGGTGGCGAAGGCTAAGGATAAGGCATATGGAGAATTGTATGAGAGATTGGACACTAAAGAGGGAGAAAATGACCTGTACCGATTGGCTAGACAGAGGGACAGAGCTGGGAAAGATGTGCACAGGTAAGGGTGATAAAGGATAGTGAGGGAAACGTACTCACAAGTGAGGAGAGTGTGTTGAGTAGATGGAAAGAGTACTTTGAAGGACTGATGAATGAAGAGAATGAGAGAGAGAAGGCTGGATGATGTGTGGATAGTGAATCTGGAAGTGTAACAGATTAGCAAGGAGGAAGTAAGGACAGCTATGAAGAGGCTGAAGAATGGAAAGGCTGTTGGCCAAGATGACATACCAGTGGAAGCAAGGAGGTGCCTAGGAGAAATGGCAGTGGAATTTTTAACCAGATTGTTTAATGAAATTTTGGAAAGTCAGAGGATGCCTGAGGAGTGGAAAAAAGTGTGATGTGCAGAGCTGCAGTAACTACAGCGGGATAAAATTGATCAGTCACAGCTTGAAGTTATGGGAAAGAGTAGTGGAAGCTAGGTTAAGAAGGGAGGTGATGATTATTGATCAGCAGTATGGTTAAATGCCAGGAAAGAGCACTACAGATGCAATGTTTGCTCTGAGACTGTTGTTGGAGAAATATAGAGAAGGTCAGAAGGAGTTGCACTGTGTCTTTGTGGACTTAGAGAAAGCATATGACAGGGTGCCTAGAGAGGAGTTGTGGTATTGTATGAGGAAGTCGGGAGTGGCATTGAAGTATGTAAGAGTGGTACAGGATATGTACAAGGGTAGTGTGACATTGATGAGGACTGCAGTGGCAGTGACAGATACGTTTAAGGTGGAGGTGGGATTACATCAAGGATCAGCTCTGAGCCCTTTCTTGTTTGCAGTGGTGATGGACAGGTTGACAGATGAGATCAGACAGGAGGCCCCATGGACTATGACATTTGCAGATGACATTGTGATATGTTGTGAGAGTAGGGACCAGGTTGAGGAGACCCTGGAGAGGTGGAGATATGCTCTAGAGAGGAGAGGAATGAAGGTCAGCAGGGCTAAAACAGTATATATGTGTGTAAATGAGAGGGAGGGTAGAGGAATGGTGAGGATGCAGGGAGTAGAGTTGTTAAAGGTGGATGAGTTTAAGTACTTGGGATCACCAGTTCAGAGTAATGGTGAGTATGGAAGAGAGGTGAAGAAGAGAGTACAGGCAGGGTAGAATGGGTGCAGAAGAGTGTCAGAAGTGATTTGTGACAGACGGGTACCTGTAAGAGTGAAAGGGAAGGTCTACAAGAAGGTAGTGAGACCAGCTATGTTATATGGGTTGGAAACGCTGACAAAAAGGCAGGAGTCAGAGCTGGGTGTGGCAGAGTTAAAGATGTTAAGATTTTCACTGGGTGTGACTAGGATGGACAAGATTAGGAATCAGTATATTAGAGGGTCAGCTCATGTTGGACAGTTTGGAGACAAAGCAACAGAGGCGAGATTGCATTGGTTTGGACATGTGCTGTGGAGGGATGCTGGGTATATTGGGAAATGGATGCTAAGGATGGAGCTGCCAGGTAAGAGGAAAAGAGGAAGGCCTAAGATAAGGTATATGAATGTGGTGAGAGAGGACATGCAGGCAGCTGGTGTGAAATAGCATGATGCAGCGGACAGGAAGAAATGGAAACAGATGATCCACTGTGGCGACCCCTAACGGGAACAGCCGAAAGAAGATGATGATGATGATAATGGTAGTACCTTCAGTATGATACACTAAAAAAAAATATTCTTAGTTCCATCTTCTGATAAAACTTACAGAAGATTTTGAGCAAGTGAGAGAGTTAAGCTCATGAGTAAAAGGGCTGATGAGGTAGTGAGGTAAGTTGTGAGTGTTGTTTAGGATAGTGTAGCAAGAGTTAGAGGGAAGGAGGGGAAAGTCAGGGGTAAAGGGCAGCAAGTGTTAGGGAGGAGGAGAAAAAGTCAGGCAGTAGAGCAGCAATATATATAATATATATATATATATATATATATATATATATATATATATATATATATATATATATATATAGGTTAGTTGAGATTGCCCTATAGGATGGTTTAGCTTGAGGTGGGGAGGCTATGGAGGTTTAATTGTTGTGCAGTGACAGGATAAGTTATTTTGGTAGTGTAGTTTAAGTGATGATTTAAAGAGTTTGGAAGATTCCATTAGAGTTAAATGGGAGGGTAGTTTGTTCCAAATTTTGCTGTATTATAGGAGTATAGACTTTGTCCAGCTCTTTTGTTTGGTTTTATGACCTTTTTTAGTTGTTTCTGAGAGGATCTAATAGACCGAGTAGAGTTGTAAGTTTGTACGACTGAGAGAAGTGCTGGGCAGAGGTGGGGATTGAAAATTAATTTATGTGCTAGTATTAGCTGGGTATAAGCAAGATGGCTTGAGAATTCGAGCCAGTTGAGTTCTTTAATTGCTTTACAGTGGTGTGTACGGTTTGGTTTTCCTGTGGCTAATTTAGCTATTTTATAATAGCAAGATAGCAGTTTATTCCAAAGGGATGAAAGTAGATTGGTGAAGATAGCACTTCTATATAGAAGGGAAGGGAAGGGAGGAGTTGGGTACTTGCAAGTTTTGCTTTAGTTTGATTGTTGAGGTATAGTTTGTGCCTGTACAGTTTACCTAATTTGAACTGTACCATTTTTATTGTGTTATGAATATATGGTTAAAAGGTAAGTTTGTTATCTATTGTAATACCTAGTAGTTTGGCAGTTTAAGTTATTTCTATTTAAATTCCATCTTTAATCTTAAAGTCTGTGTTAGGTGGTTTTGGAGTGAATAGGAGTAGTTTTTTTTTTGGTATTTAGTAGTAGCTGGGGATTATTTATCCAGGTTTCTATTGAAGTAAAAGCTTTTTGGGTTATATTGAGGAGGTCAGAGAAGGTATGGGCAGAAGAAATAATAGTCTAATCATTAGTGTATTGGATCAAAGTTCCCAGCTGAGAGATTTTATGAAGGTCATTGCTAAATATATTGAAAAGTAGTGACCCTAGAATGGAACCCTATGGGACTCCTATGTTGTTTTTTTGATAGGTAGATTGCACATTATGCCATTTTACTGAATGTTCCCTGTTATTGAGGTAGAAGGAGAACCATTTGACAGAATTGGGGGAATTTCCTAGTTTTGATATTTGGTACAGTAGTTTGCTGTGTGATACTGTGTTGAAAGCCTTTGACAGGTCTAATAGGATTACTGAGGTATAGAGACCGGTATCAAGGGCTTTGCTGACAGTGTCGGTGAAAGAGAGCAGAGCTATAATTGTACTATGTGCTGGGTGGAAGCCATGTTGAGTGGGAGAGAGAAGCTTATTATCTAGGAGGTGTTTCAGTAATTATGTACACATTTTTCTAATATTTTTGATAGTGGTGAAAGTATTGAGATTGGGTGGTAGTTTGAGAGGTCATGGGAAGTTCCACCTTTATGTAGTAGAGAAATGATAGATTTTTTTCCATAAGTCTGGGACATAACATTCTGACAGAGATCGGTTTATTAGTATACTGATTGGGTATGCAATTGCACTTGATGCTAGTTTTAGATATTCGGGAGGGGGGGAGAGTTTGTCTGCAGTGTGAGCAGGGTTTAAGTTTATTGAGAAGTCTACATATTTGTGAGGTAAGGACGTGTTGGATGGAAAACAAAGGTGTTGGATTATAAATGCAGGAGTCTATCACTGGGAAAGTTGTATTATTTTGTGAGGAGTCTGTTTTAGGGTCTTTAATTAGTTTCTGAATAGTATTAATGAAATGGGTGTTAAAATCATGAGAGATTTGCTGTGGACTTCTGTCAGGTGCTGGGAAAGGGTTTTGTGGTGTGCCAGGATTAATTAATGAGGAAAATGATTTCCAAAATTTTTTAGGGTTATTGTTTGCGGTGGATAGCTGTGAGGAAAAGTAGCTTTTTTTATCTTGTATGACTAGTTTTTTGCAATTGTTTCGAAGTTGCTTGTAGGCAAGGATGGTTTGTTTACTTTTACATTTTTGCCACTGTTTCCATGCTTTATCTCTATGGAGGAGGTTTTTTTGTGTTGATTTAGTTAGCCAAGAGGCATGGTTTGCCTTGGTGTGTTTGGTACGAATAGGAGCTAAGCTATTTAGGGTGTCCAGAAGGAGTTTTTTTAAATAGTTGACAGCATCATTAAGGGGGAGTGATTTTAGTGGGATCCAATTCTGGGATTTTAGGATACTTACAAATTTGTCTGGGTCAAAATGGGAGAGATTCCTGAATGTTTTGTAAGTATGTGTTTTTGATGTTTGAAAGGGGGTCCTGTGGGTGAATGCTGGGAGGTGGTCACTTAGTATATTAGGTAGGGTACCTGAGTTGGAATAATTTTGTGGGTGAGTTACTAATATATAATATAGGGTGGATTCTGATCTAGTAGATAGACTGTGGGTAGGAGTTGTGATGAGTTGTGTGAAGCTATATAGGTTTATGCTATTGACTGGAGAATTGGTTGTTAGGTTCAGCCAATTAATGTTTGTGTCTCCTAGAATTATGGTTTCCTGTGAGATGTTTTGGTTTGTCCATGAAGAAGTCCTCGAGGAGGGGGGTATTTTGCCCTGGAGGGATCTAGATTACTGCTATAACTATATGTTTGTTGTTATTGATTTGAAGGGAAGTTAGTAAGACTTGTAGATTACCAAAAATGGGAGGTTTGTTTGGGATACATTGTTATGTTAAGGCTATGATTGTAGATTAGTGCCACACCACCACCTTTTTTGTAGAGTCTATTAGCATGAAGTATGTTGTACCCTGGAGGATGAATTTCAGTATTGGCAGTATTAAGTGAGGTTTTAGCCATGTTTCTGTTACTGCTACAATATTTGGGGTGTGAGTGGATAGCCATGCATGGAACTCAGTAATTTTGTTACATATGCTACGTCTGTTTATTGTTACCAATTGAAGGAAGGGTTTGTGTACTAGATTTTGGAGTTGCTGGTGGTAAGGTGGGATATGTAGTGGTAGCTAGGATTAATAAAGTTTGAGCTGTAACGAGGGTAAGAATGAGAATGATGTATGTTGTGACCCTGTGTGAGTCTATGTGGCAGGGCATATTTCTATGCAGAGCAGGTGTGGATTAAATGTGATTGGAAAATAGAGGTGGAGCTGAGGTGTGGGTGGTGATTGGTGTACAGATGATGAGATAGGTATGAGTTGGGTTTATTTGTGTATAAATGTAATGACATGGGGCTAGGGTAGGGGAGCGGAGTGAGCCCGAAGGGTGAATGGAGCAGGCAGACACAGATCCTGTGATTCCAGGACCAGAAAAAAAAAAACAGCCATATATTCACTCTGTTTGTGTATATTTTGTGGGCATGGCAGATGGATTTCAGAAACCCATTATACTCATGTTTGACAGTAATATTGCTGACAACTGGAGAATGTTTGAGTAAGAGTACAACATTTTCATACAGGCTGCATTTCCTGATAAAGATGATCTACAAAGGCTTTTATTCTACTTAATTTAGCTGGGTCAGAAGCCATAGAAAGGGAATGTTCATTTGTGTATGCACCTACTGTCTACACTGGAAAGGGGGAAAACTGTCCTATTGTAACGGCTGAGTCAAAGGAGGTTCCCGAGTGCTTGAAATATAAATTTAGAGAAAAGTGTAACCCCCAGACAAATGTTACTATGGAAAGGCACTTATGTTACACAAGGTTCAAAATCCTGGTGAAACTTTTGCAGAATATATAACTAACCTGAAAAACAAATCTAAAACGTGCAGATTTGATGATTTAAGGGATGAGTTGATAAAGGACATATTTGTGTGTGGTATAAAAAATGATGCTGTGAGAAAGATTTTGCTTCATGATAGTGACTTAACTTTAAATAAGACCATTGAGATTTGTCAGATATACGAGCTTACAGAAAAGCACACAAGTATGCTTACAAATGAGAACTGCTCTAGAAGGCACAGCGATAAAGCTCATGTTGATAGTATGCAACATGTTATTAAAATAAACAGACCCAAGCACATGGCAGCAACAGTAACCCCTGCATCACTCATCAAGAATCCCTGGAGCTTTCTAGCAAATTCCAAAGTTCACACAGTCTCAGTGAAGCATAAGAGTGAGTCAGCAAGCTCAAAGCATGGGCCCCAACCTAGTTTTATTACCAACTGTTGTAATTGTGGTGGAAGCATGAATATAAAAGGGAAAAGTCTTTAGCTTTTGGTCAACAATGCCACAAATGTAATAAGTAGAATAATTTCAAAAGATTTTGTAAATCAAAAGGCTCACATTCTTTAATTAAAAGGGAACATTTTAAGAAATGAGTTGATCAATTAGACACTGGCAGCCCTACTCGTTATGTTGATGGTGTGTCAGTGCTTCATTGCAGTAGATTCAAGGGCAAAGAATGAAGTGTTTTTCATTGTTCAGATAAATGGCAAACCCATACAGCTTAAAACTGATACAAGTTCCAAGTACAATGTTATGTCATCAGAAACATTTGCTAAAAGGTGTAAAAGAGAAAGGCTTGATTTGGCAAGGTGTGCAAATCTTGTTGCTTATGGAGGTGAAGAAATTCAAACTGAAGGCTTAGTGGTGCTTTCATGTTATTCTGCTGGAAGAAGCTATGAGTTTTTATTTTATGTGGTCAAGAGGCACGTCCAGTCATTATTAGGGCTCAGAGACAGTTTGAAAATGGAACCGCTTTCATTTAATAATGAAGTCTATCATGTTAGCCTAAAAGATCACTACTTTAATTTTGCCCAGTACATTTTTTTCTACTTATGCTGATCTTTTCGAAGACAGACTAGGCAAACTTCCAGTTGTTTACTCCATGAAGTTATCAGACCAGCACATAAAGTTAAAATAGCCATGCAGGACAGAGTCAAAGCTGAGTTAAATAAAATGGTGCAACAAGGTGTGATATTTCCAGTCAAAAATCCAATTGAATGGGTATCTTCCATGGTAGTACCTCACAAAAAAAGTTCAGATGATATCAGAATATGTACTGAGACATGAGATTTGAACAAAGCACTAAAAAGACCTCATCATCAAATGTGCACATTCAAAGAAGTCACGTATATCATGGAAAGAAGTAGGTCAAAATTAAAAAAGATAGCTGGCTACACAAGACTCAGGATAAAAAAATGTGCCCATTCCTGGTAGATGCACTGGTACCAGGACTAGAAAAAAAGGACTGTGTAGAATCCTCAAAATACAGAAACATTCCTACAATGGGGCCAGGCCAGGCCCAGTGCAGGGTGGCCCTCTTGTTGTAGAAGGAAGGAGCAGTCCACAAAAATCACAAAAACTGATAGGCCAAAGAAGAGACATGAAGATGATAGAGTGGACTATTGAGGATAAGAAAGAAATTATGTATTGTTATTATGATGCAAAAAAGACCAGAATTCCCAGACACAAGATATACAAAAAGTTTAAGAGATAAATTAGAGGAAAGAAAAATACTTCCACAAGAAAAACTGTCAAATGCTTCAAATAAAAGTTTGTGTTCATTAATACCACAGATTTGTGAAAAACATTACATAGACCAAGAAACTTTGATCTGTTTGTAAAAAGAAGCATCTGAGGAAGTGCAAAAATCTAAACAACAAATCCTAGAAATTTTTGAAAAGTATAGAAAAGAAATGTGGACATGAGAGAGAAAGAGAGATGTGATGTGGTGTAATATTTATGCAAAGTCAAAAGCCAATTTAATCAATACAAAAAAGGCAGCCCCAAAGATATTCAAAGATAAATACAGGCAAAGTCATCCAGATATGGAAAATTTCACAATAAAAAATAATATCACAAAGAGGGAATGTAGAAAAAAAGATTAGTAAAGTAGAAGTTAAAAAAATAAAAGTTGAAGTTATGGAATGCCTGTGAAGTGAAGGATTTGGTGTTGAAGATCTTCTAACACAGGTTACACCACAGTATGGTGGAATGAGTCCCCAGAGTAAGGAGAAAAAAGGAAGATCAGGAGACATCTGAAGAAGAAATATGCACATGGGAAAGGAAAAATAGATTTAATATTATGTAATATTTATGCAAAGGAGCAAGCAAAACTAATCAATATAAAAAGAGCAGCATCAAAGATATTTCAAAAGAAATTCCGGCAAAGAAATCTGGACATGGAAAACTTTACAATACAAAAAATAAGACAAAGAGGAAAAGTAGGAAAGAAGATTAGTAATGGAGAAGTTAAAGAAATAGAAACTGAGGTTATGGAGTACCTGCAAAGTGAAGGATTTAGTGTAACTCAGAAAGCACCACAGCAGGACAGAGCAATGGACATCCAAATTAAGGAGAAAACAGTGAACTGGGAAGCAATAGGTCAGTTGCAATATGAAGATATTTTGGAGTCTTTCACATGAAGCTAGTATAAACATTTATTGAAGATGGACAGCAAGGGAAGGAACAGGAAACTGGCAACTCCAACACAGTTAATGTTGAGGAGTGATAGGCCAGTAAGTTCCCATATGACAGAGCAACAGATGACACAGGATGAAACAGAAAGAATGTGACATGGGAAGATGCTATATAACTTCTGTAGAATGCCCACAGGAAATGGAAAACAAAAATGTGATATAACAGAAATAAATAGGACATATTACTGTGCAGCTAAATTAATAACAGGTAAAATTCTACCACAAGAACATAGGGTAGTAAGGGGAAAAAGTGGAGAAACTGAATACCATTATGGAAGTATTGAATAGGTCTTGTGAGGTCAGCAGATATGTGTGGAGGCCTACAATTGCAGATCTATACATATAATCAATTTCAAGGAGGCCCATCCCTCCATCTGAATGCAGAATATATAATCTTGGTATGTATTGATATTTATTTATTTTATTTATTTTATTTTACATTTGTTAACCGGGCTAGTCCAACTGGATACATGTCCATTTTCAGTGGAGGCCCGAGGAGAAAAGCTCCGAGTTTTCAAAACATTTAATGTTACAAGTAATTTAAAAATAATAATACAAAAATGTATAGCAAAATGTTACAAGAACAAGATTTGTTCATAGTAAAAAAATGATTTCACAATTTTTTCCCACAAGAAAGCAATAAGTAAGTAAATCAAGAAAAGATGGGGATATAAGGTTACTAAGGACATCTACAGGATAAGACAGGAATTGGAAAACAGGATTGGTGGTTAGATGGGATGAGTAGAGCTGGACAGAGTAGAATGGTCAGAGAGAAATTATGATATAAGGATAAACTTTAAGAGAAAAAAAAAGTTGAGGGAGACATGGTAGAGCAGAGGAGAAGGAAATGAAAAAGCAGATTAATCAAGGTTATTGCAAGAGCATAACCAGTGGTTGGAGAGGAAATGTTTAAGGTTAGTTTTGAATAATGGGAGAGATGAAAGAGCTGTTAGGTCATTTGGTAGGAGGTTCCATATTTTACCAACAAAGTTAGAGAAAAGAGAGTCTCCTGCAGAATTTTTAGATAAAGAAGTTTGCATCTACATTTTTTTAGTTGAGCGTAACTTTTTTAGGTTATGGTATGGTGTTATGAGGGTAGAGAGAGTTGGGGTATTGTTAGGTTGATAAAGGACTTTATGGGCAATAATAAGTTGGTTAAATTGTAGTAGGTGAGGTAATTCAAGCCAGCCTAGTTGTTTTAGGTTTTGACAGTGATGAGTCCTATAAGGTGAGTTAGTGGCAAATCTGGCAATGCTATTATAAGATTTGGCTAGTTTGTTATGATTATATTGGGACAGGTTAGTATAGATAGATTATAATGATTTATAAATCATTTGGTGAAAATAAATCATCCTTCTTGTTTTCCTATCTAATCTATCCAGCACATTTTGGGGCCAGTCAATCACTCAACAACTGTAAGTTAGGACACAAAGAGCAAATTGGTTTATAGCTTGGATTTTGTTCCTAGATGTCAATGCTCTTTTCAGGGTTAATTTAAGTCTTCTGAAGTATTCCTTACTAAGTTGTATTCACATTTGTTCATGTTTTATTATTGATCCTTCATCAATTCCCAAGTATTTATACACTCCTTCTTGCTTAAGTTCTTTTATATCACATTCTTGTCCCAAACTGATGTTTTTCCTGGTGTTGCAGTTTTCCTGCTTTAAAGGTTGCTTTTACACATTTTTCAAGACCAAATGACATTCTTATATTATCTGAAAAAGTTTTCACAACTTCCAGTTGTGCTTTCAATTCCTCATCTGATGAGCTATACAGTTTTAAATCATCGACAAAGAGAAGGTAAGAAGTCTTTGCACTTTGATGTTTTCTAGGAGCCAGATTATAGCCATGGGCTAAGTTGTTGAGTAAACAGCTTAATGTATTAAGGGCAAGGCAGACTAGTAACAGTGACAGACAGTCACCCTGGAATATTCCCTTTGAATTTTTATCCCTGGGATAGCAATTTGTCCTTTATCATGGCTTAATTGCAAAGTGGTCTGCCACTGTTTCATGGTCACTGTAATGTTAATCGATCCATGAATGAGGGATACTATCAAATGCTTTTTTGTAGTCAATCCATGCCATACTTAGATTCTTCCCCCCTTTTTACAGTTCTCCTTTATGACTTTATTTAACAACAAATGATCCTTTTTCCATATAACTTTCTTTTATTGCCCTTTTGTTTTACTGCCATAATTGAGTTTTCTTCTAAATGACTATAAACTCTGTTGGCATCAATTCCTTGTATAGTTTATACATTGTCGGAAGGCAAGTTATTGGTCTATAATTTTTAGGGTAGCTTGCAGGTTCACTCTTAAGTAGGAGCATTGTTTTTCCTGTTGTTTGCCAGGTTGGTGTCTGTTCTGGGTACGTGTATAAATTGTTCTTACTCATAGCTAAATCTTCGAGCAAAGATGTTTATACTTTTAACCAGAAGTTAGATGCTGCATCTGGGCCTGGGTTTTTCCAATTAGAGGCTTTTTTTTAACTTTGTTTCAATCTCTCTGGCTGTTACTTCATCCCATTTCATACCCTGTACCTTTAAACTTCTTATTCTTTCTTTTACTTTTTCTTTCCATTTAGCATCTTTGTTGTGTTCCACAGGATCTTCATAGATATTTCTCCAAAATGTATCTATTTCTTCTTTTTTTGGCAGTCTTTCAATTCCTTTTATCTTATTTCCCAGTTCTCTATAAAACCGTTTTGGATCATCAATGCATTGCTTATTTTGCACTTTTCCTTTATATTTATCTTCTTATCTTCTAAGATTTTCCGCCTGTGCTGAAACTTTTAGTTTGTTATTTGCGATAGTGCATGATAGATCCTTGGCTGTTCTAATATTGCACATTGCTTTTATCACATCTATCTTTTTTAGTATTTTCATTGATCTGTTCCCTCTTCTATAGTCTTCTAACAGTAACACTTCTTATTTTAATTGCTTTATCATTTTCTCTATTCGATATTTCCATGATGGTATTCTATTTCTCCCCTTCCTTTCCCTCACTACCCTGTGTTCTTGTGGTAGAACTTTATCAGTTATTAATTTAGCTGCACAGTAATATATCCTATTTACTTCTGTTATATCACATGGATCTCTATGGACAGTCCTAATTACTGTGTTCATTTGTTTTACCAGACTTCTGACTTTTTGAGTTTTATTAACCTTCTGCAGTCTATTTCTTTCATTGATTTTGATATACCTGACCATGTGTATTAAACCAATGAATTCTCTTAGCTCATTTTCTTCCAAACTGAGGGCACATCCCTTGTTTTCCAGTTCCTGCGAGCATTCCATAGAAGGTTCTATATCATCTTCCTGTGACATATTCTCATCAGTTTCATCCTGTGCCGTCCACTGCTCTATCATATGGGAACTCACTGGCCTATCACTCCTCAACATTGACTGCATCACAGTTTCCAATTCCTTCCCTTGCTGTCTAGCTTCAAGTGAACTTTTATACTGGTTTACAGTGGAAGGTTCCAAATTATCTTCTTATGGCACCTAATCAGTTGCTTCCTGTTCCACTGGTTTCCTCTTAATTTGGATATCCATTACTCTATCTTTGCAGTTTGGCTTTTCCTGTTTAACTACAGATATGGGAGATCTATACTTGGTTGGTAGGTTAGGCAGTTCAGATTTTTATATATCTAGCATGGCCATGGTACATTAAGACCTATATAGTGCTAAGTCTATGGATGACTATGGATTTCTCCTTTATCCACAATCTTTCTAGAAACATCATACATCTGTTAAAAATGATGCATATGCAAATGATGGATAATACATACATATGTTACCTATGTAGTTTGAATTAATTATGTTATAATCCATGACTTGTTTTCATTGGCTGCCCTCCTTCCTAAACTATGTGTGTGTATTAAATCCCACAGATGAAATGTAATTCCTTTAGTGTCTATTTATGTGTTTCTTGTGCAGTTAGATGTTTTATTACAAACTATGGCATGTGGAACTCTGAAGTGTTATTGTTGTGGGTTATTGCTATGAGTAATATGATGACACACAGTCACATTTGCATAGGTTTGTTGTTCAAATCCACAGCACATGGCAGCAGTTGTATTTTTCTTCTACTTGTCATGTAAATAACAAACAAACACAATTTCACATTTTATTGTGCAAAAATTCATCTCTGCATATTCACAGATGGAAGTTGTTTAACTTCTATTAATCTATGCAATCACAGCTAAGTTCGAATAACTAGGCAGAATGGGTTCAGGTCTAGAGTGTGACCATAGGTGAGAGATGTAAGTTTGCATCTCAGTTCTTCTGGTCTGTCTACAGTAATCCTCATATGTGTGTAGTATTGTGAACGACACAGCAATGACTGAATGCAATATTGTATTTTATGTCAGAGCTGGATGTTATATAATACTCACTATTTTTCCACTGTTTTGTTGTTGTACATAGCAGTCATTACATATTGACCTGAAGCAATCTTTCCGTTGCTTTAATACATCCTGTTTTACTGTTTGCAGTTGATGAATACCGTGCCTGAAGTGGTGCATTATGCATAGAGCATACACACAGGCTTGAAGAGAAGCAGGAGTGAGGTATGTCATCACTGTCCACCTTAATTCTCCATAAATAGTCCTAACACAGTTACAATTCACATTTAATTGGTACTCTTAGGACCTTCAGGCATGCTAATGTTCATATCAGACTTCCCATAATGCATCTGCAAGGTAAGTGTACTACTCACTGTTTTATTGTAAATAACATTAATGTGTACATAACTTTAAGTTCAATGTTGACTTGAGAGTAATTAACAAGATTTTTTGATTAACTTGAATTTATGTGATTTATTTTGTTGACATAAACTAAATGAAAGACACCTGCATTTAACTGTCATTGACTTTTCCTTGAATGATTCACATATAATTTTTTGCAGTGTTTTTCCTGTTTGAATAGCAGGTAGTGTTTTTTAGTGACTGCTATGTTGTACACATCCCTCATATTCTGTTACTGAATTGATGTCAACATTTTCTGGTATATCCTCAAGATTCTTAATGCTTGCTACTGGTGTCTTCTTGAGTTCCACATCCTTTACAATGCTGTTTAATTGCACTGTGAGAGATAAATATATAATTCCTTGCCATTTCCTGTCATTTTTGGTCACAAGCCACTCATACCTTTCAGTTATGTCTGAAGTGTTACATAGTACATTCATGATTGTCACACATAATACATATATAGGCAGTGATAGTGATACATTTGTTGAGAGACAATTATGTATGTCTGTCATGCACATAATTTTTAGCTGTCATATGCAGTCACTCTGCTTGTTATGTGCAGTTGTCCTAAGCTATTCAGTTCCATTCCAATTATATGCTTTTGTGATGTCAAGCCATTAAGTATGCTGCATAGTTCATCTCATTTGCATGTATTTTTAAATGTACCATTTCTTGTTATTCTTACAATATATTTTGAGCACACATTACTCACACATAATAATACATTATAGTGGAAATGTAAATGCCATCCTGACACCTCAACATAAATGTGTGAACCATACATTGAATAATGAATAGTAGTCCATATTACTAATGTGTTTTTCTTGGCATCTCTGATTGATATTGATGTATAGTCTATATGGCAACATGAATGCACCAGGATCCATATTTCCAAAGTTATGCTGTCAATGTCATTATTAACTTATACTGTGACAAGTATTTTTGATATATATATATATATATATATATATATATATATATATATATATATATATATGACTGTGTGCTGTGCACATGTGTTTTTTACATGCATACTGATGGCTGATATTTGTGCATTAGGCCCGGCAAGCCAGCATGTAAAAATCTACTGCCAATCATTAGCGGACCGGAGTTCCGCTGTGGTGACCGCTAACTGGGAAAAGCTGAAAGATACAAACAAACTGATGGCTGATATGCTAGGAAATTAACAGGTAATAACAGAATCATGTGAGATAAACTCTGTGCTGCATGCCATATAATGTACTGGAGTAACATAATGACAAAGTAGGTTGGGTACACTGGTCCATACATGGCCTTCAATTTATATCACCAATGTGTAAGTATAAGGACATTGAGAGACAACACACTCGTTATTATCACAACTTTTTGCCATCTGTTGTACAACGTATAAATAAATTCTATGGGCCATATCTCCTTACAGTTTTGGTGTAATGACAAATGTACTGTATTGTGATATACCTTTAGTAAATATTTCCCATGTTCTGTTTCATATGTTTTGATGATGTTAACTGGATATATACTTTTGTTACAATTATGTATGTGCACACCTGATTGTGATTTATTACAGACATGTTTGGCATATGACTGCGATGTACATTACACACAATTTTGTACATTGGTATGAATTGAATTCTTGCCTTATACCACATACATTGCTATAGATGGATAAGGTCATACACTATTGTAATATTGCATACTTAATAGTTACCAAATGTAGATTGTGTATGTTTTATGACATGTTATATAATCATTGATTTTTGGTGAATGCCTGTTATGTATGTATATTATTTTCTGTGGTGAACTTTGACAGTGTGGAACCCATGGCAGCTCACTAATCTTACACTACAGATGATAACATACCAAACCACTGCCAGCTAACTCGAACTTCAAAGACCAGAGTAATGTCCATGACAGGGACAATGATAACAATGGCAAGCTGGGACCTGCATGTGACATCATTCCTGCTGCTTATTGTAAATGATGTCCACCACTATGTCAGAGAGATGATTTTGAGGACCTGATTCAGGAAATAGTGACAGCCATCTTCTAGATGCAGATGAAGGATGTGATGGCAACGTCTTTAAGGATATGGCACAGGCCATGTGCTACTCCTTACAGGAGGTCACTAGAGAGTTCTTTTGTGATGTTTGACCCCATTAGGTTGAGCCTTCAGGAAATTAAGTATTGTTTGAATGATCTAATGTTGCCACCATGGTATTTTTTATATCTAACTATTTATGGTATAGGCACATTGTGCAGACATCTTATATTTCTGTCATGCTTTTCTGAAATGCATCATAATGTACACTGGACATATCATGTCATATATGGCATTATATTGCCATTGCAATATGACACACATTACCAAATTACATATGCATAATCATATTATGTGATCATACTGTAATTGCTGCACATGGGCAGGAATGCCAGTCCTTATATCTGTGAATACATGTGTGTACTCCTATGCATGCAGTGCAACATGATATTTTTATGTCCATATACTCTGGCCCTGTATGTGACAGATATGACTGCTGCAGTTAGCAGTTGCAAGTAAGACATGATTACTCTGCATGTGCATGGATCATGTTGTCTGATATATACATAGGTGGGATGACAGAAACTCATATATTACATTATTTTTATTTATTTATTTTATTTTACATTTGTTGACTGGGCTGGTCCAACTGGATATATGTCCATTTTCAGTGGAGGCCCGGGGAGAAAAGTTCCACACATCAGAAAAAATATTTAAGAACACAGGTACATTCCCTAGTTTTAGCAAAATTATAACAGTCCGTTACATTTTATCTTATGATTATGAAAAGACATTCTTAGTACATAACAGGTGTGGATATACATACAAAAAATATAACACATAAGTAAAAATAGTGCAGTAATAAACTATAAGTTACACACACATTATTGTTAATAAAAAGATGAATTTAGTTAGTACAAGTAAGAAGATTAATGACTGAAAACAAAGGAAGTATTTAGTCTGGGTTTGCACAGGGGCATAGCCAGTGTGATTTAAGGTATGGTTGAGTTTAGTTTTAAATAGTGTAATTGAGGGTAAGGAAGTTAGGTCATTAGGGAGGGTGTTCCAGGTTTTGCCCACCATGTTGGCGAACAGAGAGTCTATGGCCAGATTGTTAGTTTTACCTATCTGTACCAGTAGTTTATTTGAAGAGCATAGGGTCTTAAGGTTGTTGTAGGGGGTGATAAGGTTAGTGAATACTTGAGTATATGTAGGTTGATATAAAATCTTATGGGCAATACTTAGTTGGTTCAATAGAATAAGATTTGGCAACTCTAACCATCCTAGTTGATTAAGATTGTTGCAATGATGGGTTCTATAGGTCGACCAGGTTGCAAACCTAGCAATATTATTATAGGAGATGGCCAGTTTGTTCAGATTACTTTTGCATAATTTAGTGTAGCTAGGGGATGCATATAGGGAATTCCCATTGTTTTCACGTACATAACATAGTGAGGTGGGTCCAGTGTGTTTGTTTGCATATGTTATCTATGTGTATGCATTGCAATTTATTTCCACATTATCCATGTTAATGCACTGCACTCATTTCTGTATTGGTTGTTGCTGTCCTATGTCTGTTCAACAACATAATAGGTCCCTGCATTTGTGATTTATGTAACATTGTTTTGTCATGCTGTCACAATGGCACAATGGTCTTGGGTGTGGCATGTACTAGCAAATATTGTGCCATGTTGTATTACAGTAATGTGAGTGGTATATATGAGCATTCAATCCAAACAAAAACAGTGTGTACCAAACCAGAAATGAAACAAAATAACAAGTTCCAAAGGACAAACCATAAGAGTCCTTCTAAGAGTAAGTTATTTTGTTCTTTAATATATTCACCATAGAACTTCCTCAGAATCTTGCAGAAATTGTTATTTTGTATATATGAACATGTGTCCTACACATACTGCATTGGCATTCATTTGTCTGTTAATGAATATATAAAGGTGATGATTTCTTTAGCATCATTTATGACTCCCTTGTTTGCCTGTATCTTACATATGTTAATAGACAGTCTTTTTATAATAGCGTATATTATGATATGCATGCACAGATTTGCATACATGTCCATGTGTATGCATTTCTAGTACATATGTCCTGATTTACATGGATGCACACATTCACATCCACATTATGATCAACACACAACTGCCCTTATAATATATGAATATAGACACACCTATTCTATATCTCTGTGCTTTAAATTTGTTCACAGGACTGTCCTTTTATCTGTCCTGTCCTACATGTATGGTGCTATTTATATCAAGAAGGGAGATTGTGGCACCAGTTGTGTTATATTTGCATGGCAGTATATATTTATATGTAATACTCAAAAGTTATTTTGTTGTGTACCTGTGCCACTTGCTGTTTAACTGTTGCACATTAGCTTGCTTGTATCATTTGTACACAAACATGTTTATAACCGTCATCAATCCACTATGCCTATGCATCATACATTGGCCATTTGATTAAATGTATCTTGTGAAGGCTTGCTATCCATCCTGTGTTGTGGACACATGCATGTGGACTGTATTTTGTTAGATAGGATTGCCCTGCTTTATTTGATGCCTACATTCTGTTGCTGCCATTTCCTCACTGATTTGGGACTGTGCTGTCCATCTCCCTTCTGCCTTATAGCTTTGGTCTATGTGTTTCACATATATATGACATTTGCTATGTGCATGTTTACCTTCTTCTATTATCATCATTAGGTATACTGGTATAATATTACCTTGTGCCACCATATTGGGTATCGTACACATGCAAGGTATATGCATGCAAGGTGGTGGCAATTGATTTGAGTCCATCAATGATCATGTGGTACTTGTGTGTTAAGCATTATCCAGGAATTTATATGCTTCCTGCCTATGGACAGGCTTGAATTTCTTAACTGTTATTTCTCATATATGTATCACCATTTACTTTATATTCCATGTCATTGCTGTGTGTATGTGTGATGAAACTTCTTTCTGTTTACATCATGTTATTCCACTGCATGTCACACATATACATTGTACACCTAACAATCCATCCGTGTTGTGTCTGACATGAGATATGTCTTTGACATATGGATCCCATTTCACCTGTGTTAGTGTTATGTACACTTATATGTGTATTACACAGCCACATTAATGCTTTCCTGTGGCACTGTTGTTCGACACTGTGCTTGGTTGCTTGCCATTCACATTCAGTGTTGGAGGCTCTATTTTTCCCTCTTGTTATATGCTCAGGCTCTTGTTATATGCTCATGCATTTGCTCATCTTTGCTGTTGCTTGTGATACACTTGCACTGTTAACAGTCTGGTGGATGACTGTATTCAATATCCACTAGGTTCAGCAATGACATCACCCCCTATTTAGTGTTCTCCAACAAAGTCCAATTATCAGTCATACACATTCTGGTTTGCAACATCTCAGCAATGATTTGTGCATTGGTACTTATGTATTTTTTCCATTGCAACATGGGTGGTATGCATCCCTACCCTGTTTGTCAATGTTCCTTCACTCATATAGTCTGCACATGTGCTGTCTGTGTAACTTTTCTCTCCTTTATGTGTATTTCCAGCCTTTGTTTGGAAGGTCTTGTGATATTTGATATATAATTATACCTACTCTTTTGCCCTCTTCTTCTTTCCTTGTTTTTTCCAGTCTTTTTATTTTCCAAATAACAAAAAATAGTCCAGTCTTTCTATTTTCCAAATAAAAAAATAGACCATAGTCCCTCTGACTTTCCTATTCAGTCTTACTTCTTGTGTGTCCCTTTTCTTCACTTTCACCCCACATCTATTTTTCTATCACCCTATTTCCATGGGTGTATGCATTACTTGTGCTCTCCACACAATCCTGCATCTGTTGTTAGCTATGGTGTAGTGTCAATGATTGTCCTGTGCCTTAATTAATTATTTTTTTAATTAGAAATATTGCAGATTACATTGGATTCTGCAATGTGTGGCAGATGTATTTATATATGTCTGACTGTGAATTATGATGATATCTGTAATTGTTTGTGGATATTTGTTACTTTTCAGACAGACATATGCACATTTCTCTTTCTTTTGTACTTTTATTGTAAGTTCCACTGAGTATTCATAATTTCTGTAGATGTGCATTGATAATACACATACATATCTTACTTTATGAACAAGTTTTCTTCATATGTGTTGAATTTCCTGTTCACCATCCAGTTGTCCAAGTTACACTTGAATTGGGTTAGGGAGAAACTCTGCATTACAAGGATGGGGAGCCTGTTCCAGAGAAGGGGCAGTCTCTGGGAATCATAACTGTCTCTCCAGCAGGTCCTATCTATTTCACAAGCAAGGTGTAAGTCTTTAGAATGGGTCAATCTGGTGTTGTTTATTTTATGGATATGCAAGAGGTCCATCAAAGTGGGGG
The DNA here is from genome assembly GCF_019279795.1 of Protopterus annectens. Lineage (NCBI taxonomy): Eukaryota > Metazoa > Chordata > Ceratodontiformes > Protopteridae > Protopterus > Protopterus annectens. The sequence continues at coordinate 433,826,100 of NC_056733.1, forward strand.
CTGACAATGTCTTGTATGCCAGGCATAGATCTCCCCTCAACAGCTTTAGGAAACAGAATACAGGGATAGGCCCTTGAGGTGGTCCACATAGTTTGGCATACAACTTTGACATGACTGCTTGTGATTGCTTTGAAATCACTGGTTATGTGTACTCTTTGCATTGAGTTATTCTCTTCAGACTACTGCATATTTGCATATTATAGTTCATAGGTTAGTACTAAGCTAACTGTCATTGTGAGCCATTTTAAACCTAGCCAATTATCCCTTGTGAGATTCAAACCCTGCACCTGGTATCTGTAAGGCAAACACCTTAGCCATTAAGCCACCCTCCCAATCTCTTGTTTACTTGGTTAGCAGTAACTTTTGAAAGGAACTCATGAACTTTATGGAATCTGACCCTTTATGTTCCTGCCAAAACATGCATTGATGTTAACAATTCTGTGTATTAGTATAAATCTGTAAAATAAAAGATATATCTACTTCAAAAAGTAATAATGTTTCATTTAAAACTATTTTCACAGGATAACAAGTAAGGCTATAAGAAATGCTGTGGGTTCACACGCTAGCACTTCTTTCCTTTCTGATCGCTGAATACCGATTCTGCACCTTCATACACAGCATCACCTTAGCACACACAAAATCCCTGTGACATAATTGAAAGTGTCATTATTTCATCTTCCAACAATAATGTACTTGGCTATATGAAAAATAGGACATCAAATAGTTGCATATGTCAGCAGTGCAAGGAATAATCAGTAAATGCAAGATTGGTATAAAATACCAAATGATTCCCAATCAGTATTTTTAGCACACAGTTAAGAAAATAAATATGCAGGTATGTAGTGGTCGACACAAACATTAAATGCACGCACATGCATATAGACTAATGCAACTTGTACTTAAGATACCTAGCAGTATAGTGTTGAAAATTAAGGCTGCTTTTGAGCAACGAGCTTTGTGCTGTAGTCCTTCATTTAATTCCTTCAGATTGTATGTCTTTACTTGTTCAATGTTCTGTGTTTTGCATACAAGCATATGCAGATCAGATTAGGTCATTATAGAATGTGTGACCAAAATAGTAAGATTTTATCTTATCTAATCCAAAATAACTGCCAGGCTATAAATTAATCTTAATCAACTGTGTCTCTGGTCTGAATGCTAATGTTAACCTTTTCCACTGCTTCATATCCATAGTTGTCAAAAAAACACTTATACATAAAGTTTTAGCAGTTCTGAAATGTAAATGCAACATAGAGTTAAGGGTATCAGTCTGGTGAAGCAGGGATGAAATCTTCCTTTAAGATGTCATTGTAAAAAACATACTTACTGTATATGCCTTGATAGAATCATCACTTTTCAGCCTGTAGAGAACAGAGAATAGTCCCAATTATGTCAGTCTAGTCACAAATGATGGATAAATAAGATATGTAATTTTGGGGGTAAATATCCTCTGTATCTACTCAAGTATATGTTTACACCTGGGGACAGAAAAAAGGCAGAAGCACAAATCAAAGGGAATATTAGGACTTATCAGGGCAACAGTGATAATAACACCTCGGGGATCTTGCAGACATTACACTTTATGATGCCACTATATGTCTTACAAATGTACTGCATGTTATGTTTGAGTGAGAGATATTTGCTGATTATGACTCCAAAGACTTAATGTGTATCAAAGCAGATGACTTAAACCATTCAGTGTAACCAGAATGCTACCAAAAGAGGCACATGTGTCTCATGGGTTTAGCTGGTAAACAAATTAATAAAACCAAAATGAAATCTATAATTGCTGGACTGTGACACCTTACAAAAGAGGGCTGTGAAATGATTTGTAAAATACTTCTGCCAAATCCCCTTGTCCCACACTGCATATATTCACCTTACAGCCTTATTGTTCTGATTATTGCTAAACAATCACTGTTTAATATGAACAATGTAAGATAAAAATAATGAAATAAGGCTGTATGATTTAAAATAATCAATTATCTTTGTTCTTCCACCTCAAGCTATTCTTTCATAATGCATGCCCACAACACTAAATGAATCATATATTATCATTATAAAGCAGCAGCATGCATCTGCATGGTGACACTTTTTCAGTATGGTGTGTATTTTCAGTTGAACCAGAGACTGAATGAAAATGCAGTGGATGTAAATGGGTATTACTTCAACCAGGGATATAACTGTAATGAACTGAGACAGTAAGAGGAAAAAATGATCGCTAGCCAACATTTTTTAAAGCTTATTATATTATCACTCTCTGCACTTATGAATCAGTTTTACTAATTAATGTAATGTTTTTGGCTAAATATCCTTAACTTTTTTCAGATTTGATGCTAATGTGGTGAGGCTCAGTAATCCAACCAGACATTTTTCTATAAACAGCATAACAGCACCTTCTGTCTAGGTACAATGAAGGCTTCTATAATGGATCACCTCTTTTTATGAGAATAACTGCCACTATTCCTCCAAATATTGAGTGAAGAAAGAATTATTGAAGCTGAAAGTTTTGTGAAGCATGACAAATGTCAGGTAAATACTGAATCCTGTTTTTGAAATCCTTTGGTCACTGAAAACACTCGGCTAGGTAGACAGAACAAGGTCAACACTGCCTTGCAGTTGATCATAATTGTACATGACTTTCCCCTCTCATGAAATTACCATGTTATTTTGTTTTTGACCAGTTTTTATTAAGCAAGGCATTGTTTTGCAAATAAAGCCTAATCTATCAGTCATTATTTGTTGTTCAATTGTCTCAAAGGCAAAAATTGGCAATTAGCATTTATTATCCTTTATAACCATTTTTTCGAACATTATTGCATATGCAGCAAAAATATTTATACCACCTAAAAATAGTCAATGTAAATATTTATTTGTAGTTCTGCTTCCAACAGCAGTCACAGTACCCAAGTCTGTTGTTCTTTATGAATCTGATAGTCTGTCAAAAGTCCTTAGCCTAACAAATCTCATACCTCTGCCAGCTGAGCTAAGGGATGCTAATCTAAGTGCTAAGAATATATTAAACCAAATTGCTGTAACACCTTAGCATGTAATCCACTGGTGAGAGAGAGGCATCCTTTCCTAGTGCAACACAAATACAAATGCCATACTTCCAACCACCTTTTTGCCATTGTTAACACTGGTTCCATTTAGGCCAGGCCTTCTGCTCTGTCCGAACCCTGAAGATTTTTTTTGGCAGTAATCCTAAGGGTGCAGTGCTGAGGAACCTGCTGTACCAACTCCTACAAGGCTTAATTCACTTATTCATACAAGTTATGACTTGTTTCCCTGTTCTTTATTTCCCCACTTTCCTTTCCTCTATGCCTATCTACTCATTCAATATAGCCCCTTACTCTTTACTTCTTCATAGTTCCTGCAATAATTGACTCCAGCCCTTTCACAATCAACTTTCATCACAAATAGATATATCTACTGCATGCATGCCTTCTAAATTGGGATATTACAATGCCATTAAATGCAACATCATTGCCTGTCTACTCATCCTTATCCTCATAAGTACTTCTCTTTTGGCCCTGTCCATAGCTCTCTAAATTGAGCCTCCCTCTAGATTAGCCTGGGTATTATCACAGGCCAAATTATTGTAAAATCAGGGAACTGTTTTCCTTTTTTGTTTTTTTTTTTGTTTTTGTTTTTTGCAGTGCAAAATTCCTACACCTTGTTCTTCCTGTAGACTGTTTTGAAAGCAAATTAACAACATCCTCCCAGGTGCAACAGCTGTATTTGGGACTTACCCATTTTTGCCATCTGATTCACTGTAGGCCTCAAATGCTTATGTGTCATTCCACTCAGACCCTTCTAGTATAGGCACCATTTGTGAGTATCTAAATACAGCTCATTCCTGCCAAGACACAGATTTGCCTAGCTTTCTACCCAATAAACAAATGAATCTCCAATGGAGCATATTACTTTATGACCTGTATATAGTAAAAATGTTAATATCTTTAAACATCCTTAATTTTTCTTTTGTCTTTTTTAATATCTAACAATTTCTCATTCAAATTTTAACTTATTACAGACTCTTAAAGAAAAACAATCTACCTACCATCTTAAGTTTCAATGTGGACCCTTGCTTTGTTCGATCATTTCTAAAAAGAGAGGCTAAATGTGTAGGCTTGATGCATATTTTTGAAAGGTATGCTTCATAAGCCTCTCAAAACTGGATGCTGATATTATTATTTTGGCCCTCTTCAGAAAGACAAACTAAGACCACTGCTTGTACGCCAGGGATGACATAATATATTAACTCACCTTGTTGGGCATGTGCATTCATGTGTATTCCTTCCTATTTCTGTCCTAGACCTCTTATTCATTGTATCCCATCTGGTCACCTTTGGATCTTATTAACCATATGCTGATCATTTTGTTTTTGACCACTATGTCTTGCTTCCTTTGTAGCGGAATAGCTTAATTCCTGAGGCTTCCCAAGAGCTCATTAATTCTGAATGTCCCATGATAAAATGTGCTACTGAACCCATACTGCATAGGAGGGGGCAATCATGTGTAGACCTTTCAAAAGCAAAGGCAAAGGTAATAACTCCTCACTCAAAGGCTGCCTGTGGTCTGCCTGAGAAGTGCATCCTTTCACAATCCTGTTTTACTACAACATGTTTCATTTAATCCCCACACACCTGTAACTGAAACAAATGCTGCTTGTTGTACTTTCTTGGTTTTAAATAATCTCTCAACTGTTGCTTAAATACCAGGTATTTCACTAACAAATGAAAAAAAAAAAGATCTACTTTTCTGGATGAAGCCCTTTGATAACATCAGCAAAAGCCTTGCAGCATGAATGATAGACGTTCCTTGTACTAGCGGTCCATGCCTGTTCTATCAGATAACCTTTCTGATACTAGCAGTCAGCAATATCTTCTGTGATACTGGTGTTTCTCATTAATCTGTCTCTAGATCCATTGTTTTGAGCCAGTGAAACTGACAGCAATAGCATTAGTAACCCTTGAGCAATAAGAAAAAAGGTATACTGATATTTAAACATTGCAGCAGCAATTTCTTCAGTAACATTTGCACTCGCTCAGATTTGCAAAACCTGATTCTCAGTACATATACTGCTGCTGCTGTTGCTGCCTTGTTTTTAGTACAACACAATACTCTCTTTCTAGCTAGCTGCACTGACTCTACCATTGATGCTAGCCATATTGGCATCACTTCCAAGCAGGCAATATTCTTAACTATCCCTGAATGAACCCAGGTTTCAGGGCATGCCTATGAAAAGTATCTCTCCAATGCCTTTTGTTCCAGGTGCATCAGTGTATATGTGCATCTGGGCTGCCCAGCCAATCCTCCTGCCAAAGAGATATTCCATTATGTTGCTTCATGATCGTAGTAAAGCTGACACTTCATCCCTTAATATACTTGTGATTCTAACAACTAGGCTTGTTTTTGCCTATCCCTTGACTGATCTTAGTCCTCAAGCCTTCTAGTTTTACAGAAGGCAGTTTGAATGTCTGGGCACAATTCAGTCTCCAGTCACATAAATGTCAAAGATATTGCAGTACTTTCTAGCTTGTCCATTACCCATGGGAATCCCAGCTCCTGGAAAAGTTGTTTTTAGGCTGGTGCTTCTTGCCTTTGTTGGTACAGGTATAATACCACACGTGTACAAGAGGAAGGCAGAGCAGACCACTGCAGTGATGCAGGTGTTCATTTCAGCCATTTAGTGGTGGTGGGGTTAGTGATGGTAATGGCAAGACATTTGATACTGTGGGTTGGAGACATCTGGATAAAGACACCATATGGAAGTGGACAAACATGAGAATGTGCTGATTCTGTCAGGAGACTAAAGGAGCATTGTTTCTGCAAATGAAATTGTGTGTTGAAAAAAAGTAGAGCAATACATTATGAAATGGTAGTGAGTAAAAGATCGGTAGAACAGAAAGGGTGAGATGAAAGGAGCGATCACTTTGGGTGCTGTCCTGTTGAGGGCACAATTTGCAGTGAATAAATAAAAATATTTTAAACAAATATCTTTTTTTTATTTTTAATTAAGATAAACAGAGGAAACTGCAAAAAATGCATGTCCTACATGGACGTCTGAGACACTTCGGTGTGTCTCCTGCCACCTTTTACTTCATCTTATGTGGGCAACACCTCAAAGACATGTGACTTTCTGCACAGGTAGAGGGAGCAGTGCAGAGAAGGCATTTACAGGCTTTATCTTTTGTCCACAGCAAGATGAGAGGTTTATTTGTTTTGGCTTATTTTTTAGTTCGGATTGCTCAGTTTGAATTCAGTAGTAACTATTAACTTTAGAAAAAATTAAAAATGCTTGCATCTCCATTGAGTTAGTCCAGTTGAATTTAAACTTGAATCCAGAATCTGACTAAAAATCTTCTGTTTTTAAATCCTGCTGGGGGCCTGTCTGGTCAGAAAAGATGGACAGAAACTTACTTGCTTTCACTTTGGAGTGGACAGAGTGAGTGCAGAAAAAGTAAACAAACTTTGGAATAGTACATATTGATGATTCTGTGTGTGACTGTGTGTGAACAGTAAAATGTATTTATATACACCATCACTTTCTTTTTTATCACCAGGCTGGAGTGTGTGTGTGTGTGTGTGTGTGTGTGTGTGTGTGTGTGTGTGTGTGTGTGTGTGTGTGTGTGTGTGTGTGCGTGTGTGTGCGTGTGTGTGTGTGTGTGTGTGTGTGTGTGTGTGTGTGTGTGTGTGCGTGTGTGCGTGTGTGTGTGTGCGTGTAAGCAGAAACAGAGACAGACAGATGTGCATGTATGACAAACAGTCAAACACTGTTTGAAAAGTATTTTCTACATAATGTCTTAGTGCAAGAAATCTGGATAAAGCCTAAAATAATGGGGGGGGGGCAGCAAAGGATCGAAAATAAGGTCAGGTTTTAAATATTGTACTTATAATCTCAGAAATATGCTACAATAACAGGTTTTGTGTTAGCATGGATTTTTCTGAAGGATATGAAGTCTGAAACTCAAATGCCTGTTATTATTTAGTAAATTGACAATAATAGCTGAGGGACAAGGCCAAAAAATACAGACAGATTTTAAATATTGCTTTTATAATCTTCAATATTAGAGGCAGGACAAAGGCCAAAAAAAAGACAGATTTTTAATATTGCTTTTAACTTGGAAAGCTGATAGAATAACATGTTTTGCATTTCCATGCATTTTTTGTAGGATAGGATGTGTCTGTCATTATTTAGTGACTTCAAACACCAATGCTTTGCCAGAAAATCATAATTTTTTTCTGAGTCACAGATGGAAAATGAGGCAAAAATCTGGATAGTTGAGAGGTATGGTGGATTGACTCCACTGACAGATGTGTCAAATTAAAATGTAATGCAAATCAGATTCATAAATGTAGTAGGTTGGTTTACTGGCTTACTAGCTTTTATATACAATTGCCTTTTTGGAGAAACAGGAGGTAAAGAATTACACTTAATATGTCATAACAATGATTATAAAGAAATTAAGAATTACTATATTATGCATTTCTTCTTTACTTCTGAAAAATGTATATTATCTTACGTTCTCTTATTCTGGCAATGACTCAAGTTAACAGTACTGATACTTTAAGTGCCTCTGTTTGATTATTTATTTATGGATTTATTCCTGATTCTGACCTATTGGAATACTGCCACAGAAACAGGGTTAGGGGCTGTTGTTGCTCTTATACATCTGTATGTCAACAGGCCCAAGTCTGTGCTGCTGCTGCAGCTAATACACCTCAGCCAAGAAGGGGAAGGGTGTTTAGACCCTGTTTAACTTTTCACTGTCACCATGAGGTGGAAATTGTAGAGCACTGCAGGCTGTATAGAGACACACTACAGGAAATCTGCAACCTCTGTCATCCTCAACTCAGAGCAAGGGCAAACCAAGGGGAACCAATTCTTATAGAGACTAAGGTATGTGTAGCACTTAGAATATTAACTATGGGAACCTTTGAGAGACCAATAGGGGATATGCTGGGGGTGTCAAAGGCATCAGCAGCCAGAATCCTAAATCAGTTCATGAATGCTATGCTACAACATGCCAGTGAGTACATGCATTTCCCCATGTACCTGAAGACAGAGCTACAACTATGCATGATTTCTACCCCATAGCACAATTGCCTGATGTGTTGTATGCCATGGACCTCATGCACATTGAAATCAAAGCAACAACCAGGGAACAGAGAAGGGTGTACATAAACATAAAGGGCTTCCACTCCATAAACTGCCAGGTCATGTGTAATGCTAATTGAATCATCCTGAATGTGTGTACTGGCAACCTAGGCAGTTACCAAGACTCCCATATCTGGCACAACTCTGAACTGTATCAGAGGTATTCTAGGGAGGATATCCAACAAGGTAATTTACTAAGGGCTGCAGTGTATGCACTTGAGCCGTGGTTGATGATGCCCCTCAGAAATGCACACCCACCCACCAAAGAATGCTATAATGAGACACTCACTCAGAAAATAAATATCATATAGTGTGTATTTGGGCTGCTTAAGTCAAAATTCTGGTGCCTAGATACATAAGAGGGAGCCCTGCGGTACAATCCCTGCACTTGTGCTGAAATTTTCAGTGTGTGTGCCATCCTTCACCATATTATTCTGAGAAAACTGCTTCAGCAGGATCACCAAGGGGAAGGGGCACACATCCCATGACCACTGGCAAGGTCATCACAGCCACACGCAGGTGAGTAGTCACAGGGGAACCCACCAGCCTTTGTGGGTGTGGGTAAACGTAGGTGTGTACAATGTGCCATGATGCAACAGATACACACATGTTCACCACCTAAGGGGGGGGTAAAAATGTCATCATATGCACATATATACAGTATAATGGATGCCAGGCATTGCTCACAACCTTTACTTACTCATGCAATGGTTGTGTACTGCTAGCATCACAAGATTCAGCCCCAAAAATAAAACAGATGTAACTACCGCACTATCAAGGTAAGTACTAAACTGGCAATAGGAAAATAAATGGCTAATAATACAAGTGAATGGCAGATCCTTGCATAATGTCACTTGTTAATGCAACTAAGTGGAAAGTGGGTGATTTTTACAGCAATGACATCAATAAGTGACAGCACTGACTTATGTCAAGAGATGAGTTCGCTATCAACTAATAGGTCTGAAGCATCCAAGATACACAGTTATACTTAGTTTTAGGCCATGATTCTGGCACCAATCATTTGTCTGATCTAGAACCTCCTGGAGGATATCTACATCACTGGGTAATTCAGTGATTGCTCCTAGCTTGCAGTCATCAGCAAACTTTGTCATCCAGAGGCCTTCCACATTTGCCTTGACTTCAGAGAAGTATATTCTGACCAGAAGTGGTCCCAATAGTGAGACCTGTGGCACACCTCTAGTAACTGGCCTCTTGCTTGATCTGGATTCACCCACTTTAACAGTGTGCCCTATAAATGAGCCAATTGACTATCCATCTGGTGACATAGGGATTTATGCCTAGTTTTGTGAGTTTATTTATAATAACTGATTTGGAATTGTGTCAAATCTCTTGGCCAGGTCGCGGTAGGTGGCATCTAGTGGTATGTACTGTTTTACTCTCACCCATGGCCTTAGTGACTTTCTCAAAGAAATCCACCACATTCAGTGGGCATGACTTGCCCTTGCCAAAGGTGAATTGGGTGAGGTCTAGTGTTTATATGTCTCCTATGATATTATCTATCAGGTCTGTGATTATTCTTTCCGTGGCATTACATATAAGACTAGTCAGACTTATGGGTCTGTAATTTGCTGGGCCAGTAGATGGCTCCCTTTATGCTGAGGGATGACTGTTGCTGTCCTCCACTCTTTCGGGACAAAGCCTGTCTGGAGGCTGTGGCTAAGTAGAGATTCTAAGGGACCTGATAAGTCCTGATTTAATCTGTTTAATAGGCAACCTAGTATATTGTCAGGCCCCATTGAAGCTGTATTTTTAGTTTTAAACAGTGCAGTGGCAACCTGTTCTTTGGTGATAAATGTCAGTTGAGTGGTGGAGGGCATTTTTGGGGGGAGAACTGGGGGTGATGAGAGGTTGAAACTGCAACTAATTCTGTACATTGTTGGGTGTTACCCTTAAGATTGCAGACATAACTGAAAATGCCTTATGGTTATCCTTAGCTATTTTTCTCTCAAAGACATGGCAGAAGCAAGAAAAGAAGGTGCACAATTTAGGGCTCAAAGATGGGGTGTAGAGGAGTCACAAAATATTTATTGGGCTCCCTGTAAACCACTACACCCATAGGCTTTGGTAGGAGGGCTATGCTGGTTTCAAAGTATAAATGTGATGCTTGGGATTGTCTTGCTAATGCTGTCTCCAGTGCACCTGGCATTCCGTGCACTGGAGAACAATGCAGGCACCACTATAATGACCTGAAAAGGCACAAGCAGGCACAATTCAACCAGTGGCTGGATGAGTTTAGGACTGCTGACATCCCACAGTTGTGTAAGTATATAAATAAATAACTTTAAATTATGGATGATGATTGTTTTCCCGCCTTACTGAACTAGAGTAGTCCAGTTTCAGAGTTGCTGATCCCTGGGCTTTGTTTTTAGTTCCTGTTACTGATCCATTGCCTTATTAGGGAGGAGGGAAGTTTCTTTGCTTACCAGTGGGAGTGGGAAGCACTGAGCAGCCTTTCTGTCCGATTTGGTGAAGTTTCAGCCAGAAACTAGTAGTCCATTGGTCGTTTTGGGCCATTTCCTAGCTCCTTTCAGCCCCCTGCTATAAAACACGCTAAACACGCGTTTTCCAGCTTGTACCAACTCAGCACAGATCCTCGTGTTGGCCTGCAGAGTGATCCAAGCAGCAGAGAGCTAAAGAGTGACTTTCTACCAGATATAAGTATTTTTTGTGGCTTTCCCACTGTTATTTAAGCTAAGCGACTGCATTTACGCCTGTTTTATTGCTACTTTAAGTGATTTCTGCATTTTACACTGTTTATTGCACTTTAAGTTACTAATTGTTGCAAATTGTTTCTGTAGGCTACACACTAAAGTGTGCTAGCCGATTTACAGCATTTATAGCATTTACTGTCTGTTTTTTTCCTTGTCTCTGTAATAAAACAAAAAAAATCTCTTGTTTTCCCGCCTTACTGAACTAGAGTAGTCCAGTTTCAGAGTTGCTGATCCCTGGGCTTTGTTTTTAGTTCCTGTTACTGATCCATTGCCTTATTAGGAAGGAGGGAAGTTTCTTTGCTTACCAGTGGGAGTGGGAAGCACTGAGCGGCCTTTTTGTCCGATTTGGTGAAGTTTCAGCCAGAAACTAGTAGTCCATTGGTTGTTTTGGGCCAATTCCTAGCTCCCTTCAGCCCCTGCTATAAAACAGCTAAACGCCGTAAGCACGATTTAGCTGAGTTACCACTGTTGCACACAAGAGCAGCGTATGTTAAACAAGGTTAAACTATTTGGGCCATCTAAATTCCACTCTTCCAATTTTCCCTTAGAACTACCTTCCTCGAGCTGTACTGCTGATCTAACCAGCATATCCTATAACTGAAAAGTTTATCTCTACTTGATTCCCAAGTAGACTATTCTCTATCTGTAAAGCCTAGCACTTACTCCTACAGTACTTGCACCTTGATAAAGCACTCTTATTATAGATAGTACCCCACCAGCCTAAAACCCACTTCCCCCGGAGTCTGTTGAAAGTCTCTTTATCTACTACTTCTAGTATGTCGAGGATCAGTTGCTAGTGTCCTCTCCAGCTCAACTGGTGAACCTGGGAATATTGAGGCAATGTTACAATTGCCTCATGTACACAGACAATCCTCTCCTTCTCCCACAAAACACAAATACATGCGAGAGATGCAACTATACGGCCAAACTGGAGGCTGAGCTCTCTCAACATAGGACAGGCAAGACCAGACAGGAGGAGAAGGTAACCACACACAATACATACCCAGTCACACATGGTACCATCACAACTTCAAATCATACACATACTCACACAAAGACATACCGGAGGCTCTGATCAAAAATTTACCAAAACAGCAGAGGCCACCAAAGCAGACACCCAAACAACTACCACCTCACGACCCAACACATGCAACACATAGACCACACAGTCAGAGTGTCAAACAGTCACAGCCCTTAAGGCCAAACAAAATGCCAGACACACTTGTCATTGGTGATTCCATAGTCAGACACACTGACGCCCCGCCACCAGACTGAGTAAAGAGAAGGTCACAGTAAGCTGCCTGTCGGGCGCTAGAATCCGCCACATAACGCAAGCACTCAGGTCTCTCAACAGCAGGTACAAGTCGACTCAGTCATTGTCCACGCTGGTGTCAACGACCTGAGACGCACTCTCCTTGGACTACATGAAAAGGGACATCGAGGAGCTCTCTGATTATGTAGCCCAGGCAGGTATGACCCTGACCTTGAGCAGTATCCTACCTTCACCTAGAATGATGCCACAATACAGTGATAAGATGATCAGCTTTAATAATTGGCTTAAATTCTGGTGTCATTCAAAGGGGATCCAATGTCTGTCTGCCTGGGATGACATGCTGGACAAGCCACGTTTCTCGCAAGGGACGGCTTGCACCTGTCACCCTGGGCTTCGGATATTGGCAAAGGCTCTTGCCACCCCATAGTGCCTTTTAGGCAAGGCTCAAATTCTAAACCTACCACCCTAGAACACCAAAAGGAAAAACTAAGGGTAATGCTGCTCAATGCCAGAAGTCTCAATCTCAAGATGCACGCACTCGAGGCCCTTCTCAATATGGAGAACATTGATGTCTGTGCTGTGACAGAAACCTGGTTCAAGGCCCTGAGAGCACCCCAGCACTAACAGGTTTCACCTCATATCATGCCCGCCCCAAAATCCGGACTACACCAAGAAGGAGGGGGTGTCCATATTCATAAGGACACCCACACCTCAAGGTTGGTGGCAACGCACGCGATGCATCGGAGACCATCCAGGTGCAATTAACCATAGGCAAGACTGCTCTGCAATTTGTAGCATGTTACAGGCCACCCTCTCAAACTCAGGAACCTCACATGGCCTTCCTGAAAACATTGGAGGGATAAATGTATCTCCAAACACCATCATACTAGGTGACTTCAACTACCCTAATATAGACTGGGAACACTACTCAAGCCCGAACACTCTAACCCAAAAGATTCCTGGAGTTCATAAACTCAAATGCCATGGAACAACTAGTCATCATCCCCACAAGAGGAGAAAACATACTTGATCTCATCATCACGAACATGGGATCAAATGTTCAACACCGGAAGTATACCCCTCACTAGTGAGATCAGATCATAAACCAATCTCGCTGGAGGTCCTCATCCCGCCCCACCTGAAACAAAACGACCACAGTGAAAAACTTCTCAAAAGCCGATTTCACACTTCTAAAACTAGTGTGGTCTCCTTTAAGGCCCTTGAGCCAGTGGTAAACATTACTCAAACCGGCTGAATCACTTACAAATGCCTTCTACCAGCACCTACAGGACTGCATGGATCAGGCAATCCCAAACAAAACTAAGACTCTCTGTACCAAAGGCAAGCGTCCAGTCTGTGGACCCCAGCCATAAACAAGCTCTACAACAAATGGAGGAAGCTACTACAAGATAGAGCAAAATCCTTGAAAGGTAAGACACCTTTGATCATTATAAGTAAAA
>NC_056733.1:433842228-434048774 GCF_019279795.1 Protopterus annectens
CTCAAATGCCTGTTATTATTTAGTAAATTGACAATAATAGCTGAGAGACAAGGCCAAAAAATACAGACAGATTTTAAATATTGCTTTTATAATCTTCAATATTAGAGGCAGGACAAAGGCCAAAAAAAAGACAGATTTTTAATATTGCTTTTAACTTGGAAAGCTGACATGTTTTGCATTTCCATACATTTTTTGTAGGATAGGATGTGTCTGTTATTATTTAGTGACTTCAAACACCAATGCTTTGCCAGAAAATCATAATTTTTTTCTGAGTCACAGATGGAAAATGAGGCTAAAATCTGGATAGTTGAGAGGCATGGTGGATTGACTCCACTGACAGATGTGTCAAATTAAAATGTAATGCAAATCAGATTCATAAATGTAGTAGGTTGGTTTACTGGCTTACTAGCTTTTATATACAATTGCCTTTTTGGAGAAACAGGAGGTAAAGAATTACACTTAATATGTCATAACAATGATTATAAAGAAATTAAGAATGACTATATTATGCATTTCTTCTTTACTTCTGAAAAATGTATATTATCTTACGTTCTCTTATTCTGGCAATGACTCAAGTTAACAGTACTGATACTTTAAGTGCCTCTGTCTGATTATTTATTTATGGATTTATTCCTGATTCTGACCTATTGGAATACTGCCACAGAAACAGGGTTAGGGGCTGTTGTTGCTCTTATACATCTGTATGTCAACAGGCCCAAGTCTGTGCTGCTGCTGCAGCTAATACACCTCAGCCAAGAAGGGGAAGGGTGTTTAGACCCTGTTTAACTTTTCACTGTCACCATGAGGTGGAAATTGTAGAGCACTGCAGGCTGTATAGAGACACACTACAGGAAATCTGCAACCTCTGTCATCCTCAACTCAGAGCAAGGGCAAACCAAGGGGAACCAATTCTTATAGAGACTAAGGTATGTGTAGCACTTAGAATATTAACTATGGGAACCTTTGAGAGACCAATAGGGGATATGCTGGGGGTGTCAAAGGCATCAGCATCCAGAATCCTAAATCAGTTCATGAATGCTATGCTACAACATGCCAGTGAGTACATGCATTTCCCCATGTACCTGAAGACAGAGCTACAACTATGCATGATTTCTACCCCATAGCACACTTGCCTGATGTGTTGTATGCCATGGACTTCATGCACATTGAAATCAAAGCAACAACCAGGGAACAGAGAAGGGTGTACATAAACATAAAGGGCTTCCACTCCATAAACTGCCAGGTCATGTGTAATGCTAATTGAATCATCCTGAATGTGTGTACTGGCAACCTAGGCAGTTACCAAGACTCCCATATCTGGCACAACTCTGAACTGTATCAGAGGTATTCTAGGGAGGATATCCAACAAGGTAATTTACTAAGGGCTGTAGTGTATGCACTTGAGCCGTGGTTGATGATGCCCCTCAGAAATGCACACCCACCCACCAAAGAATGCTATAATGAGACACTCACTCAGAAAATAAATATCATATAGTGTGTATTTGGGCTGCTTAAGTCAAAATTCTGGTGCCTAGATACATAAGGGGGAGCCCTGCGGTACAATCCCTGCACTTGTGCTGAAATTTTCAGTGTGTGTGCCATCCTTCACCATATTATTCTGAGAAAACTGCTTCAGCAGGATCACCAAGGGGAAGGGGCACACATCCCATGACCACTGGCAAGGTCATCACAGCCACACGCAGGTGAGTAGTCACAGGGGAACCCACCAGCCTTTGTGGGTGTGGGTAGACGTAGGTGTGTAACAATGTGCCATGATGCAACAGATACACACATGTTCACCACCTAAGGGGGGGGTAAAAATGTCATCATATGCACATATATACAGTATAATGGATGCCAGGCATTGCTCACAACCTTTACTTACTCATGCAATGGCTGTGTACTGCTAGCATCACAAGACTCAGCCCCAAAAATAAAACAGATGTAACTACCACACTATCAAGGTAAGTACTAAACTGGCAATAGGAAAATAAATGGCTAATAATACAAGTGAATGGCAGATCCTTGCATAATGTCACTTGTTAATGCAACTAAGTGGAAAGTGGGTGATTTTTACAGCAATGACATCAATAAGTGACAGCACTGACTTATGTCAAGAGATGAGTTCGCTATCAACTAATAGGTCTGAAGCATCCAAGATACACAGTTATACTTAGTTTTAGGCCATGATTCTGGCACCAATCATTTGTCTGATCTAGAACCTCCTGGAGGATATCTACATCACTGGGTAATTCAGTGATTGCTCCTAGCTTGCAGTCATCAGCAAACTTTGTCATCCAGAGGCCTTCCACATTTGCCTTGACTTCAGAGAAGTATATTCTGACCAGAAGTGGTCCCAATAGTGAGACCTGTGGCACACCTCTAGTAACTGGCCTCTTGCTTGATCTGGATTCACCCACTTTAACAGTGTGCCCTATAAATGAGCCAATTGACTATCCATCTGGTGACATAGGGATTTATGCCTAGTTTTGTGAGTTTATTTATAATAACTAATTTGGAATTGTGTCAAATCTCTTGGCCAGGTCACGGTAGGTGGTATCTAGTGGTATGTACTGTTTTACTCTCACCCATGGCCTTAGTGACTTTCTCAAAGAAATCCACCACATTCAGTGGGCATGACTTGCCCTTGCCAAAGGTGAATTGGGTGAGGTCTAGTGTTTATATGTCTCCTATGATATTATCTATCAGGTCTGTGATTATTCTTTCCGTGGCATTACATATAAGACTAGTCAGACTTATGGGTCTGTAATTTGCTGGGCCAGTAGATGGCTCCCTTTATGCTGAGGGATGACTGTTGCTGTCCTCCACTCTTTCGAGACAAAGCCTGTCTGGAGGCTGTGGCTAAGTAGAGATTCTAAGGGACCTGATAAGTCCTGATTTAATCTGTTTAATAGGCAACCTAGTATATTGTCAGGCCCCATTGAAGCTGTATTTTTAGTTTTAAACAGTGCAGTGGCAACCTGTTCTTTGGTGATAAATGTCAGTTGAGTGGTGGAGGGCATTTTTGGGGGGAGAACTGGGGGTGATGAGAGGTTGAAACTGCAACTAATTCTGTACATTGTTGGGTGTTACCCTTAAGATTGCAGACATAACTGAAAATGCCTTATGGTTATCCTTAGCTATTTTTCTCTCAAAGACATGGCAGAAGCAAGAAAAGAAGGTGCACAATTTAGGGCTCAAAGATGGGGTGTAGAGGAGTCCAAAATATTTATTGGGCTCCCTGTAAACCACTACACCCATAGGCTTTGGTAGGAGGGCTATGCTGGTTTCAAAGTATAAATGTGAGGCTTGGGATTGTCTTGCTAATGCTGTCTCCAGTGCACCTGGCATTCCATGCACTGGAGAACAATGCAGGCACCACTACAATGACCTGAAAAGGCACAAGCAGGCACAATTCAACCAGTGGCTGGATGAGTTTAGGACTGCTGACATCCTACAGTTGTGTAAGTATATAGATAAATAACTTTAAATTATGGATGAAGGTGGATATGGCCAGGACTGGTATGCATAATGCTTGTCTCTTTTCTCTCCGTTTTATTTTACAGCCACCCGTGAGATTGCAGTGAACAAAGAAGCCCATGCTGAATATTTATAAAGACTAAGAGAAGCAAGGGGTATGTATGCAGCAAAAAATAATTACTTTATCAACAGTATTAGTAGAAAATTAAGCATGCATATCTTAACTGTAAAATCAAGTATGCATGCTCAGTTCTGTAGCTCTAGACAATTATACTAGTGTATTCAGATGCTGTGGGTTCAAATCCCACATGTAACAAATATATTGCAGAATCATTTGAAAATATTACATATTAATTTCAGCAAAGTTAGCATAAAGTGTCTATATTACATAATCAAACTTTTAAAAGTTGGAACGTCATATGGTCGATACCATATGACCAAACTTTCAAAAGTTCAAAAATGTAATACAAAAAAAAAAAAAAATCAAAGAAAAATCTTACCTGAACAGTTTAAGCAGGGGGGCAAGCCTCCCTGCATTCCCCACATGGGGGCTGCCCCACCCCCGCTCTTTAAATATACCAACTCCGAGATAGTACTACAATGCAGAAAAGGGAAATCTTCCCATTCCACACTATATGGAGATCTCTGTTGAAAGGTTCGAACTTTTAAAAGTTCGATCATATGGTGTTGACCATATGATGTTTGAACTTTTAAGAGTTCGAGAATGTGATATAGACCCGGCATAAATGCCATGTTGTTAAGTTAAGCTGTATTATTTGAAAAAGCATGTTTGCAATATATGCATCTTGCTATGATTACTTAGAGAATGTATCACTTCTAGTTTGTAGTGCTTAAACAGTATAATTAATGTAAAAGTAAAATTATATTTAATTGATTGTTATTGTTGACAAAAATTACTATGTTAGCGATATGGCAAATTTATTGCATGACACAGATAAATATGAAGTTGTGTCAAGAAATGAGATCAATATTGCACATTGAAAGCTTCAAGTGTTTTTGGAAGATAGTTTATTACAAGGTACTATTAATGAGGAACTTTTTGTTTTTTTTGAAGAATGATCACCTTTTTATTCCAACAGTTTTTGCCATCCCGAAAGTGCACAAAAATATGACCCCCCCCCCATATTGGCTAATAGTTGTAGCACAAAACAGTTCAATTTACTCTTTAGAGGGTTGTGTGGATAAACTATTAAAAGATGCACTACATCCTATAGGTCACATATCTGATTCATGGGACTTTTTGTCTAGGATTAAAGAAGATTTTTATAGGTACACCTGTGTTTTTTCCACTATTGATGTAATTGATTTATTTAGTTCTATACCCCATCTGGAGGGATTGGAACTTTTAATGAGGCTGTTGTGGAATTTACCTCCTTGAATCGAATTTAATTGATTTTACAATGGAAGTGATGGAAAATATCCTTTTGAACAATTTTATCACCTTTAAAAATGAATTTTTTAGACAGACAAAAGGGGTTGCAATGGGTTCTAGTTGCGCCCCTATATATGCAAATTTGATGATGGTGTCATGGGGAAAAAGGACATGTTTTTAATTCTAGTTTTCTAAAATATTGGTTTTGTTACTTACGTTACCTCAATGATATTTTTATTATGTGGAAAAAATTTAGTAGAAGAGTTTGTGGATTACATTAATAATGTGTTTTTTTTTTTCAATTTTACATGTTTTTTCATAGGTTCATAGGTAGGTACTAGGCTATTGGCCCTAGGGCCTATATAAGCCTAGCCAAAAAGGTACCTGTCTTTTGCCACCCAAGAAAATTATTTTCCTGTGCCCCTGTTGAGCAGTGCCACAGAGGTGATCCCCGGGTGAATTTCCTATTTCCCTTTCAATCATCAAGATTTTTCTTGAAGAGTGCTAATGAGGAGCTTTGTTTGATATAGATAGTTTGTTCCAGAGTATGGGAAGTCTCTGGGACAGAAATGTATCCCTCCAGCATGTTCTGTTTATTGTAGTGACAAGGTGTAAGTCCCTACCTTGGAGAGATCGGGATTTCTTTAAGTGGAGCATGTCCAACAGCTCTGGGTTTGACATTGCTTTACATGTTAGGCAGAGATCGCCTCTGAGTAGGCGATATGCGACAGAGTAAAGCTGGAATTTTTTGAGATGGTCTGTGTAGGGCAATTGTTTGAGGCTGGTAATCCTCTTTGTGAGGTACTTCCATGGCCTTTCCAGTTGTTGTAGATGTCTTGTGAGGTACATACCAAAAGGGGTGTTGTACTCTATAATGGCTCTAATGAGTGATGAGTAGAGGGGAACAATGACCTCTTTTTTCCTGGATGAGAAACCTTTTGTGATGAGGTGTGCCATGTAGAAGGATTTCCTGACTACTATGGCGATGTGATTATCAAAGGAGATACTACTGTCCACCTGTGTCCCAAGGTCTCTTATTACACTTTCGGTGTTAAGTAGACTAACACCTATGTGGTAGCTCACGGGTACAGAGTTTTTACCAAAGGGGATGACAATGCACTTTTTGGCATTGAGCTTGAGGCCACGGCTTTGACACCTGACATCTGTCTCAGTGAGGCCCTTTTGTAGGATGTCCACATCGTTGGGAGTTTCGATTATGGCTCCTAGTTTGCAGTCATCTGCAAACTTCATTAGCCAAAGACTGTCTGTGTTAGCCTGTACTTCAGAAAAGTAGATACCAAACAGGAGAGGACCCAGGACCGAACCCTGTGTATTCCGCTTGTCGTTGGTCTGAAGTCGGATTTAGAGTCTGCTACTTTCACAGTGTCAGTTCTGTCAGTGAGCCATTTGGCAACCCATCTTGTGACATAGGGATTTATACCTAGTTTAGTGAGTTTATCTATAATTCCAGAGTGGGGGATGGTGTCAAAAGCCTTGGCGAGATCTAGATAGGCTGTGTGAACCACCATACCCTCGTCTACAGCCATATCTTATGATGGTATTGATTATTTGGATGTAACACTGACAAGGGACAAGAACAAAGGGTGTTTTGCATCTAAGGTGTAGAGGAAGCCCACATATTCCAAAAGTTATCTGGATTTTAGTAGTAGCCACCCCATTTATGTAAAAAGGAATATAGTGAGGGGGGCAAATGATACAGGGTGCAAGAATGTTTCCTGACCAGTTAGATTTTAAAAGAAAATTAGGGAATCTAATACAAATGCTTTTAGCAAGAGGTTATCCTGAGGAATGAGTTCAAAATATAAGGATGGAGATTTTTGAAATTGGGGTACTAGATATATCCCGATTTTAGGTAGTTCCCCAGAAACTGAGAGCCAGACCTCAAATAAAAGGGGTGACCATTTTTCTATGTTGAACTTTTATGGACCATTTAGAAAAATGGTCAGAAACATTGTGAGTAATAATTGGATTATATTGGATAGTAACAGTGATGTGAACAAAGTGGTGAGGGAAACACCCTCTTTTCTTTACAAAATGGGACATAATATGAAATTTTTATTGGGGCACCCTAATAAATTTCCCAAGGGTACAGGTAAGAGTACAGCAAGATGTAGGGCATGCAATTATTGTCAGTATATTATGACAGAGAGGAGTATTTTTATAGGAGAACCATTGTGGCAAGTAAATTTAGTAGGAGGTAATTGAGCAACTAAGGGTATAGTATACATGGCTGTATCCCAGGGTTGTAATGCATACTATTTTGGGAAAATGGAGCGAGCATTACTTAAATGGATTTATGAGCATATATATATATGCTTTTGAAATTAAAAATGTTAATAATGCTTTATATACCCTGAGCTGCCCTTGTTACACTAAGTTTCTTTTTGGAATAGTGGAGGTTATTAAGAAAAATTACAGGGGTGAACACTGGGAGAATAACAATGAGAAGAGTAGACTGAGATGGCAACTTAAATTGAATGCCACAACCCCCCCCTCCCCCGGTCTTAATGAACATCTTTCCTTGAATCTTGTTTTGAAGGAAAGAACTTTAATTTTGTAAATTAAGAGGGAAGTATATAACATTTTACTTACTTTTTAATTTTACTCCTATTTTTACTGTCATTGTATATAGTTGTGTATATATATATATATATATATATATATATATATATATATATATATATATATATATATATATATATATGTACATAGAAGGATACCACTTTAAATTTTGTTATTAGTCAATTTATTATGTTAATGTGCTTACATGATTAACCTACTTTAACAGTGAAACAAGTTGTGAAATTGGTTTTGAAGAAGTCCTGTTTATGTTTTATGGGGAATAAAGTGTTATTTAGACATCTGCAAAGTTAAATAAGAGCTTTTAGTGGACCACTGAGTGAAATTTTGTCTTATTGGTTGGCGTTTTTTCACTTACATGCTGTGGTTGTTTTTTAAACAATATAATTAATGTAAAAGTAAAATTATATTTATATTGTAGTAATTCATTTTATGTGACATATGTACAGTTCTAATTATCTTTTTTTTCTTTTTTGTCTCTTACCCCACTCCTTATCTCTCTTTTTTATGTTTATATGTATGGTCACAACATTCTGATATCATCCATTTCTGACAACTGACAAAATGATTTCCAGTGCAGGGAGGTAGGCTGACCAGTGTGGCTCAGGCCACCACCCCTCCAATGGCTGCCACACCAATGCCCAACACATCTAGGACCCAAGCTGCCATTACTGCCTCTGCAGCTCCTGCAGTACCTGGGTCCTCAAAGTCAGGTAGCATTACCGTGGCAACTGGTATACTTTTACCCTTGGGGAGTTGTGGTGAAGGTGGTGATTTTGTCACTTGCTAGGAGATGATAGGCTTGGTGCCTGTGGTTGGAGAAAGCACCATTGGTGCACTACTCAGTTGGATGGAGAAGATGCTCACTGGAATGTTGGGAAAAAAGCATCAAGCATTCCAAAAGCAGCCTCAGGAAGGGATTGCGATGACAATTCTGAGGGTAAGGAGTAGATGAGTCTCATTATCCCCATTATTGATGGACAGGGACATCAGATGCCCCCTCCCTATCACCAGTCATGGTGTCTCTCAACTTTTTGTGTCCATCATTATCCCTGTCTCTGTCTTGTTTGTCCTGTTTGTCTGCAACTGCTTCCTCACCTAACCAACTTACCTGATGCTGACATACCTACGTCCCTTACTCAACATTCTTCTTACTGAAAATTAATTTAAAAAATGTGCATCTGTCCCACAAAAAAAAAAAAAAAGAAAAAAAACTATCCCATACATAGCTCTACACTTAACACGTGTGTCTTCTCAATACACTAGTTTGACTAACTGAAATGCTGCCAGCCCAGCTAGCTGGAACTTTGTAAATAATTATATGCAACTTGAAAATATTAATATGATTTATATAGAAATGTGACGCTGCCAACCCAGCTATCTGGAATTTTGTAAATAATCATATGTCATTTGTGAACAGTAAAATGATTCATAGGCTTGTCTTACAAATGTAAGAGAACTATATGTTATGTAGATATTAAACTATTGGTGCAGAAGTGTGTGTTGACCTGTATGTTATGTACTGAGCTTGAAGAATGTAACCACAGTGTACCCTACTGTAAAAGAACAGAGTTAACTTGCAAACTCTAAGAAAATAAGTGAATTGTTTTACAATTGTGTTTCAGTGCAACAAGAGATAGGATGTCTAGAGCTAAAAGTTTCTTTATATTGTCTTGAAACAGAAATAATTACTAGGTATCAAATGTAAAAGAGTTAATTGTTTTACAACCTCCAGTTCTATACAAACTTCTGAGAGAGAAGAATTTTTCACAAAAAAATGTTAAATTCTGTTGGTAGCTGTTAGCCTGGGAACTGAAAGCAGGTGACAAATAGTGATGTCATCCAGCTGACCCAGCAGTAATGAGTATTATTAATTTAAGAACTATATCAGAGAGTGAGTCTGTGCAAGTAGCTGATAAGGGGTTCTGGTGGCAGTGTTAACTAACTTATGGTCTGGGCAGAAGGGGGCATAGCTAGTAAACCTGTGTCAGCATTTCCCAGGTTTGTGTTTGTGTATAAATCAAATTTCAAAGTGTGTGTGTGTGTGTGTGTGTGTGTGTGTGTGTGTGTGTGTGTGTGTGTGTGTGTGTGTGTGTGTGTGTGTCAGCTACTTGGGCAGGGACACAAAGCAATGGTTGGACAGAGAGGGTGCTGAGAGGACTTGGCTTTGGGACAACAAGGGTACCAAACTACAACAAGAGGTTATATACTATCTTAGTGAATGGGAAAGAGGCCATAGCAAAGAGAGACACAGCCTCTGCCCTAACTATTGTGACGCCTGCAATGGATACAGAGGAGCACTACTTGCTTGGGCAGTCTACTCCAGTCAAAGCTTTAGGAGGGACCCCATTCCAAATACCTTTGGCTAGGGTTCACCTTGACTGGGAGGGTAGAAAAGGAAGTCAGCAAGTTGGTGTGTTTGAGGATATCTCTGCAGATAACTACCTTATGATCTGGGCAGAAGGGGGCATAGCTAGTAAACCTGTGACAGCCTTTCTCAGATGTGTGTTTATACATAAACACACATCTGGCACAGGTTTACTAGCTCTACCCCGTCTGCCTAGACCATAATTACCTTATTGTCTGGGCAGAAGGGGGCATAGCTAGTAAACCTATGCCAGCCTTTCCCAGATGTGTGTTTGTGTATAAGTCAGTCAAATCTCAAAGTGTGTGTGTGTGTGTGTGTGTGTGTGTGTGTGTGTGTGTGTGTGTGTGTGTGTGTGTGTGTGTGTGCATGTGTGTGTGTGTTTGTGTGTGAGCGTGCATGTGTGTGTGTGTGTGTGTGTGTGTGTGTGTGTGTGTGTGTGTGTGTATGTCAGCTACTTGGGCAGGGACACAAAACACTGATTGGACAGAGAAAGTGTTGGGGGGACTTGGCTTGGGACCCTGGCTGAGGACTAAACTCTGCACATGTGCCAGTGGGAAGACTTACCGGGGATCTGGACAAAGAGGAAGAAACCAGCCCCAGAGTGACTGTGATTTCTGTGTGGTCTTAAGGAAAATTGTACTTTACTGTGTGGGCACTTGTCATCCTCATAATGTGGATGTCCCTCACTGGTGCTAATGGTGAGTATTGAGGCTCCTTGATTACTGGGCCAGTGCAGGGGTGTCACAACTTGATTCGGTCTAATTGGCTATACAACATGATTGTGCTGTTGTCACCCATCTTTGTTGTGGTGACAGTCCAAATTCATCCAATATCCTCTCCATGTTCATTCTACACTGATGAAGAAGTGGATAGCTATGGTCTTTTCCTGATTCCCTCCTACACATTCCTACATTGCTTTCCCTTTGTTCTTTCTCCTGCTTGTCCCCCATTTCACCACTTTCCTAGCTACACCATTTTCACACTTTTAATCTGGTCAGAAAATAGAATCACACACCACACACATAAATAATAACATCTCTCATAAAGACTTTCATTTTTGTCCTCTGCATCACATCAATGCTGACTGACAGTGAATAGCTTTTACTTCCTATGACATGGTGTGGTTAGCTCTGTTTAAACTTGCTGCACTAAGGAAACACACAGCTAAAGCAGAATAAAGGCAGTTATGTTAAATATTTCTGATAATATTTACGTAAACTACTAATAAATGTATAAATATGTAAATGTATATGTGTACTGTTGACATTAATTGAATAGTGCTTGGTTTTATACACTACTTCACTGTAGTCATTCCTTCTCATATTTGCAAATAAATATCACATGTAATTATTTAATTCCATCTTGAATGCATATGCAAAAAAAAAAAAATAGATTGAGATGTATTTGAACCCTGTATCATTTCTGCTCAAAATAAGAACTCTCTGCTGTTACATCTGCTGCCACAGAGACAGCTAGGCAGCAGGTGTGTTTCTTACACTCAGTACTGTCCAAAGTGCTGACTGCTGCACTTGTCTGCTTAGTGCATTTGCAAGGAGGAAGGCTAACCAATACAACTATAATAATTTTCTCAATGAAGCAGAGACCCATGTTTGTTCATCGCTTAACTCCACGGAAATGGGAAAAGCATTACTAAGTCTTTTATGTCATAAAATTTATGACACAACATTGGTGATATAATCTATGTTATGAACAACATATTATCTGTCCCCTATTTATACCATAGCCTATATGGATAAGTACTTCTCAAGTTCAAGTAGGAGTCATTAAATGTGTATCTAACTTGTGCAAATACTTTGTCATCAATTGAGCAAACCAGTTGCTCATCAGTACCCTATGGAAAGAATTGATTGGCAGGAATTAGTATATTTACTGCCCAGTTACTCTTCATCCCATAATAATCCAGTTAAAACCGTAACCAAAGGGAAGGCACTTGTTACTGACTGAACACATATTTACTCAGACAGACTCATGTGCACCCTGCATCCATGCACTTGAAAATTAATATGTCAGTACTAGTTCCCAAATGTGGGCAACACTACAGAAATAAATAGCACAACTGCATTGTTAAATCATCTAAAGCTTTATACAGATAATAGACGTTGAGATTGTCTTATACATGTATTAATGCAGACATCAATTCATCACAAATATGAATGCACATTCATACACAGTTGCATCCATGATGATCACAAAATAAATATTTGTGTGTGTAATGTACACAACATACTGAGAAATAGCTTTATGCATCTCAGTTCTGCTACATGCATTCCTGGTAGCTTTTTGCACCTAGTTTCAAAAGCTGAATTCAAAGTATACCTGCATATTGGAAACACAACAGAAAATACAAAATCCACACTTTGCACACTAATCCATCATATAATGATGATCATCTGTAAAGACCAATATGACAAGACAATAAGCATACTTTAGGGATGGTATATACATTAACTTCTGTGTTCTGTGGATGGGAACAAAAGACTTACATGTGAGTTAATTTACCACAGCAGCCTCATTATGTGTGTGTCTCTATGTATGTGTAGGTGTGTGGGTCCGTAGTCAATGGACATAAGTCTGTATCCTACTATCATCAATGCAGTCCCATGCAAAACTAATATTTTGACAGTCATAAATGCCTACCCAGCCATTTCATGCAGGGTTCTCAACATCTTCTCCCAAATGCACAATTATGATGTTATTCACTATAAACTGAACAGCAACAATGTGAAAATCAGACTTGTGCTATGGTGTATGCATTAAGTACTAAGGTCTCTAGCTTGTGCAGCTAGTTATGTAGGAGTTTGAATATCACTGCAGTCAATTGGGGTGTATGTAGTCAGAAGTGTGTGTAGTCAGAAGAGCATAAATCTATAACCTACTATCAGCAAATAGGTTCCGTGAAAAACACATATTTTGACAGTTGTGCATGCCTACACATCCATTTCATACAGGTCTCCCAACATCTCCTCCAAAACATGCAATTATGATGTCTGTGATGATATGATTTATTGTCAGCTATGCCAGGAGAAGTAAGGCAGTGGATGTGTAACATATGCCAGCATAGTTAGCTGGAGTTTTGTAAAAAACTATATATCATTTTGATCAAGTGATTTGCACAGGTGCTTGTGTTGAAAATGTATTTGTAAAACTGCTTGTGTTAAAAAATGCACCAACAGTGGGTTCTGCTCTACAGAAAAAAACACACCTCTATGTCAGACTGTATTGTAACGGTTGAAATTAATATATTGTAACAGAGGATACTGGAAGAGAAGAGGTTAATCTCAGTCCAGCTAACTTTGAAAAACAGTCTGAAATTAAATTACCTGGTTTAGGCCATAAAGATTATATCTTACAGTTCTGATTGCAGCCAGAGACAAAATGTCTCTGAAAACCAAGACTAGGAATCTAACTGTATTGTCCTTAGGGGTGAACTATTTGCTACCCTGGAACGGAGGAAGTTTTTGAAATGGTTTTATAGCTTCCAGATGCTATAACACATCTTAGCAAAGCTCTGTGTGTGTGAATTATAACACATATGTGCTAGATTCTGGCTCAGTTTTTAGTAAACTGGGTAGTGTGGGAATTATTAGTAAGATAACCAGATGTGTGTGATGTCATTCTGCAAGCCAGCACTGAAATTATGTCTTAAAACTAGATGAGACAGAAGTCTCAAGGCAGTTCTTTTTGTGAAACCTGACAAAGAAGGACCACCCACCCACTTCATCTTGCCTTGCTCTAGTAAGTGAACTACGGGACAGTAATTCTTTAGCTCAGTCAGGAAAATATAGTGAGATTAGTTAAGCATTGTTTTTCTGTATCTATGTGAATCTTTCCATTGGTGTTATTTTTAATATTTCCTGTAAGTGAAACTCTGGTGTTTATTGTAAATATATATGTTTGCACTTTCATGTTCTTTTATTATTTATTATTAAATGTATTTTAACTTTTCGCTGTCTCTTTTTTAGAATATGTTAACCTTTGAGGATATTTATATTTATTTGGTGACACTGTGTCTGCTCCTGAAATATTTGCTGCATTGGTCAAACACTATCACTTGTATTATTATTTATTTTACTCAGTATAATAGGGTACCCTGGTAAGAAGCCTCAGAGTAGCTGACTTTGGAGTGTTCTGGAGGCAGCATCTACCTTAGCTGATAAATTGGTGCCAGCTTTTCCAGGTGTGTGTGTGTGTGTGTGTGTGTGTGTGTGTGTGTGTGTGTGTGTGTGTGTGTGTGTGTGTGTGTGTGAAAATCAAATCTCAAAGACTGTGGAGCAGGAACACAGAGCACTGGTTTCACAGAGAGGGTGGTGGAGGATTTGGCTTGGAACACTTGGCTGAGGACTCAACTCTACAGATGTGGTCATCATGGGATCTTATTTGGGACCTGGTGAGAGAAATATATATATATATATATATATATATATATATATATATATATATATATATAGAGAGAGAGAGAGAGAGAGAGAGAGAGAGAAAACCCAGCCTCAGGACATGAGTGTGTTCCCTGTGTGCTCTTAAAGGAAATTGTGTTTGGTGCAGAGAGCTGCATCTGGAAATAGTGTGCATATCTATTTTTGTTCTAAGTGAACATCCCTCACTTATTTCAGTGGTGAGGACTGAGGTTCCTTGATTACTGGCCCAGAAGAGGGATGTCACAACGTCATCCACAATAAATTGTCCAGCAGTAGTGTAAAAGTCAGACTTGCATTAATTACTGAGTTATCTAGCTTGTATAACTAGGTAGGTAGGGGCTTGAATCTTGCTGCAATCAATGGGTGTGTGTATGTAGTCATAAAATTAAGAGTCTGTATCCTACAATCAGCAATCAAGTCCCATGGATAACACATATTTTAACAGTCATACATGACTACCCAGCCATTTCATGCAGGCCTTCCAACATCTTCTCACAATCATAAACTGCTGATGTTAGCAGCTATAAAGTGTTGTCCGACACTTTAAATTGCAGAATTGTGCTGTGGTGCTTGTGTTAAGTACTGTGTTCTGTGGATAGTGAGGTAGGGATTCTAGTCTGACAAAGATCAACTTGAGTATGCGTGCCTGTGTGTGTGTGCATGTATGTGTTGGTGTTCAGTTAGTTCACATTCAATACACCATCTTAGAATACCATGTATGCAACTCCAACTACCATCTTCTTCCATCAGACACTGCTGATGTTATCTGCTATAAACTGTTGCCAGACAGTCTGAAGGCCAGAATTACATTGTGACACTTACGTTAAGCACTGTGCTATGTAGAGATTTAGGTAGGGGTTCTAGTCTCACTTCAGTCAAATGGTATATGCGTGTGTGTGTTCTTTTAAAAAAACAGTATGTTGGCAATTTTAGAATGGCATGTTAATCCACAGCTATATTAGATGCACCTCCAAACATCTTCTTGTAACATATACTGATGATATCATCCTGTATAATGTGCACTCTGACATTATTCAAGTCAAAATTGTGCTGTGGCAATAATGTTCAGTACTGTGTTCTCCACATTTTATAACTAGATACTTAGGTGTTCTAATATGACAGCAGGAAACCTGAGCATATATACATTTAAATAATATATTTGAGACAATTTTATACTGAGATATGACTCCACAACTATGTCAAACACTCCTCCCAAAATATTCTCCTTGTGTGACAGTCACATAATATGCAATAACTGTGTGATGATATGAATATACCCACACAGTATGTTTTGTATTATGCACATATGTGATTAGTGTTCATGCTACAATGGTCTTGTCTTTGGGACGTATGTACATTGAAATGCTCTTATCTGATGTACATTACCATGTTTCACTTGTCCTCTTCACCTTTCTTCATTCCTACCATTCATGTCTGTGGCCCTTTTCAACACATACACTTCCACAGACTAGTGTATTTATAATGCAGTCCATGGACCCTTGATGACCACCACCAAAACCACCACCAAAACCTTTATTTTGGTATGCCTAATACATGTCTGTACTGTACTTTGCACTGACCACACTTTCCTATAATGTGTGAGAAATGTATTTATTGCCTTAAATTAAAACCCGGTAGTCATTGTTGCTGTCAGCACAATCTTGCAGAACAAGCTTGCTCTTAAGTAAACTTGTCTGACTGTCTGAATGTATTTGTGCTGGTTTGCAAGGTTTCCTGTCTGACAACACTGTTGCTGGCCATGAAAAAGTGCATGTGTCCATTTAAGCACAATGCATAGCATGCATATGCAATTAGAGCTGCTGCTTGGTTTACCTTCATATCGTCGATCCTACTATGGGTGAAACCGCTTCTGCGAAATGCGAAGTGCGAATGCCTCCAAAGTCAAATTCCACATAACTGAATGGCAAAACCTCGTCACTTTTTGACCCATGGTAGCACTGGTGTAGAGGTGTGGCGCAGCCAGAAATGTCAAATTCGACATTATTTCGATATTTGGAACATTTCACTGTTTCGGTTTCAGTGACCGGTCAATCATGTGTGATCAACTATATGAAGGTAAACCCTGCTGCTTATCTCACTAACATTTAAACATAGTGTAGGCGTTGTTCTAGGCAAACATAGAAGTTATTGAAAACCAGGTGGTGTTTTTGTCCATTATTTAATGGACTTTCAATGACTATTATGCTGTTTTATGGGGGGGTGAAGGAGACAATGAGTTTTTAATTCATCAAAGACGATTTTATCTATTGTTATTGCAATTTATTTGAATGAATGAATGAACAAATGAATGTTATTTTCTTAAGGATTTTCTGAGAATAGTTTGGTTGCAAGATCATTGTATTTAGCTGTGTTCTAATGTACATCAATTATTTTCCATTTGCACTGGTACCTCCCTGGATGAAATTCTTACTGTCAAGCTTTTCTACTGACTTGTTGAACAGTACTTTTGTCATACGCAGGGCAGTCAGTGAATTCAGAAAAAAGAATACCATACATTTTTAGCACATGGACAGAAGGGGATTCATGGAATAACATGATTAATAATGTACATCATAGAAATTGTATCGGAGTCTGGTCCAATCCAGATCCAAACTTCACAGATGGTTCTGTTTGTGTGGTAAAATACTTTACTGGCTGAAAATGGGAACTCTCAAACCTGAATTTAATGTTGACACAGCAAAGTCATTTTCTTCTTGCCATTTAGTTTTATATGCTTAAGTAGTATCATACTAAGAAGGGATAAAAACCTCAAACATCCAGTCAGCAGGCTGCAGGTTCCACTGAATAGGTTGCTGTAACCTGGGTTTCCTATGACAGCTCTGGCTTAATATTTTACAAAGTAAATAGAGCGGTGTGAGAATTTCATATTAGCAGCACACTCTCTCAGTAAGTCATCATGTACTTACCTAAATAAGTTGTATTTGGTTTCACAATGGCTCACAACATCATCGCTGGAGGCTTGCACAATATCAGCAATACAAACCTCTGGATGCCTGTCCTCTCATATGCCACACATTGCTATTTTTTGTCCGTAGCACAGTAGGCCATCTGTTATAGTATAACTTTTTTATGCTGTTTACATGTGGATCTTACTTGAAAACCGATGAGGATAGTGCCAAATTCTGAATTGGTAAATTGTTATAAGTTAATATCTGAATAAAGCATGTTCGTTTTTATTTACCGCATATTTTATTTGGATATGAGAAAAGTGAAAAAAAATAATGTAAATGCTGAACATGAGATTTTTTATGCACAGTAAAATGGATACCCTGACAGCAGACAGACATTAAAATTATTCAGTCTTTGCATTCTATATTTAGCAACTCTGCTCTTGCACAATACTATTATGTTACTCGGTCATGGTTTATTTTTAATATGATAAGGGAAAGCTAACTGTCATTTCTTTAAACTGGTAAAGCAATATATTTAGTTATGCATCACATGAGGTTTAAATGATTTACTTTGAAAATTCTTTAAACTTTCAAAAAATCTTCCTGTTTGGATTTGCTCCTGGTCTTTGTTATATTGAAAAGTTGTTGCCAAGGGGTTCCATCCCGTATTAAAAAAAAAAAATGAGGGTCTCGCCCTGGGCTCCAAATGGCCTAGCTATTCCTCTGGTAACAAATAAGTGGAACATTATTACTAGACACTGCTCATGTAAATCCCTGGTGGGAAAATGATACCTAAATAAGTAATTTATAATGATTTGAATTGAGTCTTGATATCTTTACTATCATGTGAGAATTCATGCAGCTTCTGTCTCAGTCATAGACTTTATTTCAGTTGTGATCTCATGAACAAGGTTAAGCCTATTTATGAATATATGGAAATAGTTCTAAAAATTAAATTATAACAGCAATACAGATGAAGTGCAGCACCATTTCCACGGGCAGCTATCTGGTCTTACAGTCTTACTAAAAAAAAAAAAAAATACATGAATACTCCATTATAACCATTTTAGAGACCCTAGGCTAAAGTAGTGACAAATATTCCTCAAAGCAATACTAAGCCAAATCTAGACAAATGGAAGTATAATCAGACTGCTTATTGTAAACTAAAATATAACAAACATGGTGTTTAAGACTGTAAGTGGTATTTCTAGTAATTATGTGAATGAGTAACAGCTGTCTGCACTGTAAGTGACTGAGGATAGCAAAGCTGAGATTCATAGAGGCCTCTTACACTAAAGCTGAAATAAGCATAAGCAAATGAAGTCCTAATGAGATGCAAATGCGAAATGATGTAAAACAGCATATAGTAAATAAATCTTCTCCTGCCTACTTGCAATTCGTAGTCAAAGTTATGCACTCTTCTGGACCACCCATATATTCACAGTAAAAGCCCGAGTCATGCCTGTTCTATCTGCTTTGCAATTTGCAGTGATGTTGCCACTTGCTGCTGGACTTGCTATTTCCATGTGTGAGCTGTTTGTCTTGGCTGAGCAAAAAGCACTAACTCCCATTTGTGCTCACTGGCTGCAAAAGCAGAGATACTGGCAGTGAATCGGTCGCTATAATTTTGACAATGATATTGGCAGTGAATCGGTCGCTATAATTTTGACAATAAGGATATATTTGATATATTCAGTGTGGAGAGGGATATTGCAAGGGTCTTAGTGAGTATATATAGCCCCCAAAGGGGCACTGGGGAGATGTGTGGCCTTCCTATCCTTTTGGATGCAAACTAATGTATAGCTGTCACTCTACTTGTAATGGGGACCTTCCAGACACAGGCTAGGGACACAATGGGTATCTCACAGACTTCTGCCTCGGGGATATATCAGCAGTTATTGAATCTCCTCTTGGCACATATGGATCAGTGCATCTATTTCCAGGACAATGTGTGCCTTTTGGGTGTCATGTTTCCCTAAGGTATTTTGTGTAGTACATTGCACCCATATTGCAATCAGGCCTACATTTTGTCCAAAGAGGAGTGGTAGTGAAATAGGAAGGGCTACCATTCCATCAATTGTCTGATAATGTGTGATGAAAGGGGGGTGCATCACTAACATCTGTACACAACATCTTGGCAGTGTGCACAATTCCTATATCTGGCATACTATCTCTGTCTACCACCTCTTCTTATACAGTGGTCATCTTGTTGGTAAGTGAAAAAAATATTTTTATGTTTTTATTTTATTTAAGTTGTTATCAATAGTAAAATGTTTTTTCTTTATTTTTGTCTCCCCCTCTCTCTCTCTCTCTCTCTTTTATTTATTTTTTTCTTCTAGGTGATGCTGGATATCCACTAGAGCTATGACTCATGACACCAGTGAGAAATCCAAGTGGATCTACAGAAGACACCTACAATACAACCTTGTGCCAGATGCGTATAGTCATCAAGAGGGTCTTTGGCCTCTTGAAGAGTCATTTTTGATACCTGGATGAGTCCGGAGAGTGCCCTTCAGTTTGACCCAGCTACTACATGCAAGATGTTTACTGTACATTGCTTTTTACACAACATAATCATGTGCTAGTCTAGTGGTAAAGTGACCCATACTGTCACTGCAGAGCCTATTTACAGTCCTACTATGAGTGATGGTGACCAGCCAGCAACATTAATAAGGGACTACATGCATTAGGAATATGTATGGTATACAGCTGTGCAGATAAAGAGGCAGCATCTAATCCCGAACTGTAGATCATTACATTCAAGTTAATGTTTCCTTTCCTGTAAAAACAGAGTATATATGATACATGCAGTGATATATGTGGGCTAAGCTGTGTGATGCATGATCTACTATCATTGTTCATCTGACATTCCTTCTCATCTTTAAACAATAATTTTCTATTTTAGAACAGGTTTTCATATTATTATTGTTACTCTGGTACTTAGCATGAGCTCATAGTTGCAACTGAATGAAAATGTATTATATATATTTTTATATTATGCAATGCTTCCTCAGTTTGGACCATGTTGTTTGTTGATGTACTGCACATCAGCTTATTTCATATGTGTGTGAGCAACAGAAATGTCACACTCCAATAACAGTAGGTCAAGTTCAAATGTGTCATACACATCTCCTATAGATATGCTAGGTGATGGTCAAAGTGATTTTGAAGAGGTGCTGTTGTTTGAGTTCAATGGTCAGTTGGTCCAATGTCATAACCTACTTATTGCAGGTGATTCTGCAGACACTGATTTCCTAGTTCTGAAAGACCAGGACCTTAAATGAGAGGCTATGCTAGGTGTAGATGATCCCTGACATGCTTGAATGAAATCTGTGGTGCTTGTTTCTTCCTACTAATTAAAGCAATTTGTGAGAAGCACTCATAATCTCATGAATTCTTCCCCCACACATCCTGACACTACCCCGTCCTCTTCCCCTTCCAAGACTGACACCTACTTGAGTCTAGTAAGTCCTGATTAGTGTATGAATGGAGATGGCCAGAGATGCTTGGTGTGCCACTATACTATATACCACCGTGACCATGGTATTATTCCTACTCTCAGTCATTTCCATGCAGTGCTGGATATACTCATGTCCACCCTGGAGGAGTCTAACCATTTCCAGCTGACTCTCTGTGACAGTGCTCTGAGCCCTAACAATGTCATGCCACTTTTGGCACTGGACAGCTAATGATTTACATGTTTCCTGGGGTAGCTGTGCCAAATTCCCACGCCTGATGACCATTTGTAAAGGTGTCACTGTGGACACTGTTACCTCTGAATTTCTGCTATCATTCTGAAGGTGTTTGAGTTTGGAGATACTGTTTCAGAAGTGCATGGGTTTTCCTCCTGTACAAATGTGAGTGTAATGTCAGCATCTGTTTGCTTTGTGATGCACTATCACGTCCTGCAGAGTTACTAACTTGTTGTGGGGTGTGAGATCCTGATATTAAACTTGGGCACTATGTAGCACTTTCCTCAGGAGATATATATATATATATATATATATATATATATATATATATATATATATATATATATATATATATATATATATATATAATATATACATACATATATATATATATATATATATATATATATATATATATATATATATATATACATATATATATCATTACATCATCATAATCATCTTCAGCAGCCATTCTGTTGCTGATATCTTGCAAACCTATTTGTATACTGAACTGTTTGTTTCTGCTGCTGATCCTGTAAAAATAAATTGAAAACATTACCAATGAAGAAGTAGCATACACTACTGTAGGCTGAGTAAGGTGTGGGGGACACTTCCCATGCACACTGCCTCCATTGCCATTCTGAGTAGACGTGGAGGATTTACATTTAAATAGTAATTTTCTTGTGTTTAATATAATCAGTACATGTCAGCATTCAATTGTCCATACAAGTATACGTTACTGCTTTTAAACCAACCTTCCTGAGCAGATGTGTATTGCTGCTGCAGACATTGGTAATAACCAGTGTCCACACCACCTCTGATTATCCTATTGCCATCAGCTTTTGTGTCACATCCCCATGAATGGATATGAGGTATTTCACATCTGATGTTGAAGGGATAAATGTTGGAGTCCCATCTCTCTGGATTAGTATGGGCAATTCAATTCTGCCTCATCTTGGCTCTAGCAGGTCATACCATATCATATGCGCTCTTATTGCACTGTGTTAATATGTGGTTCTTTCTAATGATTGATTTAATGTCCATTACAACTTGATTCCAGACTTTCCCCCTCTTAGCTTGTTGTGCATCCCTTTACCAAACAGACATTTGCAATATGTCCTATGGACTGCCATGAGGATGTGGCTTTCTTCATGGCATCATTACTGCAATTAAAGACATGCCATAGTCATACACAAAAAACATAATCAGTCAAAAAACATAACAATGAAAGCATGCCTGCCACCCTCATTAAAAAAAAAAAAAAACGGTGACACAAACGCCATAATCATATACATATGCAGAGTCTCAGTGTAATTAAGTTGTACTGAGGTAATGTTTGCACTATTATGAATAGATTGACAATAGTAAGGTAAGCACTTTATTAACAGATCCATCCTACACCTATCCCCTGCCATTTTCTCATATTCATAATAGTCATTTTTCATTACAACTCTCCCAGTTAGACACATGCATTTTGAGCTAACAAAACATCCCAGCCATTTAAGTAATTTAAAGTTAAATCACTGCATTTCCAAAATATATGCATAATAACTGATACCAAAGTAAATGATTTTCTCAGTGATCACTAATTATTTCCAATGCTGCTGTAATGATTTTCTATTTAGAAATGACAATTTTACAGTATTCACTAATGTCATTCTAATATATCCATCATCTCAAAATAAAGCAAATGTTTCCCTAATCTTATAGTAATCCTTTTGGATCCTGGATTCTCTCCTGTGCATTCAGCACATCATGCAATGAGCCCCCCTCAGCACTCATTGTTTCTGTTGTAGGTACGGGTTTTACGGGATTGGGTTGCTAGCATGAGAATCTTTTATTATTACATACAAATATTTCAATTACGGGCGTTAATGCCATTCTAGCTGGCCAATATAACAAAACAGTTGTTCCCATAATAAGTGAGCAGGCTGTTCTTAAAAATATCTGAACTAGTGCTTGTTTTAATGTAGTTTGGTAGTCCTTTCCATGCATCAGCTGCTCTCTCAGAGAACCAGTTAGTAGCTTTTCATTCTTATAGAATCTTCTACATATGTTGTC
Source organism: Protopterus annectens (assembly GCF_019279795.1). Lineage (NCBI taxonomy): Eukaryota > Metazoa > Chordata > Ceratodontiformes > Protopteridae > Protopterus > Protopterus annectens. The sequence continues at coordinate 433,865,175 of NC_056733.1, forward strand.
AAATGATTCTCTACTAAGTTTGAGAACCCCAAACATCCCCAGATATAGTTGTCTCTAAATCCCATTTATACCTGAATAAGATCCCATATTAAAAATCTATAAGAGACACTGTACAAGTACAGATATTTAAGTCTTTCATAATTAAATTTTCACATCCATGGATGCTCTTGGCATATTTCTGCTGTACTCTTTCCAGTTTACTCATGCTTGTTTTCTTATAAGGTTTCCATATTGTTATTCCATACTCAAGTTTGGGACTAATGTAATTAACAAACAATGGCTTCATCATTTCTGATTTCCTAGACTTTATACATCTTTTTATACAACCTATAGTTCTATAACTATCATTAGCAGATTGGTTGATATGATTAGAAAAAATTCAAAGCTGTATCTATTCATTTACTCAGGTCCTTAAAGGAATCTACAGTTTCAATCACTGTGTGCTGTATTAAATATTTACCTTTCGGCATTTGTCTCTGAAATCTTAGTTTTTGATGTATTTATCAGCATATTATTCTCCTGTGCCCAAATGGTCAATTTAGTCAAGTTCTTTTGCAGACAATCCCCTGTCTTTAACACCTTTTTGTCAGTTTACCCAATTTCAGGTCATCTGCATACAGACTATAGAATACCTCAGATGAAAAAAAAAGGTCAGAAAGATATAATGTATAAACAAGTAAGGGCCTAGGACAGAGCCCTGTGAGACACCCTGACTGTAACCAAAAATTCCAGCTGTCCAGTTTGTCATGTTCTATTTGTAAGCCATGCAGCTATCCATCTTATCAAGAATAAATCAATGCCTAGTTGTTCTAGTTTATCGATCAGTGTTATGAGTCTGACCCTGTCAAATGCTGAAGTTAAATCTATATAAATTACATTACTGCACAATTTTTTCATTCATAGCTGCTATTATATTGTTATAGAACATCATGTTACAGGTGGTAATAAAACTATTTTCAACATATGCTTGCAGATTTATGGCTTCAAGTCCTAATCTTTCCAGTTATGACAATAACTTATCCAATATTATCTTCTCCATTATTTTTCCACAACATGAAAGTAGACTCAAGGGCCTGTATGACTGTGGGTTTGTCCTCCTCTCCTTTCTCTTTAAGGCAGGTTTAATATGCACATCTCCGATCTTGAGGAATGTCCACATATTTATACTATCTAGTAAATAATAGATATAATGGTACTATACGTTCTTGCTAAAGTGCTCTCAGGTCATTATTACTTATTCCGTCTCTTCCAAGTACTTTGTTTGAATCCAGTTTGCATAGTTCTATTTCCATATAATCTATTTTGATTCTAGCAGCTGAGGTTATCTGAATATCACTACAAAAACCTATCACCAGCCTTTATGGAGCCAAACTGTTTTGCATAAGATTTTTAAATATATCTATAAAGTGTTGTATCTGAGAATAAATTGTAGAATCTACATACAGTTTATAATTTGTATGTCTTTACTCGTTCCACATCTTATGTATCTATAAAATGGTTTCCTATTATGCTCAGTACCTTTATATAAATTTTCTTCAAATTTTTCTTGATCTTGTCTCAAACTAGCTTCATTTGTTTGCCTAGTTTGTTTATTTCAGTTTTCAAAGTTGTAGTTCACCTCTTTTCCATTTCTTATATCAATTGTAAAACTATCAATTGTAAAACTCTGTTTTTTACTCCTTTCATATATTCTATGCTCTTCTTACAAAACAGCTATGTTTATATATTTTTTTATTATTTTTATTATTTTTTTATAATTTTTTACTATGTATTTGGAGCTTTTTCCCCCAGGCCTCCGTTGAAAATGGCCACCTTACTAATGTTGTTGAATCAATATTATTCAAGTCTGTTTCTGATAAATGTAAGTACACATCAACTATTTTTCTTCCCTCATGTGTTTCATGCAAGAAATGTATGAAATTCTTTAGATCATCAGCACTTTACTTTGGTGATAGATACACTCCAATAATTGTTATATCTTCCAGGGTTGTCTTTATTGTCTCAGTTATAAAATCTATAGTATTAGTGTTATCACTGAACATGTAATAATCACAGATCTCATAGCTATCTTTAATCCTTATCATAACACCTCCATCTGATTTTTTGTTAGAATGCCTGTTACAGTAAACATGTTTATGCCCTGAAAGAACTGGTTTCCACTCATTGCTCTTTAACCATGTTTCACAAACAATAACAACATCAATCTTGTGGGAACGTAGAAAATTTTCCAATAATAAAACATTATTGATGCTCCTAGCATTAACAACCATCAGAAATGTTGCGATCAGTGAACTGTTAAATTATCAACCTGGCAAAAATCTTGTTTTATGTTTATCAAATATTGCTAAATATCTCCTTCAAAAATTCTCTTCCCTGATGTTGACAAATGCACACAATCCTGTCTGAATACATGTGCCCAAAATTAGGCCCGGATGCCTTACACATTTCCATTTTTTTAAATGGGAAATTTTTTTCGTGTAAGTATTTACCCAAAAAATCATTTAATTCATGGTGACATGACTCTCCTTTCTATATGTGATTTGAGGAAAATATGTCCTAACACAAGTACAAGCTATAAGTTCTCTACTAAAAGTGAGATAGTCCTTGAGGATAATATTATTTGTGCTGACATGAATAAAAACAGATCCACACTTCCTTACATTAAGGCATTCTGAAACTTCTCTCATATCCTCTATTTTTGCTTCAGGCAAGCATAACACAATTTGATGTTCATTATCTTGTCTGCACATGTAAGTATCAGTTCCTCTAATAATTGAATCTCCAATTACAAGAATATCTTTTCAGTACAGATCTGAAAAATCTTCAACTTCTAATTTAATAATATCAGCTCTATGAATTGTTACAAAGGAATGATCTTCATCACCATTAGTGTTATTAATCCCACTGTTTTTATTGTGTATTACATTTGCAAGCTTAAAGTTCTCATCCAGCTGACTTTGTTCATCGACAGCTTGAGCCATGTTGTCAATGTCTATATTTATTCTCTTTTTTCTTACAGTAATGTTCTTTAATCCATTCACATTCAATTTTGATTTCTTCCTTTTCACCTGCCTCTTGCCACTTTTTTCTACCTTCTTTTTGGAAACATGCAGGCTATTTCTGAAGACTAAAGGTTTTCCGAAAGAAAAATGTTATCATTCCCTGTAATCTGTGTGTTACATAACAAAGTGGTGTCCTTTTTAGCATGTATTATCTTTACTTTAAAGACATTTATCAGTTTCTTTTTCTTCCTTGTTGTTTGTTGTGAACTTCCTCCTTTCTTTCTGTTTTATTTCCCTTCTAAATCCTCTAAATTCTCAGATTGCTAAATACATGTATCTAGAATTCCAAAGTTGCCAGGGGCATCATCTTATTTCATGGGGGTTGAGTGATCTTTACCGACAATGCAAATCCTTTCCTAAATGTGCTCTATTTTCTCTTTGTCTAACATTATTTCACCAGTCTAGTCATTAATATATGTAACAACAGTTCTCCAAGCTGTGTCAATTGCACATTTGCAATCATCATCAATAAGTCTAGATTTACTACTAATAATGGTAAGGAAGTCATCCAACTTTTGACATGAGGAACACAGATCACCATTGTTATCAGGTTTTACCTTTAAATATACATCGCAGTTATTGCACTGTACAATATATTTGCATTTACAAATCATTAATGGCATGCTCATTTAAGGAATCCATCTTCAGCTTCAAATAAAAAAAAAGTTATAAAAGAAAAGGATAAGCAAGATCAGTTACCACAGAATTTAAAGAGAGCTTAAATCAAATTTTGTGAGAAAAAAATTACACTAACAATATGTGATGCCCGTGCCCTGGTCCAGCAATCAAGGAGCCTCAATCCTCACCACTAACACCTGATAGGGCATCACATATTAATTGGTGGCAGTGGTTGGGATATCCACACATATTAATTGGTGGCAGTGGTTGGGATATCCTCGCATATTAATTGTTTGGCAGCGGTGGGATATCCACATCACATATTAATTAGTTGGCAAATACTAATTGGTTGTAGTGGTATGGGTAGATTGAATCCTGTAGCTTGTGTACAGTGAGCTTTGAAGGTGTTTTGTACTCTAAAACAGCCAAGCAGTGAATGCTCAGAGTTCAGAAAACAATTGTTTTATTTCTTTTGTTAGCTTAGTTAGTCAGGGTGAGCAGGCAGCATATCAGCAGAGGAGTATGGAAAGCTGACAAGGAGCCAGCTGGCAGAGATGTGCCAGGCTAGGGGACTGGTGCATGGAAACTTGACTAAGGCAGACCTGATTGCAGCCTTGGTTACAGCTGCATCAGAAAACAGCAACCAGGAGGACAGTCAGACTGGCAGTAGAGATATAGTTCCCTCAGAGAATGGACAGCTCAACCTTTCTGCAGTGGACTTAAAAATCTAGCTGAAGCTAAAGAGACTTGAGTTGGAGGCCAGACATGTGGAATTAGAAGCAAATGAGAGACTGTGATGTTTGCAGGCTGAAGAGAATGAGAAACGGTTACATCTGCAAGCTGAGGAACAAGAAAGGCAGAGGCAGCATGAGAAGGAGATGCTGACTCTTCGCTAGAGTCATGGAGGTAATGAGGAAGGGAGTAACTGGACCCCAGAAGCACACAAGGTCAGTAAATTTCTTCTGAAGTTTAAAGAGGGGGATAATTTTGATGGTTTCATTTATATGTTTGAGAGGGTATATAAACACCATGAAGTTGACCAAGGGCTCTGGATACAGTTCCTGACCCCCTTACTCCATGGTAAAACTGTAACTGTTTTATCTAGAATGTCTGACGTTACATGTTTTGATTATACTGCTGTAAAAAAATTGTCTGTTAGAATTGTTTAAGCTAACACCTGAAACGTATAGGAAAAGGTTTTGTGAGAATAGAGGCAAGGCAGATGAAACTGTGTGTGAATATGTTGCTGAAGTGAGCACTTATTTCCATAGGTGGGTGAGTGGATGTCAGGTCACCACTTTTGAAGGGCTGGCAGACCTTTTGGTAAGGGAACAAGCCCTTAGCACTTTGCTTGAGGACATGAGGATCTGGTTAGTTGATAGACAATGTGTTACTTCAGATGAGTTGGGGGAAAAGGGAGACCTATACCTGGCAAGCAGGGCAGCCCTACACAGGAAGGGGACCCCCAGTACTGCTCATGGGTCTAAAGGAACCCATGGTGGGCAACACAGACTGCCACAACAGAATCTGCCAGTAGCAAGGGAAGCCACTGGTCCAGGTACACATCCAGGACCTAGGGTTAAATGTTTTGAATGCAACCAGTGGGGCCATGTGGCATACAGATGTCCATGGAGGCAAGGTGGGGAACCAAAGGTGAGGGAGACAGTAAGTGGGAAAGACAAAATGCCAATAGTAGGTTGTCTTGAGACAACAGGGGTACCAAACTACCATCCTGCAGATGTCCTGATAGGGAAGGATTTGGATGAGGCAGTACCATGGGCTTATGCAGTTACATGCGGTCAGGCTAAGAGACAAGCATGTGGGTCTGGTAGCCTGGGTGAGACCCAGAGAGACTGCATACTTGCAGCCAGGACAGGGGATGTGGTTACTTCAGGGAGGGAGCTACCCTGTAGCAATGAGACTGAACATGAGCCACAGCTGCTTGGGGGTACTGATGTTCCCTTGGACAAAGTGACTGCAAAGGTAGAGGTGAGTAGTAGCACCAAGGCTTACAGTGAGGCACCACTGTCAGAGGATGCAAGACTTTCTGTGGAAGGGGAGCTGAGAAGGGTTACAAGGAGAGAGAGTTGAGACAAGCTCAGCTCTCAGGCCCTACATTGCAAGGTTTGAGGTAGGTACCTAGGGAGGCACCTGATTCTCAAGGAAAGGGGGAATCTGTATACTGGGACAAAGGGTTACTATACAGAGAGTGGACCACTGAGGGAGGGCCAGAAGGTGAGACAGTACAGCAGGTGGTAGTGCCTATTGCCTACCATCTGTGCTTCTAGCCATAGCCCATGATATTCCCTTTGCAGGTCATATGGACATAAAATGTACAAAAAGGCATATTATGCAGAACTTCTATTGGCCTGGAGTTTCCAGAGATGTAACAGGGTACTGCAAGACCTGTGAGCAGTGCCAAAAGGTAGGCAAGGCAGGAGACAAGGTGAGAGCTCCTTTGATGCCTTTGACTGTGATTGAGGAGCCATTTCAGAGGGAAGCTATGGATATTGTGGGTCCTGTAAGTACCCCAAGTTCCACAGGGGAAAAGTATATCCTAGTGGTACTGGATTATGCTACATGATACTCTGAGGCAGTGGCTTTGTCCTCCATTGAGGCAGAGAAGGTGGCAAATGGTTTGTTAGAGATTTTCAGCAGTGTAAGTTTCCCAAAAGAAATACTGACTGACAGAGGTGCCAATTTCATGTCAGACCTGCTGGCTTGTCTGTGGAATTCTTGTGGGCTGAAGCACATGAAGACCACCCCCTACCATCCCCAGACTAATGGTCTTGTTCAGAGGTTAAACTCTACAGTCAAGTCCATGCTACAGGCATTTGCAGATCAGTTTAAGAGGGGGTGGGACAAATATTTGCCCCATCTGTTGTTTGCTTACAGAGAAATTCCCAAGGAATCCAAAGGTTTTTCACCCTTTGAGTTGCTATATGGGCATAGTGTAAGGGGACCTCTAGATTTAATTTGACATGAGTGGGAAGGTGAGTGCGAGTCTCACAAGAAGTCTGTTGTGGCATACATCTTAAACCTCAGGACAAGGCTCAGGGAACTCATGGGATTGGCCCAGGAGAACCTGGCAGAAGCCCAACAACAGAAAAATGTGTGGTATGACAGGAATGCTCGAACTAGAGAATATGCTGTGGGGCAGCAGGTAATGGTTCTCATTCCTGTCAGACACAAAAAGCTGCAAGCAGTTTGGGAGGGTTCCTACAAGGTGGTAAGAAAGGTAAGTGATGTTAACTACATGGTGGAACTGCTAGGCAGATGGCAGGGGCACAAATTGTACCATGTTAACATGATGAAACCTTACCATGATAGGGAGGCCCTTGTGCTGAGCATTTTCAGTGGATTGCAGGAGGAGTCTGAGGGAGATCTGTGGACTGATCTCCTCAGTGAGGCTCTGGCTGACACCTCTGTAGGAGGGGTAGCAATGTCCCAGCAGCTATCTCCTACCCAGGCCCAAGAAATCTGAGCAGTGTTGCAGGAATTTGGGGACATGTTTACTGGGAAACCAGGGTGCACACACCTGGTGCAGCACCAGGTGGATACAGGACCCAAAAGGCCTATTAGGCAGGCCCCTTATAGAGTACCTGAGAGAGTCAAACAGACCCTGAGGGAGGAGGTGCAGGATATGTTGGAACTAGGGGGTGATTCAAGAGTCCAACAGTCCCTGGGCCTCCCCAGTGGTGCTGGTGACAAAGAAGGATGGCAGCATCAGGTTCTGTGTGGACTACAGGAATTTAAATAGTCACACAGAGTCAGATGCTTACCCCATGCCTAGGACAGATGAGGCCCTAGAGCAGCTGGGTGGGGCTAAGTATCTTACAACCATTGATCTTATCAAGGGTTACTGGCAGGTGCCCTTGACTCACAGTGCTAGAGAGAAGTCAGCCTTTGTAACTCCTTTTGTCTTGTATGAGTTCACAAAGATGTCCCTTGGGATGAAGTATGCCCCAGCGACTTTCAAGAGGCTGGTAAATCATATCCTAGCAGGAGCAGGATGGTTTGCCCTTGCTTACCTACATGATATTGCCATCTACAGGCATTCCTGGCCAGAGCACCTTCAGCATGTCAGGGAGGTGCTGGGCAGACAACAGAGGGCAGGGTTTACCATTAAGCCACGCAAATGTTAGGTGGGCATGGCAGAGGTCTCCTACCTAGGACATAGAGTGGGGAGTGGTAAGATAAGGCCAGAACCCACCAAAGTGGAAGCCATTCAGTCATGGCCTGCACCTACTACCAAAAAGCAGGTGAGGGCATTTTTAAGGACAGTAGGATACTACAGAAAGTTCATCCCCAGTTAAAGTACGATAGCTGCTCCCCTCACAGACCTGACAAGGAAGAACAGGTCAGATAAGGTAGAAATAAATATGCCTGAATATGTGACAACCAACTTTTAGTAAATGTTGTGTGATTTGAGGTGATAAGGTGTGCCAAATGATGTAAGATGGGCAGGGATTGTAATTCATGGTTGGACACTCACATGCATATGACTCCATTTTGCTTTTTCTAATCATGGTCATCTTAGAGAATAACTGAGGCTATCACCATATTCTCACAGCATTTTGAGGACTGCTGTGAGTTGTTACCTCCACTGCTATCACCAGCATGTTCCTATGAACCTGAGGCTGCATTCACAAATTGCCAGATCTGACTACACACATACGTTGAGATAAACATAAATATAAGTGACCCTGAATTTACAATAATATGTTTAATACCATAATATTAACTTGTGATCACTTGAATCAGGCAGCAAATGACTTAGGAAACTGCATTTTATAAATAGGAAAAAAAAATAATAGAAATATTGCAAATTAATCACAATCCTGTCTTAATTTGTGATTTGCTGTAGAGTTGCCTGGTAAGAGAAATTAGATTTGAATTTATATTTTATTTCTTACCACTGTTTTCACTGTTTAGAGGAAGGAGGGGATAGCTTGTAGACAAGACGATTTATTTTGATTTACATTTTTTTTCTTTTACCTTTAATTTTCACTGTTTGTTGTTAGAAAGAAATAGGTTTTAGATAGGCAAACTCTAGGCAACCTAAGGGACCTAGTCAGCTACACTGCAGAGATGGCAATCCAGAGCTTATCTAAACAATCCTATCTTGGTTTGTGATTTATTCATCTTTATTGTTAAAAAGAGGTGTGACTTCAAGTGATAGTGAGAAGAAGCTACTGCATACATTCCCACAAGTGTAAAGAGAATCCATTTTTTTCTGACTTTCAGAACTTACACAGTCAGAGCAACAACATTACTGTATTTACTTTAGTATTTAGTTATATATTGTGTGATACCCGTACCCTGGCACAGCAATCAAGGAGCCTCAGTCTTCACCACTAACACCAGAGACGGCGTCTCATATATGAGGAAAGGATAACAAACACACACAGTAAAGTGCAATTTCCGTTAAGAGCACACAGAGATCACAGTCAGTCCGGGACTGGTCACTCCCTTGCCCTCCAAGTCCCCAATAAGACTCTGCACTGGCAAAGCTATAGGGTCCAGATCTCAGCCTAGTGGACAAGCTAAAACATCTAGCACCCTCTCTGTCCAACCTGTGCTTCATGTCCCTGCCCAAGAAACTGACATGCCTAAGTAGCTGACACACACACACACACACACACACTTTGAGAAGAGTTTATACAACCACACAGACACTCATGGGGAAGGCTGGCACAGGTTCTCTAGCTGTGCCCCTTTTTACCAGACTATATGGTAGTACCCTGTCACCACCCAGCTAATACTTATCAGCTACACAAAGTCCTTAAAAGGGTGTCCAATTATTACTGTGCAATATTATTATCCAATCGGTAAGTGTGACTAGACAGTCAAAGCTTATTTGGAGTGACTTGGACAGTAAAGTCTATATATATGCTCTAGAACTTAAATTATCTCCACACAAATCAGCCACAGTTAAAAAGGTTTTAAAATATTTAATAATAAATAATTAAAACAACAAGACAATACTTTTTACTACACAGAGCTAGTCAAGAGTTCAGAGATCACACAGAAATACTTAAAATAAATCAGTACTACAGTTCTGATATCACAGAAAAACACTTAGTCTAATCTTTCTAGTTCCTAGCTATTTCTAAAAGAAAACACAAATTTAAGATAACTTACATATAAACAAGACAGTGCTGTGAGTTGGATGATCAACACAAAAATGCTTAATGCCTTCTGAGTCTCTCTGTTTAAATTGAAATTGCAGTTCTAATAAACATTGCATCATTCTTTCATTTTCCTGGTGTTCCCAGGCCAAAAGAAACTGCATTCTTTTGTAATCTTGCAGCTGCAGGAAACTACATCAGTAAAAGACATTCCACATGTAAACTCTAGTAATTATTCCTTAAGTTAAAACAATAGGCAGGATGGCTTCATCTAGCCTGGCCGGAGCCGAATTGTAAACATCAAAGACAGGCATGAAATAATTTGAACTTCAAAGGACAAACAAGAAATGCTTGTCTTACTTTCTTTATAGCAGAGGACAATGTTGTTACATTGTTTTAAGTTCACATTTTGCAGCATATTCTTTCATTTAAGAAAAAAGTATGTAGTTCCACATTCATATTTACAAATGATAGAATTATCTGCACAATGCTATCTGACTAGGCTGGCAGCCTTCATACCCCCCCACCCAGAGAACTTAAGCTAGTTTTTTCAAGTGACCCTTGAGAAACGCTGCTTGAAAGGCTTAGGTCTATCTGACTGTACCTTACCCTATTCCCTGTCTTGAGAGCCCATCTGCATTGGCATTGCTACTCCCACTGCAGTGCTGCACTGACATATCTTATGCTTGCCACCTTAGGCTCCATCTTAGCAACTTGGCATTTTGCTGGCTGGCTCAAGTTTAACCATATTTGAGGGTTGTGATAAGTCATAACAGTAAATTTCCTTCCATAAAGATAAGGCTGAAGTTTCTGCAATGTCCACACTATGGCTAGACATTCCTTTTCTACAGCTGCATAGCATTCCTCCCTGGGTTGGAGCCTACGACTAAGATAAACCACTGGGTGCTCTTCCCCCTCTGAAGAAATCTGGCTAAGTACAGCCCCCACCCCATGGTTTGAAGCATCTACCTGAACAGCATATTATTTGCTGTAATCTGGACTGGCTAACACAGGGGTTCCTCCCAAAGCTTTTTTAAGCTTTTGGAATGCCTGCTCATATGCAAAAGTCTGTGACCAGTTTACTTAAAGTAAAAGCAACATTACAGTGTATGCTAATGCTTTAACCCTTCCATGCATGTACATTTCTTTTAGACTGTATTTATGGAGTGCAGACTACTGGTAGCCCCACCCCCACCAGAGATCTCTCTGAACCCAATAATTTCTAGTTTGGAATCATTGTTTCACTCAATCTTCTCCTTCCCCAATACATTTGCCCATATTTCTCCCACTCCATACTCACTTCTGGCATAAGGTTTATATTTATTTAAGAATTCCTACTCTACATAATAGTCAGCTGCATAGATACTTTCCACATTACCTAATTGTCTAAGTGACTATTCCTCAATGTGCAGTTGTTGCATCTCTGCTATTCTGTCTATATCAAATTCCATAACCCAAGAAACTATCATGATGGGTGATTTTAATATAGACTGGACAACTTGTAATTTACATAACCCTAGAAATCACATCAACCTCTATGGCTTCACACCACTCATTCAAGCTCCTACATAGACAGATAAAAACTCCAACCATCAATCTATACTGGACTGGACACTAACCAGCAAACCTCAGAATTATCAGATTAGTGGCTGCTTACCCAACAGCCTTAGTGACCATATGCCAATCTATCTATTGAGAAAAAATATCACTACTGTCAAGCTTTCCACCTTCTGCCAAATTCATAGTAAAAAATAAAAACTTGAACCCCCAAGACCTAATCAATACCCTAAAAAATGTAACTCGTCTCTACTAAAAACCTGCCCCTTGGTGCTGCAGTAGATTATTTCAACAGTATATTCCTTGAAACTCTAAACAAATTGGCTTCCCTTAGGTTAATTGGTATTAAGGCCACATACACACCATGGCTAACTAATGACATCAGAATGCTCCTTAGGAAAAGAGACAAAGCTTGGCAAACATGGCTCTCCTATAAAACCCAGATCAACTGCATTGCATTCCAGCAAAGCAGAAACAAGGCTAAACACCAATTTAACCTAGATAAAAAGAACTTCTACTATAACCTGCAACATAAACACCAGTGAAACCCCCCAAAATTTTAGAATACCATAAATGCCATTCTCCACCCGGGATATTCCACTACATCTTCCCCCAACTTGCCACATACTCCTACCACCATTGCAGAAGAAATCAATAAATACTTCACTGAAAGTGTGCTATCTCTAATTAAAAGTAATTCCACAGAACCATCACTACCCTCCAAACCTCTCAGTATTAATTACAACTCCTTTCCCTTTCAGCCTGTTTCCACAGCTACCATTAAGAAACTACTCAAAAAACTCAAACCCTCTTCAATAGCAGCTGACAAGTTACTAGCCAAATATTTAAAACTAGTCCCTGAAGCCATATCTTATCCAGTGTCAATCCTTATTAACAGGTCCATAGCAGAACAGCATGTCCCAGCAATACGGAAAATTGCACACATTAGCCCCTTACACAAAGGTGGAAATTCCACTGACCTGATCAACTAAAGACCAGTCACCATTCTCTCTCCACTATCTAAACTCCTTAAAAGATTTATCCACTCACAACTGATTCATTATCTTTCCTTCAAAAACATGCTAGCAACATGTCAACATGGTTTTAGCCCCATCATAGTACCACAACTGCACTCATCAGTTTCACCAGTAACATTAACCAACTCAGAAACATTGGTAAAATAGTCTCTGCAGTCTTTCTAGACATGTCCAAGGCCTTTGATATGGTCTACCACCCCAAACTATTAAATACACTCTCCAAACGGAACCTCAGCCTGTCTGCTCTTCAATGGTTCTACAGGACTGCCAACAATCTATAAAATGGCTTAATGTCCTATCCCCCCTTTTCCCGTTACACTAGGAGTACCTCAAGGCTCAATTCTTGGGCCTCTACTTTTCACTATTTTTACAAACAAAGTCCATAGTGCTATTCCACTGGCTTCAACTATCCAATTTGCAGATGACACAACACTTATATGCACTACTAATAACCTGCAACACCTCTATGATATAAACCAAAAATCATTCTTGTAAAAATGTGTAGAAACAGGCAACCTGATGTCCAGATAGTCAATACTAACCACAGGAAACAAAGTCCAAGTTTCTTCTTTAACGTAAAAGTATTTTATTTTTCAAAAAGACAACGTTTTCGCCGTGACCCCTGTCACAGCTTCCTCAGAAGAAGACAAGTAAAACAGCTAAACTGGTCTGTTCAAATACTCAGTTAACAGGAAGTGACAAATAATTGCACTTCCTGCACTAATTTGACTCAATAAAAATAATGAATAAAATCATGAATAATCATAAAACTCCATTGAATTATCTATAAATATTGTATGATAAAAGACAACATAAAAATGTTCTTACTAGTGCATTTACATTAACATTGTAAAAAATTATGCATTAAACCCACAAAATAATGTACATATAGGCATTACCTAAAGTAGCTCCTTAGTTTAAGAACACATGAAATGTTACAGTTCTCATTGAGGCCATCTAGCCTAAATGCATCTAAATTCAACTGCCATAAAAGTTCGACACACTCAAGAACTATCTGAAAGGGGCCTCCCCTATCGGTTAAAGGTACTTGATCAATACCCATAAAACAAAAAGAGTGGTCAGGGTTACTGCTAACATGTTTTGCTAAGGCATTCTCTAAAAGAGGTTTTTTTATGGCATAAAGGTGCTGGTATATTCTCTCTTTTAGTTTACGATTGGTTATACCTATGTAAAAGGAAGGGCAGGAATTACACAAAGCAATGTACACCACTGACTTTGAATCACAAGTAATCCTCTGCGTAATGTTGTATTTTTATTCCTAACTATAAAGGAATTTCCAGTTCTCATCACTTTACACATGTTGCAGCATCCACATTTAAATGAACCTCTAGGTCTTATGTGACCATAAGTGTTAGAAGTATGCTGTAAAAGTTCTTTCAAATTATTACTTCTCCTGTAAATTACATAGGGCGCTGACCTAACTTGTCAATCAAGTTAACGGAATTAATAACTAGTGGCCAGTTTTTAAGATAATGGCCCAAATTCCTGTTGAATTCAAGTTAAATTGGGTTATAAAACTTAAAGAAAAGTTTCTCTGCTGATTTAGTAAGGAATTTTGGTGTGCTAATTCATTATCATTAGTAGACCTACCTACATTAGATTGATCAAGTAGTGGTTTATACAACCCTTTTGTTCTTTTAGTGTCAACTTCATTTATAAGCCCTTCTAAAAGAGGGACAGGGTATCCGCGGTTTATAAACATACCTTTCAAAATTTGCACTCAGCTTTAAAATCGCTGTAAGTGCTACACATCCTACCTGCACGTACCAGTTGTCCTTTGACAATAGATTTTTCTGCCTAGGTGGATGTAGACTAGTGTAGTGCAGGAAAGAGTTGCAGTACGTCTGTTTCCTGAAAATGCCAGACAAATAAATCTCTTCATCTACTTCTTTAGTTAGTCTCACGTCCAAGTAGTCTGTTTCTATTGTTGAAAACCTATAAGTAAATTTTAACCATTGTGTAGAATTGTTCAAATAGTCTACAAAAGTTTTGCTTCAACTTCATTCCCTTTAAAAGGATAAATATGTCGTCCAAAAACCTAGTGTAATATTTTATCTTCTGCATTACAGTTTCATTAGATAGTATATAAAGGTTTTCCCAAAAGGCTACAAACAGGTTAGCCACACTGGCTCCGCAAGGGGAGCCCATGGCTATTCCACATTTTTGTAAATAGAATTTATGTTCAAAAACAAAAAGTTTGATGACAGTACTATGCTCAACAGTTCTGTTACAACGTCAATCTCCACTTGTGGTGCATTTAAGTCTTTAAGAAGCAGTTGAATCCATTCAACTGCCTCATTGTGAGGGATGGATGTATATAAATCAATGACATCCACAGTCAAAAGTTACACTCAAGGTCAAACTTAATACTGTTGATATCACGTAAGAAAGACCAGGAGTCTTTGCAAATAGTAGGTATTTTCTTTACATATTTTGATAGAATACTATCTATCAATTTTGAACAGGGTAGGTCATAGAAGACCTACCATCTATTAATGCCCTCATGGGAGGATTCTTTTGGTCTTTGTGTATCTTGGGTATTCGAACATTACAGGCAACTTTGGCTGAATAATGTCAATATAGTTGTATGTCTCTAAGTCTATTTTGCCTGCTAGGAAAAGGTCACGGAAATACCCAGTGCGACCTTGAACTACATTAATCTCATTAAGGGAAGAAGTAACATAGGCATCAGATGATAACACTTGCATCATTTTTTCTGTGTATTGAACGTTGTCGAACACTACCAAGCCCCTCCTTTGTCAGGTTTCAAAACCTGACAGTTAAAGAGCCCAGGTTTTTAGCCATTCACGTTGTGCAAGTGAAATATTCATCTCATTCAAAGTACTACTTGATTTTTGTGTAGAAAACAGATGTCTTATATCTAATTCACACATTTGTTCAAATAGTAATAAATTTTGTTGTGTAGGAGGGTTAAAAACGCTAGTCAGTTTCAATTTGTCATTAACATTTGTTGTTTCATTGTTAAAATATAATTTTAAATTTAACTTGCGTATGTAGCATTTCAGATCAATCAAAACTTTAGCTAAACTTCCATAGGTACTTGGAATAAAAGTGTATCCAAGAGCTAACAATTCAACTAAGTCAGAATCTAGTTCCAAAGATGAAAAGTTATAGATAGTAAAGTCTTTCCTTGTGTTAGTATATATAACAGGGCCTTGCAAAAATCCTCGGACCTGTGGGAGAAACATTGTCTGTTAACGCTTCCTCCAATACACATTCCCCTTGTTTCTTCTGTTGATTCCCTAAAAACTTTATCATTAGGGAGCTCTAAAGGAACCTGCTTATTCTGGTCAGTTCTCCTGGTCCTCTTTGGTTCTTATAATTGTAGTTAACAGCAGTGGACCCTTTTAACCTATTACTTCTTCTAACTTCCTGTCTAGGTGTATTAGTAAGGTGTTCACCATTTTCACCTTCCAACGAAATTAATTCAGCATTAACAGAAGTAGAAGGCCCATTTAAACCAACAGTATTGGACCCTGCACTTGGAATGTTCAAATGGGAATATGCTTGGTTAGAAAAATAAGCTGTTCTATCCCTTACTAACTTCTTATTTTTGTTAATTTTAATTTAAGTAACAATGCATCAATGCTAGAAAAATACGGTCGTAGTCATATTTAAACTGCAAAAAGAAGTATTAATTTTGATTTCTTCATCCAAAACATTCACTTCAGAAATAAGAGACAAGATATGCATATCATAATGTTTAACTATCACGTTTAGCAATTGTAACCCCTGTTCCTGAAACAAACATTTCAATTCTGAAAAATACACTTGGTCCAACAGTAGTCCAGAAGGAGTGAAGTTGTTCCTAAGGCCTTTTGGAACCAGTTTCTCATTTAAACATTGCCTAAAATAAGCAGCTTCCAGCTGCAGTTTTTAATTTAAGCAACTTAATGTCAAGTACCTTTAAACGGTCACTAAACCAGTTGTTGTCGCTTTCTTGAACAGGAAAAGAGCTGGCAGTTGACCCAGTGTTAGCGCCTGACAAAAGCAACGGGTTCTCTTTATTAATCCAGTCGTTCAAGGTTCGGTTCCTCCACTGGCTCCGTCCTATGCTCCTCAATTAAGTTAGATGCTGGTGGTGTAATTGGATTAGCATTAGTTCCTACAGCATGACTAGTAGAAGGGGTCCGTAAGATGCATGGAGTTGAAGGATACAAGTCCGTTTCCTACTGGTAGAAGCAGTAGCGTTTTGAACAACAGAACTTCCTGCCTGTTGTTTATTTGGTCGAGGAGGCAGTCCTCTAAGCTGTTGTGCTGCAGGAAGTAACGTAGCAGACCCTTCCGAGTCAGAAACTGAAACAACATTCTGGTTTGCAATAGTTTCAGACTTTTCTTTTCTGTAAAAGTTGGAAGTTGCTCTAAAACATCCATACGAACATGTAAAGCTTCCAATTTTGTGAGATGGAAGCCAATAAAGAGAATAAGTCTGTTTCACTTGATTTTTCAAAAGTAGCTGTTAGACAAAGGTTAGGACTAACAGGACTGGCAGGAGTGCCTGAATCCATGGCAATCAACAAACAGTCAAAAATGAGCAAACAAACTTGTAAAAATGTGTAGAAACAGGCAACCTGATGTCCAGATAGTCAATACTAACCACAGGAAACAAAGTCCAAGTTTCTTCTTTAACGTAAAGTATTTTATTTTTCAAAAGACAACGTTTTTCCCGTGACCCCTGTCACAGCTTCCTCAGAAGAAGACAAGTAAAACAGCTAAACTGGTCTGTTCAAATACTCAGTTAACAGGAAGTGACAAATAATTGCACTTCCTGCACTAATTTGACTCAATAAAAATAATGAATAAAATCATGAATAATCATAAAACTCCATTGAATTATCTATAAATATTGTATGATAAAAACAACATAAAAATATTCTTACTAGTGCATTTACATTAACATTGTAAAAATTATGCATTAAACCCACAAAATAATGTACATATAGGCATTACCTAAAGTAGCTCCTTAGTTTAAGAACACATGAAATGTTACAGTTCTCATTGAGGCCATCTAGCCTAAATGCATCTAAATTCAACTGCCATAAAAGTTCGACACACTCAAGAACTATCTGAAAGGGCCTCCCTATCGGTTAAAGGTACTTGATCAATACCCATAAAACAAAAAGAGTGGTCAGGGTTACTGCTAACATGTTTTGCTAAGGCATTCTCTAAAGAGGTTTTTTATAGCATAAAGGTGCTGGTATATTCTCTCTTTTAGTTTACGATTGGTTTTCCTATGTAAAAGGAAGGGCAGGAATTACACAAAGCAATGTACACCACTGACTTTGAATCACAAGTAATCCTCTGCTTAATGTTGTATTTTTATTCCTAACTATAAAGGAATTTCCAGTTCTCATCACTTTACACATGTTGCAGCATCCACATTTAAATGAACCTCTAGGTCTTATGTGACCATAAGTGTTAGAAGTATGCTGTAAAAGTTCTTTCAAATTATTACTTCTCCTGTAAATTACATAGGGCTGACCTAACTTGTCAATCAAGTTAACGGAATTAATAACTAGTGGCCAGTTTTTTAAGATAATGGCCCAAATTCCTGTTGAATTCAAGTTAAATTGAGTTATAAAACTTAAAGAAAAGTTTCTCTGCTGATTTAGTAAGGAATTTTGGTGTGCTAATTCATTATCATTAGTAGACCTACCTACATTAGATTGATCAAGTAGTGGTTTATACAACCCTTTTGTTCTTTTAGTGTCAACTTCATTTATAAGCCCTTCTAAAAGAGGGACAGGGTATCCGGTTTATAAACATACCTTTCAAAATTGGCACTCAGCTTTAAAATCGCTGTAAGTGCTACACATCCTACCTGCACGTACCAGTTGTCCTTTGACAATAGATTTTTTCTGCCTAGGTGGATGTAGACTAGTGTAGTGCAGGAAAGAGTTGCAGTACGTCTGTTTCCTGAAAATGCCAGACAAATAAATCTCTTCATCTACTTCTTTAGTTAGTCTCACGTCCAAGTAGTCTGTTTCTATTGTTGAAAACCTATAAGTAAATTTTAACCATTGTGTAGAATTGTTCAAATAGTCTACAAAAGTTTTGCTTCAACTTCATTCCCTTTAAAAGGATAAATATGTCGTCCAAAAACCTAGTGTAATATTTTATCTTCTGCATTACAGTTTCATTAGATAGTATATAAAGGTTTTCCCAAAGGCTACAAACAGGTTAGCCACACTGGCTCCATAAGGGGAGCCCATGGCTATTCCACATTTTGTAAATAGAATTTATGTTCAAAAACAAAAAGTTTGATGACAGTACTATGCTCAACAGTTCTGTTACAACATCAATCTCCACTTGTGGTGCATTTAAGTCTTTAAGAAGCAGTTGAATCCATTCAACTGCCTCATTGTGAGGGATGGATGTATATAAATCAATGACATCCACAGTCAAAAGTTACACTCAAGGTCAAACTTAATACTGTTGATATCACGTAAGAAAGACCAGGAGTCTTTGCAAATAGTAGGTATTTTCTTTACATATTTTGATAGAATACTATCTATCAATTTTGAACAGGGTAGGTCATAGAAGACCTACCATCTATTAATGCCCTCATGGGAGGATTCTTTTGGTCTTTGTGTATCTTGGGTATTCCGAACATTACAGGCAACTTTGGCTGAATAATGTCAATATAGTTGTATGTCTCTAAGTCTATTTTGCCTGCTAAGAAAAGGTCACGGAAATACCCACAGGTACGACCTTGAACTACATTAATCTCATTAAGGGAAGAAGTAACATAGGCATCAGATGATAACACTTGCATCATTTTTTCTGTGTATTGAACGTTGTCGAACACTACCAAGCCCCTCCTTTGTCAGGTTCCAAAACCTGACAGTTAAAGAGCCCAGGTTTTTTAGCCATTCACGTTGTGCAAGTGAAATATTCATCTCATTCAAAGTACTACTTGATTTTTGTGTAGAAAACAGATGTCTTATATCTAATTCACACATTTGTTCAAATAGTAATAAATTTTGTTGTGTAGGAGGGTTAAAACGCTAGTCAGTTTCAATTTGTCATTAACATTTGTTGTTTCATTGTTAAAATATAATTTTAAATTTAACTTGCGTATGTAGCATTTCAGATCAATCAAAACTTTAGCTAAACTTCCATAGGTACTTGGAATAAAAGTGTATCCAAGAGCTAACAATTCAACTAGGTCAGAATCTAGTTCCAAAGATGAAAAGTTATAGATAGTAAAATCTTTCCTTGTGTTAGTATATATAACAGGGCCTTGCAAAAATCCCTCGGACCTGTGGGAGAAACATTGTCTGTTAACGTTTCCTCCAATACACATTCCCCTTGTTTCTTCTGTTGATTCCCTAAAAAAACTTTATCATTAGGGAGCTCTAAAGGAACCTGCTTATTCTGGTCAGTTCTCCCTGGTCCTCTTTGGTTCTTATAATTGTAGTTAACAGCAGTGGACCCTTTTAACCTATTACTTCTTCTAACTTCCTGTCTAGGTGTATTAGTAAGGTGTTCACCATTTTCACCTTCCAACGAAATTAATTCAGCATTAACAGAAGTAGAAGGCCCATTTAAACCAACAGTATTGGACCCTGCACTTGGAATGTTCAAATGGGAATATGCTTGGTTAGAAAAATAAGCTGTTCTATCCCTTACTAACTTCTTATTTTGTTAATTTTTAATTTAAGTAACAATGCATCAATGCTAGAAAAATACGGTCGTAGTCATATTTAAACTGCAAAAGAAGTATTAATTTTGATTTCTTCATCCAAAACATTCACTTCAGAAATAAGAGACAAGATATGCATATCATAATGTTTAACTATCACGTTTAGCAATTGTAACCCCTGTTCCTGAAACAAACATTTCAATTCTGAAAATACACTTGGTCCAACAGTAGTCCAGAAGGAGTAAAGTTGTTCCTAAGGCCTTTTGGAACCAGTTTCTCATTTAAACATTGCCTAAAATAAGCAGCTTCCAGCTGCAGTTTTTAATTTAAGCAACTTAATGTCAAGTACCTTTAAGCGGTCACTAAACCAGTTGTTGTCGCTTTCTTGAACAGGAAAAGAGCTGGCAGTTGACCCAGTGTTAGCGCCTGACAAAACGAAACGGGTTCTCTTTATTAATCCAGTCGTTCAAGGTTGGCGTTCCTCCACTGGCTCCGTCCTATGCTCCTCATTTAAGTTAGATGCTGGTGGTGTAATTGGATTAGCATTAGTTCCTACAGCATGACTAGTAGAAGGGATCCGAAAGATGCATGGAGTTGAAGGAAACAAGTCCGTTTCCCTACTGGTAGAAGCAGTAGCGTTTTGAACAACAGAACTTCCTGCCTGTTGTTTATTTGGTCGAGGAGGCAGTCCTCTAAGCTGTTGTGCTGCAGGAAGTAACGTAGCAGACCCTTCCGAGTCAGAAACTGAAACAACATTCTGGTTTGCAATAGTTTCAGACTTTTCTTTTCTGTAAAAGTTGGAAGTTGCTCTAAAACATCCATACGAACATGTAAAGCTTCCAATTTTTGTGAGATGGAAGCCAATAAAGAGAATAAGTCTGTTTCACTTGATTTTTCAAAAGTAGCTGTTAGACAAAGGTTAGGACTAACAGGACTGGCAGGAGTGCCTGAATCCATGGCAATCAACAAACAGTCAAAAATGAGCAAACAAACTTGTAAAATGTGTAGAAACAGGCAACCTGATGTCCAGATAGTCAATACTAACCACAGGAAACAAAGTCCAAGTTTCTTCTTTAACGTAAAAGTATTTTATTTTTCAAAAAGACAACGTTTTCGCGTGACCCTGTCACAGTTTCCTCAGAAGAAGACAAGTAAAACAGCTAAACTGGTCTGTTCAAATACTCAGTTAACAGGAAGTGACAAATAATTGCACTTCCTGCACTAATTTGACTCAATAAAAATAATGAATAAAATCATGAATAATCATAAAACTCCATTGAATTATCTATAAATATTGTATGATAAAACAACATAAAAATATTCTTACTAGTGCATTTACATTAACATTGTAAAAATTATGCATTAAACCCACAAAATAATGTACATATAGGCATTACCTAAAGTAGCTCCTTAGTTTAAGAACACATGAAATGTTACAGTTCTCATTGAGGCCATCTAGCCTAAATGCATCTAAATTCAACTGCCATAAAAGTTCGACACACTCAAGAACTATCTGAAAGGGCCTCCCCTATCGGTTAAAGGTACTTGATCAATACCCATAAAACAAAAGAGTGGTCAGGGTTACTGCTAACATGTTTTGCTAAGGCATTCTCTAAAAGAGGTTTTTTATAGCATAAAGGTGCTGGTATATTCTCTCTTTTAGTTTCGATTGGTTTTTCCTATGTAAAAGGAAGGGCAGGAATTACACAAAGCAATGTACACCACTGACTTTGAATCACAAGTAATCCTCTGCTTAATGTTGTATTTTTATTCCTAACTATAAAGGAATTTCCAGTTCTCATCACTTTACACATGTTGCAGCATCCACATTTAAATGAACCTCTAGGTCTTATGTGACCATAAGTGTTAGAAGTATGCTGTAAAAGTTCTTTCAAATTATTACTTCTCCTGTAAATTACATAGGGGCTGACCTAACTTGTCAATCAAGTTAACGGAATTAATAACTAGTGGCCAGTTTTTAAGATAATGGCCCAAATTCCTGTTGAATTCAAGTTAAATTGAGTTATAAAACTTAAAGAAAAGTTTCTCTGCTGATTTAGTAAGGAATTTTGGTGTGCTAATTCATTATCATTAGTAGACCTACCTACATTAGATTGATCAAGTAGTGGTTTATACAACCCTTTTGTTCTTTTAGTGTCAACTTCATTTATAAGCCCTTCTAAAAGAGGGACAGGGTATCCATGGTTTATAAACATACCTTTCAAAATTGGCACTCAGCTTTAAAATCGCTGTAAGTGCTACACATCCTACCTGCACGTACCAGTTGTCCTTTGACAATAGATTTTTCTGCCTAGGTGGATGTAGACTAGTGTAGTGCAGGAAAGAGTTGCAGTACGTCTGTTTCCTGAAAATGCCAGACAAATAAATCTCTTCATCTACTTCTTTAGTTAGTCTCACGTCCAAGTAGTCTGTTTCTATTGTTGAAAACCTATAAGTAAATTTTAACCATTGTGTAGAATTGTTCAAATAGTCTACAAAAAGTTTTGCTTCAACTTCATTCCCTTTAAAAAGGATAAATATGTCGTCCAAAAACCTAGTGTAATATTTTATCTTCTGCATTACAGTTTCATTAGATAGTATATAAAGGTTTTCCCAAAAGGCTACAAACAGGTTAGCCACACTGGCTCCGCAAGGGGAGCCCATGGCTATTCTATCTAATGAAACTGTAATGCAGAAGATAAAATATTACACTAGGTTTTTGGACGACATATTTATCCTTTTTAAAGGGACTGAAGTTGAAGCAAAACTTTTTGTAGACTATTTGAACAATTCTACACAATGGTTAAAATTATTTATAGGTTTTCAACAATAGAAACAGACTACTTGGACGTGAGACTAACTAAAGAAGTAGTTGAAGAGATTTATTTGTCTGGCATTTTCAGGAAACAGACGTACTGCAACTCTTTCCTGCACTACACTAGTCTACATCCACCTAGGCAGAAAAAATCTATTGTCAAAGGACAACTGAATGCGTGCAGGTAGGATGTGTAGCACTTACAGCGATTTTAAAGCTGAGTGCCAATTTTTGAAAGGTATGTTTATAAACCTGGATACCCTGTCCCTCTTTAGAAGGCCTTATAAATGAAGTTGACACTAAAAGAACAAAAGGGTTGTATAAACCACTACTTGATCAATCTAATGTAGGTAGGTCTACTAATGATAATGAATTAGCACACCAAAATTCCTTACTAAATCAGCAGAGAAACTTTTCTTTAAGTTTTATAACCCAATTTAACTTGAATTCAACAGGAATTTGGGCCATTATCTTAAAAACTGGCCACTAGTTATTAATTCCGTTAACTTGATTGACACGTTAGGTCAGCCCTATGTAATTTACAGGAGAAGTAATAATTTGAAAGAACTTTTACAGCATACTTCTAACACTTATGGTCACATAAGACCTAGAGGTTCATTTAAATGTGGATGCTGCAACATGTGTAAAGTGATGAGAACTGGAAATTCCTTTATAGTTAGGAATAAAAATACAACATCAAGCAGAGGATTACTTGTGATTCAAAGTCAGTGGTGTACATTGCTTTGTGTAATTCCTGCCCTTCCTTTTACATAGGAAAAACCAATCGTAAACTAAAAGAGAGAATATACCAGCACCTTTATGCCATAAAAAAACCTCTTTTAGAGAATGCCTTAGCAAAACATGTTAGCAGTAACCCTGACCACTCTTTTGTTTTATGGGTATTGATCAAGTACCTTTAACCATTAGGGAGGCCCTTTCAGATAGTTCTTGAGTGTGTCGAACTTTATGGCAGTTGAATTTAGATGCATTTAGGCTAGATGGCCTCAATGAGAACTGTAACATTTCATGTGTTCTTAAACTAAGGAGCTACTTTAGGTAATGCCTATATGTACATTATTTTGTGGGTTTAATGCATAATTTTTTACAATGTTAATGTAAATGCACTAGTAAGAACATTTTTATGTTGTCTTTTATCATACAATATTTATAGATAATTCAATGGAGTTTTATGATTATTCATGATTTTATTCATTATTTTTATTGAGTCAAATTAGTGCAGGAAGTGCAATTATTTGTGACTTCCTGTTAACTGTGTATTTGAACAGACCAGTTTTGCTGTTTTACTTGTCTTCTTCTGAGGAAGCTGTGACAGGGGTCACGCAAACGTTGTCTTTGAAAAATAAAATACTTTTACGTTAAAGAAGAAACTTGGACTTTGTTTCCTGTGGTTAGTATTGACTATCTGGACATCAGGTTGCCTGTTTCTACACATTTTTACAAGTTTGTTTGCTCATTTTGACTGTTTGTTGATTGCCATGGATTCAGGCACTCCTGCCAGTCCTGTTAGTCCTAACCTTTGTCTAACAGCTACTTTTGAAAAATCAAGTGAAACAGACTTATTCTCTTTATTGGCTTCCATCTCACAAAGTTGGAAGCTTTACATGTTCGTATGGATGTTTTAGAGCAACTTCCAACTTTTTATAGAAAAGAAAAGTCTGAAACTATTGCAAACCAGAATGTTGTTTCAGTTTCTGACTCGGAAGGGTCTGCTACGTTACTTCCTGCAGCACAACAGCTTAGAGGACTGCCTCCTCGACCAAATAAACAACAGGCAGGAAGTTCTGTTGTTCAAAATGCTACTGCTTCTACCAGTAGGGAAACGGACTTGTTTCCTTCAACTCCATGCATCTTTCGGATCCCTTCTACTAGTCATGCTGTAGGAACTAATGCTAATCCAATTACACCACCAGCATCTAACTTAAATGAGGAGCATAGGACGGAGCCAGTGGAGGAATGCCGAACCTTGAACGACTGGATTAATAAAGAGAACCCGCTTCGTTTTGTCAGGCGCTAACACTGGGTCAACTGCCAGCTCTTTTCCTGTTCAAGAAAACGACAACAACTGGTTTAGTGACCGTTTAAAGGTACTTGACATTAAGTTGCTTAAATTAAAAAAACTGCAGCTGGAAGATGCTTATTTTAGGCAATGTTTAAATGAGAAACTGGTTCCAAAAGGCCTTAGGAACAACTTCACTCCTTCTGGACTACTGTTGGACCAAGTGTATTTGTCAGAATTGAAATGTTTGTTTCAGGAACAGGGGTTACAATTGCTAAACGTGATAGTTAAACATTATGATATGCATATCTTGTCTCTTATTTCTGAAGTGAATGTTTTGGATGAAGAAATCAAAATTAATACTTCTTTTGCAGTTTAAATATGACTACGACCGTATTTTTCTAGCATTGATGCATTGTTACTTAAATTAAAAATTAACAAAAATAAGAAGTTAGTAAGGGATAGAACAGCTTATTTTTCTAACCAAGCATATTCCCATTTGAACATTCCAAGTGCAGGGTCCAATACTGTTGGTTTAAATGGGCCTTCTACTTCTGTTAATGCTGAATTAATTTCGTTGGAAGGTGAAAATGGTGAACACCTTACTAATACACCTAGACAGGAAGTTAGAAGAAGTAATAGGTTAAAAGGGTCCACTGCTGTTAACTACAATTATAAGAACCAAAGAGGACCAGGGAGAACTGACCAGAATAAGCAGGTTCCTTTAGAGCTCCCTAATGATAAAGTTTTTTTAGGGAATCAACAGAAGAAACAAGGGAATGTGTATTGGAGGAAACGTTAACAGACAATGTTTCTCCCACAGGTCCGAGGGATTTTTGCAAGGCCCTGTTATATATACTAACACAAGGAAAGACTTTACTATCTATAACTTTTCATCTTTGGAACTAGATTCTGACTTAGTTGAATTGTTAGCTCTTGGATACACTTTTATTCCAAGTACCTATGGAAGTTTAGCTAAAGTTTTGATTGATCTGAAATGCTACATACGCAAGTTAAATTTAAAATTATATTTTAACAATGAAACAACAAATGTTAATGACAAATTGAAACTGACTAGCGTGTTTAACCCTCCTACACAACAAAATTTATTACTATTTGAACAAGTGTGTGAATTAGATATAAGACATCTGTTTTCTACACAAAAATCAAGTAGTATTTTGAATGAGATGAATATTTCACTTGCACAACGTGAATGGCTAAAAAACCTGGGCTCTTTAACTGTCAGGTTTTGAAACCTGACAAAGGAGGGGCTTGGTAGTGTTCGACAACGCTCAATACACAGAAAAATGATGCAAGTGTTATCATCTGATGCCTATGTTACTTCTTCCCTTAATGAGATTAATGTAGTTCAAGGTCGCACGTGGGTATTTCCGTGACCTTTTCCTAGCAGGCAAAATAGACTTAGAGACATACAACTTTATTGACATTATTCAGCCAAAGTTGCCTGTAATGTTCGGAATACCCAAGATACACAAAGACCAAAAGAATCCTCCCATGAGGGCATTAATAGATGGTAGGTCTTCTATGACCTACCCTGTTCAAAATTGATAGATAGTATTCTATCAAAATATGTAAAGAAAATACCTACTATTTGCAAAGACTCCTGGTCTTTCTTACGTGATATCAACAGTATTAAGTTTGACCTTGAGTGTAACTTTGACTGTGGATGTCATTGATTTATATACATCCATCCTCACAATGAGGCAGTTGAATGGATTCAACTGCTTCTTAAAGACTTAAATGCACCACAAGTGGAGATTGACGTTGTAACAGAACTGTTGAGCATAGTACTGTCATCAAACTTTTTGTTTTTGAACATAAATTCTATTTACAAAAATGTGGAATAGCCATGGGCTCCCTTTGGAGCCAGTGTGGCTAACCTGTTTGTAGCCTTTTGGGAAAACCTTTATATACTATCTAATGAAACTGTAATGCAGAAGATAAAATATTACACTAGGTTTTTGGACGACATATTTATCCTTTTAAAGGGACTGAAGTTGAAGCAAAACTTTTGTAGACTATTTGAACAATTCTACACAATGGTTAAAATTTACTTATAGGTTTTCAACAATAGAAACAGACTACTTGGACGTGAGACTAACTAAAGAAGTAGTTGAAGAGATTTATTTGTCTGGCATTTTCAGGAAACAGACGTACTGCAACTCTTTCCTGCACTACACTAGTCTACATCCACCTAGGCAGAAAAAATCTATTGTCAAAGGACAACTGGTACGTGCAGGTAGGATGTGTAGCACTTACAGCGATTTTAAAGCTGAGTGCCAATTTTGAAAGGTATGTTTATAAACCTGGATACCCTGTCCCTCTTTTAGAAGGGCTTATAAATGAAGTTGACACTAAAAGAACAAAAGGGTTGTATAAACCACTACTTGATCAATCTAATGTAGGTAGGTCTACTAATGATAATGAATTAGCACACCAAAATTCCTTACTAAATCAGCAGAGAAACTTTTCTTTAAGTTTTATAACCCAATTTAACTTGAATTCAACAGGAATTTGGGCCATTATCTTAAAAACTGGCCACTAGTTATTAATTCCGTTAACTTGATTGACAAGTTAGGTCAGCCCTATGTAATTTACAGGAGAAGTAATAATTTGAAAGAACTTTTACAGCATACTTCTAACACTTATGGTCACATAAGACCTAGAGGTTCATTTAAATGTGGATGCTGCAACATGTGTAAAGTGATGAGAACTGGAAATTCCTTTATAGTTAGGAATAAAAATACAACATCAAGCAGAGGATTACTTGTGATTCAAAGTCAGTGGTGTACATTGCTTTGTGTAATTCCTGCCCTTCCTTTTACATAGGAAAAACCAATCGTAAACTAAAAGAGAGAATATACCAGCACCTTTATGCCATAAAAACCTCTTTAGAGAATGCCTTAGCAAAACATGTTAGCAGTAACCCTGACCACTCTTTTTGTTTTATGGGTATTGATCAAGTACCTTTAACCGATAGGGAGGCCCCTTTCAGATAGTTCTTGAGTGTGTCGAACTTTTATGGCAGTTGAATTTAGATGCATTTAGGCTAGATGGCCTCAATGAGAACTGTAACATTTCATGTGTTCTTAAACTAAGGAGCTACTTTAGGTAATGCCTATATGTACATTATTTTGTGGGTTTAATGCATAATTTTTACAATGTTAATGTAAATGCACTAGTAAGAACATTTTATGTTGTCTTTTATCATACAATATTTATAGATAATTCAATGGAGTTTTATGATTATTCATGATTTTATTCATTATTTTTATTGAGTCAAATTAGTGCAGGAAGTGCAATTATTTGTCACTTCCTGTTAACTGAGTATTTGAACAGACCAGTTTTGCTGTTTTACTTGTCTTCTTCTGAGGAAGCTGTGACAGGGGTCACGGCGAAAACGTTGTCTTTTTGAAAAATAAAATACTTTTACGTTAAAGAAGAAACTTGGACTTTGTTTCCTGTGGTTAGTATTGACTATCTGGACATCAGGTTGCCTGTTTCTACACATTTTTACAAGTTTGTTTGCTCATTTTTGACTGTTTGTTGAAAAATCATTCTTGGATACCGAGCTATGGCTCTCTAACCATCAGCTCATACTCAACCCCAATAAAAAAAAACTCATGATCTTCCAACCCACAAGATCCTCTCCCCACCCGAGCACCATCTATATCACAGCTAGAAATAATACTAAAATTAATGCTGATTCACAAACAAAACTACTAGGAGTAATAATAGATAACAGCCTAAGATTTGACCTACATATATCACATACTACTGAGAAAGTTAACAAAGAATGGGTTCTCATTCCAGAAATAAAAAGTATCTGACTAGCACCTCTAGGGTTGTCACTGGTAGAACCCATCTTCTATCTACACTTCTGTATGCTTCCTCAATTCTCAACAACCTTAAAAAGACAGAGTTAATTAAACTTGAAACATGCTACAATAAAAATAGCTAAATTTGCAACCTACTGCTGACATCATACCCATCACTGTCACATCTTAAAAAAACTGTCCTGGTTAGGACTCCCACAACTTCTATCCTATAACCAATTAACTAATCCGACAAACTAGTATATCAACCTAAAAAAAACCCTGCCCATCTAAATATTCTGCAGCCCCATACCACAAATCAAAGTCTTTGCTCAACAAATAAATCTCTACTACAAGTGTTCAAATCCTGTAATACGGCAGGGGACTCCCTATTTTCTCATTATGTAGCAACAAGGTGGGATTCACTACTTCACAGCATCAGAACCAACAAAAATACCAACTAATTCAAAATGATTCTTAAACATTATTTTAATGGCACCTGGCTTTGGTCCTTTACTACTCCAGGCTAACTAGTTTTAATAGTTTCTGATCATAATTTTTCTTCTTCCCTAACCATTTCATAATCTAGGCTGTCTCGCTCTTGTCTAGATAATTTCTAACCTCATCTTTTTCTGTCCAATTTCCCCCTACAAACCCTTCCTCAGCTTACTTTGAGAAATTACAATGTCTACACTACAGTAAGGAATTATATCAGATGATTGTATAGTCAAGTCTCAGCTATAATACCACATAATTTAATTTCTGGTGTACTGTATGTCTTGTATATTTTTGTATAATTTCTTGCATAAGTTTTGTAAAATTTCTATATGTGGAGCTTTTCTCCCCAGGCATCCCCTGAAAATGGATCTTATCCCAATTAGACTTCCCTGGTAAACAAATGTAAAATAAATAAATAAAATATATGATGTTAACTGCACGAATGAATGAAATTAACAGTGGAGATAAATTTGTCAGCCAGCTGTTAAAAGCTTATTTCCCTTTGACAGTGGAATTTACTGTATTGGCTGAATTTTTGCCCAGGAAAGTATGGCAAAATGCTAGTTAAGGAATGCAGAAGGAAAATGAATATGGATAATATTCATATACATTCTTTGTTTTCTTTAAATCCGGCAGGGCATTGACCAGAGCATTGCATAATCTTATTCTGCAGCCAGCTATCACAGCACTCTACTTCTGCCCCCCACCTAGTAAGCTACATGGATGATGTGGTTGCTGGTTGTGTTGATACAGCAGTCATCTGTGACTTATAAGAGTGCATGGATGGAAACTCAGTTACACTCAGGACTATAATGTATGTTCATATACAGGCAGGTGAAAGAATCAAGATAAGATCTTATAATGGAAAAAATGCCATGGTCTTGTTGACCTGTGCTGTAGCCATTGTGGGTTAATAAAAATAAGCTACTAGCTCCCCTTATTATAACACAGCATGTTCTAGAACCTTGAATAAATCAAATTACTTACAGATGAGAGTTATGGAAGCAGTATAGTTCATATCTTGTGAAATGAGGATACTTTAATACCCTCTGTTATAGACTTGTCAGTTATTACATTTTTCAGCACAACTGTATTTCTCCAAATCAATGCTTGCATTTTTTGTTATAGCTCATTCTGCTTACTGTTCACCTATGTAGATACTTTTGTAGTTATCATGTTTTCTAAAAGTAATCACAGGTTTGTATACTTAAGTGTTTTATTGTTATGTAAAGTTGGTCTGCCTGACTTTACCATTTCAAGAATAAAAGTCAGTTAAAATGACAGTCACTAAGACTGCATTGAAATAGAGTCATGTCTTTTTTTTAAACAAAATTATAATTTTAATACTGTAAGATGACTGCATTCAGTTTATCGAATAAATGCTTAAATGCTTAAACTATTTTAGCATGTTAATGGAAAACAGCATATTCCCCACTTGATGCCTGATACCATATAATTATGTAATAATGTAAAACACTGAATTCTTAATACATAAGAACGTCTATGAAAAAACTCATTTGGCTTTAGGAAATACTATTTATATAAATATGATCCTATAATCAATCTCATGACTTGACTTCAGAGCAGTACACATGAAATATTCTGCATTTTATGCCAATAAATGGCTATGCCAACATATCTTTATTACAAATTACCTAACTGCATTTTCTCTCCAAATTGTTGCTTAAATATTAATGTGGCATACATTTGCTGAGGGAACAGAGAACAGTAAAGTATAAAGAGATCTAAACAGCAGTGATACATTTCTCAAAGGGGCATTATAACTACTGCTTTGCAAGCTCTGTTCTTTTGAGAAGAGCAGCATTTCTCAAGAGAAACCACTTGCTGCTTTTGAGTTCAGAAAGCTTGACTTATAGAAAGTTGACCTTTTCTACAGCTTTTAGTCAATACTGCTGGCAAGTACCTGATTTTAGAGTTTATTCCAGCATATGTGGATAGGGTGACTATATCACTGTCTTTTTTGCTGCAACAAATTAAACTATTACTCATGGAAGCTTAAAGTGTATAATTTTAATTCTGTGCTCAAGGGCAATATAGAAAACTGGCATAAATGTAATATGTATTCACAATGTTCTTTAAAGAATGCATTTGACTGCCTAAGTTGTGTTTGCTGCACATAATTAAGGATATACCTTCTTGTAGCTGTTGCCGTACTTGAGAGGTTATAATCATTATACAGCAGTCATGAATTCATCAGAAATGCAAGCTCCTTTTTTTGGTCCCCTTGACCTGATTTTTACTGGAGTGGCCCTCAGTACCCAATGTCCAATCTGGATCTATAAGCTACTCTGCAACCCCTCCCAGACTTCCTCCATTTTTGCTGGTGCTGCTTGTGGTTCCTAAGAATGTCATGAGGGCTTGGTTCATCTGTGCTTCTATACAAGGAAGATATTTTTATGACCTATACACTCCCTTTCTCAAACCCCACTCTTGTTGATTATATCCAAGAGCATCTCCTCCCTTTGGACGACATATGCCCTTAGGGAGTATATCAACAAGCATCCTCCCACATTGGATGGGAATTACTTTCCCTTCCATGCTGTTCAGTTAGTCACCCAAACAACTAATTGAACCAGGGTTGGATGGGCCATAGCCAGGGCTTTCTCCCTGTGTGCCATCAGAGTGGTTGCAGTGCAGCATCTCTTGACAAAAGCTGTTGAATGCTATCACTTTCACAACATCTACTTCACTTCCTTTTCCACGTCATGGTCTCTAATCTGATTATGATCCATGTTTTATGTAAGATAATCAACATTTTCTAGTGGTAGTCCTAGCCAGTCTGTAGCATGATACTGAAGTAAAAGGACACCATAACTGTGACAAGGTAACCACCGCTGACGTGAAAGGCCACCATAACTGTGACAAGATAAATACTGCTGAAGAGACAACCCACCACAACTGTGACAAAATAAACACTGCTGAATTGAAAGCCCACCATAACCATGACAAGATAAACACACAGCTGAATATAGCCCACCATAACTGTGACATAGTAAACACTGCTAAAGTAAAAGCCCACTGTGACTGTGAAAAGGTAAGCACACTGCTGAATGAAAGCCCACCATAACTTTGACAAGGTAAACACTGCTAAAGCTCCTACCCACTGACATATAATGCTTCCATCTGGAACTTTTAAACCTTGAGTTATTACAAAATATTGCAACGAATATTTTTCTAATAAGTTTTTTGAGTCTGATTCCAATAGACTTGCTTTTAGTGTAAGTGACCACTTCTTACAATGAGAGCAGGTGTTTTGAAATCTGCACCCCAGTGTAAGCCTGTTTATAGATAGGCCTTACACTGAAGTAAGTCACTCATGCTAAGAGCACGTCTTTCAGTATCAGGGCAGACTTACACTGAGAACAAATCTTGGTATCTGGCCCTTTTACTTACAAATCTTTTAAGGTATCTGGTTGATCCTTTTATTTTTTCTGTTATCACTTAAACAAGGAATCACTATTACTGATTCTCCAAGCATGCCAATGTCTTTAAGATTTGTTGTGGGGGGCAAAGCTATGAAGAACATGAAGCAAAGAAGTACTAATTTTAAGTAGCAACAAATTGACAGAATACCTTTCCTGTGGCAAGGCTCAGTAAAATATTTCTCAACGTCTTTATAACGTGCAGAGCTGAAGTTACAACAGATTATCTTCAGCCACATGCTGTCCCATAATTATTTTCTGACATCTGAATATCTTATTAAAAAAAGGCATCCTAACAAATCATTGTATACAATTTCACAATTGTATGCCACTAACCGTTCCTTTGTTGAAACAGTTAAATACTAGTCTGCTGTAACAATACAACTGCTGTAAATTACAAAAAGATGCAATCACACTTTCAAAGAAACTCACTCATTATAAAAAAGAAAGAAAATAGAACCATTTAAAATGCAAAACACAAATGATGGGAAATTATCAGATCATTACTTTACAAGCAAGTTGAGTACTAAAACATAACCTTAAGAGTGCAATTGCAATCTGACATGATAAAAGTCTTTCTCACCCATGAGAAAAGTTTCTAAACAATAACTGGTAAAAAATCAGCCAGCTCAGTTTAAAATCACTGTTGCTTTGTGGAGAAAAGTGTATGCTTGGCAGTATTTTTTTTCTCACTAGGTGGCACATGTAAATACTCCAGAGCAAATATGGTTGCTTGCATGGTGATGATGGTGGAAGTCACACAAGTAAAGGCATCTTTTCTGTAACAGTAAGCAGTGCTTGTGGGGTAGAAAATGTTTAAAGTGCACCAACTTTGTTAGATGGGCAGTGCACACAAAACATGCCTCATGAATACGTAGAAAGCCAATTAATTTAAAACTGACAGATACATGACTGCACATGTTTAAAATGATGCAGGTTTAAAAAAAAATCAAGGTCAATAAAGTCAATGTGGAAAAAACTCAGTAATTCACTTTGTTCGTATAAATGAAACATCTATCCTGGGATTCAATAAAATCCGTGCAGGAATAGTGCTATTCCTGCATGGAGTGAACCATGTCTGTGTCTGTACAGCCCTAACAGCAGTGCATCTTGCATATTCATGAAGGTGCACTACTGATAAGGGCTGTACGGACAAACAGTGAACGAGTGCAGGGGGCATGTTCTAGCACTGCTCACACAGTTAACACACCCCCTGCACTCAGAAAGTGCCATACAGCACTTTCTAAAAGTAATGCGGTATAATATTAAAGAATTTCTCTAATATTATGCCAGTATTTCAGTGTCCGCGGATACTGAAATTAAATAAATGGGTATTTGAGTGTCTACAGACACTGAAATACATATGAGAGCAAGAAAGCAATGCAGGGGGTGTGTGACAGGTTCAGTGACATACCCCTGCATTGTAAAAGTGCAGTACGACCCCTCACAACCTACTAAAGCAGGAAATGTTGACAAAGGCACAAATAATAGGGGGACAAAGCCCTAAAAATAGGGACACTTCTTTAATATTGCTCACACAAACCTAGAAAGTTTATAGCAAACAGGTTATGCATTAGTATGAATTTCCGAAGGATAGAAATCTGAAAGTCAAATGTATGCCATTATTTCCTGACTGCAGTCCTCAATAACTTGTCACAAAACCACAACACTCACTATATAACACAATAATATAATAATTATATAATATTTTTTTTCCATGCTAAGAAATGTTTAAGCATAGCTGAGTGGGTGTGTGAGTTACGACCCTCTGCTTAGCATTGCTTAAACATCCCATCGGAGATAAATAAAAATATACAGCTGAAATTCCCCAACTGAGATAGTGTTGTCATTAGAGTCCTGGCTTTACATGCAGGTGTTCACAGTTTGCATGCCAAGACAAGCAAATTACTTTTATATGGGAAAGCAGTGTTAAAATTATTTTTTCAACGTAAATTATGTAGTAACTGTCTTTTGTCAACCAGGGTAGTGTAGCTGGTGTAAAATGGAAGTGTGAGTGCATATAACATGTGAAATCACCCATGTATACACAAGTGTCCCATACAGTACAGTCAAATCCCTTCCCAATGTAATGAAAGCACATAGAGGGATGTCATGTAAAGTAAATCATATACACCTACTAAATGAAGTCATTATTCTGATAGTTTTTTAAAATGAAAAGTGAGCAATGGTCAGCAATAATCAGCTATGCTTACCAAGTTTAAGCATTGCTTAGACATGATTACTAAGCAGCAGGTAGCTCAGCCAAGCAGATTTGTACACTATAGTGTTCAGAAATTACCCCTTTAAGCACTGTTCAATTCAGCTTAGAGGATTTGCACACGGCTTAGCAGAGCTTAACATCTTCAAAATGGTCCAATGATGGCAAAGGGCAGGAATTGCCTTATTTAAACCGTGCATATGGGAATACAGTTATAATCTGTTTAGTTTGATCTCTGTAGGAACATGTCTGGCTCTGGAAAGGGAGCACGCTTTTGGGCACAGAGCTGGAGCATTCAGGAGTCCAGGTTCATGGCTGGACTCTTTATAGAAAACCATGATGAGAGACTGCTGCAGGACCAGTACCAGGGCTCAGAATACAAAGCAGAGGCCTGGGATCATCTTGCACATGATCTCACCAGTGCTACTGGCATCCCCCAGACTGGTGAGCAGGTATGGCACCACTATGCTGAACAACAGTGGAGGAAGGGGGTGCTCTTGGCCCAGTGGATCCAAGATACATGGGGATGGAATGCTCCAGTAGTGAGTATGTATAACTATCAAGTAGTTTGCAGCAAATACTAGCCTGAGAATGTGATAGACAGGTATGCATAATGTTTGTTTTTCTCCCCTACAGCTGCAGCAGAGAGGGCTATGAACATAGAAGCCCATGCCGACAGACTGCTGAGGCTGCGCCAACAGGCTGGTGAGTACAAATCTATTTTGCAGTATATTGTTCAAATAGCTAAGAAGGAGTACATTGTTTACTGCTAGTAGGTATACTGTTACTGTTACTGTATGAATTGAATAAATAAAAAAGTTTGACCGACTAATATTGATGTGCAGTAAAGATGCCTACAAAAAATGTTATGTTTATTCTGGTATGTTGTTGTAGACATATAGAATGTATACAGGTTCTTCAAAGCAAATGTGGCTGTGACAGCATACATTAACTGAGGTTGTTCTGTGAACCAGCTGTAAGAAAAACTGTAGATGGTGGATCTGTAAAACAAGACATAACTGAAATATGAAATATATACTGCACTAAACTCTGAACCCTGAATAGTAATATGTGTAAAGTTTCAAAGTGTGTACCATCCAGCATTGCCTTGTGTTAACCTTTGCTTTCCAGATTGTGGTAATCCAAAGGATTAATGCACAGTACAATAATTGTCTGTCATGCATGCATCACAAGATCATACCTCTCAACCAGGAAACATTAAAAATCTGGACAAGGCCCATGAAAAATAGGTACAAATCTGTACGCTGATTAACATATAATTTACATACATAATTATGTAACCCCACCCACTCCAATGGGATTATGGGATACCAACTGTCAAATGCAAACTGAAGAACAGACAGCCAAAATATGGCACCAGAGTCTCCCTGAAGCCATTCCAATGTCCCATTACCTGGCGATTTTGCCCCAATTACCATAAACACTAATGTGTGTATACTGCTTTACTTCTACAATGATTATTTGGATTTTATTTTTACATGTTGCAGCACAACAATGCACAAAGTAAAAGACGTCTGCTAAACAAAGCAATACTGTGTCACAGTGAAAATAGACTGGGCATTAAAACTTCTCTGCCCTTGAAACTCACACTCATAGAAATAGCATTGAAACCTGCACACTGCATCCAAAGAAAATGCATCTGGCCAGTGGTGGATAAAGATTACCTTTGGGCTGTTTTCAAATCATTAGCCCATTGAACACACACAACAAGAAACATACATGTGTTCTTTTGTTTGATACTCCTTCCTGACTTTATTAAGTTATATTCCTTGTATAATACAGCACATTTGTTAGACATAGCGCATTTTAAATTTACTGTTTGAACATTTTTCCAGTAGGCTGTACTTTAGGCAATGAAACAAAATGCATGAACGAATAATGGCAAAACTGCCCAATTCAGAACATTTCCATCATAAAAGTCTACTTTCACACCCCCACTATAAATAGAATGACAGTAGTGTAAGCCATAGGCATCTTGCACAGTTTCTCGCACTTATTTTCAACTTCAGTTTTTTTGGGGGGGAGTAAAATGTCAAAAAACAGGGACACATTTTAAACATTGCTTGTATAATTTTGAAAAGTTTCTAGAATAAAATGTACCACCATGCATGTCACTGGCAAGTCTTGAACCCGGGACCCTACACACTAAGGTCAGAGCAACATACCACTATGCCAAATCAGCAGTTTACTGAAAAAAAGCAAGACTGAAACTTAATGGCTATCATTTAGTGAATTCAGTTCTCATTTCTCACCATAGCTCTCAACCTCTTGCACAAACAACCTGAACAAACAATGCCAATAATGGGGGAATACAAATTCACTTCTCACTTCTCGCCATAGCTCTCAACTCTTAGAACAAAAAACCTGGACAAAGCTCACAAGTGGTGGTGGGTAGGGACTTACCAGGGACAAAACATTGCTTGTATAATTATGGAAAGTTGCTAGAATAAAATGTTGTGTTACCAACATGCATTTCACTGGCAAGTCTTGAACCCAAGACCCTATGCACTACAGTCAGAACAACATACCACTACGCCAAATCAGCAGTTCCCTAAAAAAAATATGAAGACTGAAACTTAATGGCTATCATTTAGTGATTTCAGGTCTCACTTCTCACCATAGCTCTCAACCTCTTAGCACAAAATGCCTGGACAAAGCCAGTAATGGGGGAATACAAATTCAGTTCTCACTTCTTCTCACTCACCATAGCTCTCAACTCTTAGCACAAATAACCTGGACAAACAACAAAGCCAATAATGGGGAATAAAAAATTCTGTTCACTTCTTACCATAGCTCTCAACTCTTAGCACAACTGGACAAAGCTCAGAAATAGTGGTGGCTACGGACTTTAGGCTCTTTTTACCCTATACCAAAGGTACAGGGTTTGAGCCAGAATACTTGTAGCCACCAGGTGTATTACATGGGGGGCATTTTCACACACCACACACACACACACACACACACACACACACACACACACACACACACACACACACACACACACACACACACTCACACACACACATACACCTTACCTGAGCTGATGTTAGGATTTCATGCTGATAAACGAAACAAGTTAAGTCCCAAATGCGTTTCTGAGCTGATGAATAAAACGAACGTTCTGAGCTGCTGAACAAAATGAATGAGTGCTGTGATTTCCCAGCTGTTATGAGTGCTGTTAACTCCACATGCTGATTCCCTTAAGCCACCGAGTGCTGTTAAGTCCCAAATGCTGTTGCTGAGTGCTGTAAGCTGATTTCCAGCTTTCCTGGCTGTTAACTCCACAACAAGCCAACTGCTGTTATGATTTCCCACTCGCATTTGCAGCCGGAAGCTCAATTCTGACTGATAACCCTGTCGGAGCTGACGTCATCGTGCACGTGATGACGTCAGCTCTGACAGCGCGAAATTTAAAAAAATGGGAAAAAACAAAAAAAAGTCAGAATTGAAGGGGTGCCACTTGGGAATCGTGGCACCCCTTCATTTGGACCCTCCAAAACTCGGTAAAAACTGAGTAATTCAGTATGGTTGGGAGGTATGCACAGGATTACAAGTTTAGACTGTCTAACCAAGAGACTATTAGGCAGAAACCAGTGAAACAAAACACAGCAGTTCCCCAGTAGCTCAGTATGATGAGAAATAGCTTAGTTGTTATTTTGCATACCCAGGCACGGTTCAAATCCAGGGAGTGGTACTAAATTGTGCATATCTGCAAGCAAGGAATCAGGAATAAATGTAAAAACAGTCAGGTAGTGTTAACAGATATTTTCTCCACAGGGTGTGCAGGTAAGGGAATGTTGGTAGCAGCTGTATGAAGGGTATAATAATAAACTGTGTACAACTGTTCAACTGTCCCACCACATGCCTGCAAATGACAGTAGGATAGGTACATACAACATGCACTCTTCCCGATACATGTCTATCAAGTGTCACACTGTCATGGCTAGTAGTCATTGCTGCCAATAACCCTGGACACAGATACAAAACCAGTTGAAGTATGCCAGTAGTGCACTCACATAACAGAACTTCAGGATACCCCACCTGTGCCAGATATGTATCCCTGACATGTACGAGCCCCCTCTAGGCAAGTATCCAGTGTCGTCACAGTTTACCCCATACCATTCCAGGCTGACAGTTGGATAGGTATGTTTGTGTTACAGAAGCTATGGGCCATAGGCAGATGTAAAGTGAAGGGAGACCCATAGAGTATTGAGCAGTACTGTTAGGGAAAATAGAAGCACAAACAATTGTTAATGGACTTTTTGTCTCTCCTCCACTCCTCATCTGGATCAATACTAAAATTCATATACTATGGGTATGTTTTACTCCAAACCTAATGTTGGGACTTGTGTTCTATCATTGTTCATATATTTGATTGGTTACATGTTAACATATCTTTTTTGAATACCATTGTTGGTGGCCTGTTACCATAAGTGTTACTGGCATGC
The DNA here is from genome assembly GCF_019279795.1 of Protopterus annectens. Lineage (NCBI taxonomy): Eukaryota > Metazoa > Chordata > Ceratodontiformes > Protopteridae > Protopterus > Protopterus annectens. The sequence goes on from NC_056733.1 coordinate 433,904,563, forward strand.
TGTTACATTGCATACTGTTATTCCATTTATGCATGTTTTCATTTTGCTATGCAACTGTTTCAAATTTGTTTTATGAGGGTAAATGGGAACACCCATGCATGCTGTAATAACTAATCTGGAAATGTGTTGTTCATGACTAACCAGCATATTCTTTAAAACCTCAACACCATAGCACATTTGGGAAGGCAGATCCCTGTGGATCCACCTGTCCCACCTCATCTGGCCATGGCACTGGGCCCCAGCAGTTCTGGGACCCAACCTGGGACTTCCTTGTCTGCTGGTCCTGTCCCACCATTGGGTGGTACCACCTCAGGGGATGGGGCTTGTCACCCCTGGGAGCGGGCACGAACAGGAGTCTGTCACCCTCAGTCAGGTCCTGGGTTTGGTGTGCAGCACCATCCGAGCAGAGTTGGGTGGGCATCTACTCCAGATTGAGCACCACCTGGTGCACCTCAAGGGGTAGGGTGCCCCTCAAGTCTAGCACTCAGCACAGCCACCTTTGGGGCAATGAAGGAGCAGTGGTGACTGCACATAGGTGGGGACCTCATTCCCACTGTATCCATTTGGGGGCTCATGGGCTTCGGATTACCAACCACCCTCCCCATCAAAGGAGTTTACACCTCTCATGTGTCATATACTGCTCCTGTCTGCTGTCTTGCCTATCTTGTCTGTCTGCAAATGCAACCTATCCCACCCAACATACCTCTCCAAATGTGCCAACAGCCCTTCCCCATCATCCCACTCTCACCATAAAAAAGGACTTCTGTCCCACAAAAAACACATTGCCCCATATATAGCTCTACATTTTGCCCCCGTGTACAGTGAAACTAATCAATCAACCCACAGATTACTCTGCAAATGTCTGTCACCAACACCCTTCCCTGTGGGGTGTGAGGCTATAAATTATAAAATCTACATATGTAATTCACAGCTGTTGGTGCCGATGAAATGTAGAGCTATGGTCCTTTCCTATACCCGTCCTGCACATCCCTAACTGCTTTTCATAATGTTTTACCCCGTGTTTGCCTGCCCCCATTTCAACACTTTCCTATCACCCTTTTATCTTTTCTTTAAAGAAAAGTAGCACAGGTGTAAGTGGGAGTAAGCAGTGCTAAATGAAGCAAAGAGGGTTTAGCTATCTCTTAGCAATGCTTAGCACCAAGCAAAATCTTACAAACCTGCTTACAACTGCTTTAAAGTGCCTTAATCACTCTGCCTCCATCAGCCTTTGTTCTGCCCAACAACAAAATAATCAGCCCTGCCAAGTCTCAAACCCAGGCTGTTGTACACTATAATCATAACAATGTACCACTACACCATCTGAGCTGTGGGAATCTGTAATGCTTTTACAAGCATATCATTTAATCTGGTCATTTAACATTAATGAAAAAAAAAGGAATCATCTCATAGTCTGGAATGCAGAACTCTGTGCACAACAGTGACAGCGACATACTACTACACCATCTAAGCTATAGCAATTTGCAATGTTTTTGCAAATATATCATGCACAACAGTCATTCAACATAAGGGGAAATTATATATCTGTAGTACTGTTATATACATGTTATACACACACACACATATATATATATATATATATATATATATATATACAAATATATATATATGTATATATATATATATATATATATATATATATATATATATATATATATATATGCATGGGTCTATATTATAATCTCAAAGTTATGGAACATCGAATACAATATGGTCGACACCATATTATCGAAGTTCAGTAACTTCGAAAATAAAATAAAAAAATTTTAAACACCAAATACTTACCCTAACAGGTTTAAGCAAAGAGGCAAGCCCCCCTGCATCCCCCACACCCACCGCTACTTAAATATACCAACTCCGAGATCGCACTTTAACGTAGTATGGTGCGGAAAGGGAAGATGTCCCATTCCTACACTGTAGCACAATCTCAGAGTTGGCCTACACTCGTTAGTTTTTTTTTTGTTCTACAAATATTTTTATTGTGTTTCAATTGTTTAATAGTTTGACGCATAAAGTTCAATGTTTATGCATTCGAACTATTAAACATTCGAGATTATAATATATACTGCATATATATATATATATATATATATATATATATATATATATTCATACAGAGATATATAAACAGATGATCAACCTCTTCCTGCAACAAATCTGCAAAAACCCCAACAAAAGGGGGGATAAAGGACAAACAATAGTGACACTTTTGAAATATGGCTTCCATACATGTAGAAGTCTGCTAAGAGTGGCATGGTGTACCTTATCATACAATGCCAGACAGATTCTAGGTCTGAAACACAAATGAATGTCAAAATTTACTGATGTCAATGCTCACATCCTCCCAGTGATTTCTCAGAAACCCACAACTGTCTTGGCCAACAGACAAAACATATGAGCCACACATCAGGACAGTGTCTAGACATCTGGACAGTGGAGAGGTATGGCTGCAGTCATTTAACAGAATGGAAAAAGCCATGACAGCTGCCAAGCATGTCACCCAGCACCTTCTGAACCACAGTAAGACCAACATGACACTAAACCAAATCAGGTCTGGGTAATTACCCATGTTTATCCAAATGTATCATGCACTACAGGGATGGAGCTGTAGGGAAAAGCAGATAGTGGTGCATAAATGTCCACCCACAACCATTTGCACCACAGTCAAAACAACATCCCAGTACCCCAAATGAACTCTGGAGTAGACCAAGTGTTTGAAAGAACATATCTTGATTCCTAGTCACACAATACACTGACATATACTGGCCCAACTCACGGTGTACTGGGAATCCTGAGGTGTTGCAGGACCTTTCTCAGACTGCTCCTACAAACATACACACCTGATAGACCACCAGCAGCCATAGCAGCATGAAAAGTCAGATAGGAGAAGGATCTGTGACACTCACATTTGCTACTTTCCCTACCCAGCCAAACAAACATCTACACATAACACTGCTACACAATCTTGACAGTCGCTTCACAATGGCCAGACATAAATAACTCTCATATGTACAGATTTTCACAGAATGTCCAGGGTGTGAGACCATATTCATGGTCACTGCTGCATACCACTTCTAGGAGTCTGCTAAGTCAATGGGATGATACCTTGAGTGCAGTCAATAAATAATGATATCACATACCTGTGACCCTCTTACTGCAAGACATCTGGACAAAGAATGACATACTTGGGGGACAGGGGGCTGAAGAGGGACATATCTCACATAATGGTGTTACAAATTGAAACAGATGACAGTGTCACAGGCTTTGTTGCAACATAACATCCCTGAAGGATATGATGTCTGAAACACCAATGGATGTCGACAGTTACTGAATACAATCCTCACATTATCCTACTGCTTCCACAAAAACAGATGTTGTCTGAAGAACAGACCAAACATAACAGGCAAACCCCTGGGCAGTCTGTGGACATCAGGACAGTTGATAGGTATGTCAGAGACATATAATTGTCAGACATCAAGTCACACAGAAAATGCATGTCCAGATGAACCCTGTTAAACTAGTAATCTTCTATGTGTATAACAGCACTACTGACTTACAATCTGTACCAAATTCTGGAGATTTGTTCCACATGTTGCTAAGCTGTCTCCACATGTCCTATACTGAGAGGTATTCCCACCTACTGTCTGTGAAGTGGTAGCCCCCACACCTCCATAATGTCCTCCATACAGGCAAGGAAAAAGGGCAAGGCCCACATGAAGGACATAATTATAGCACTGTGTTGCTATGGCATTGGCAAATGGAAAGACAACACAGCTGCTCTGGATGTAAGTAGCAAGTGGGAGACACTGATTGGTGCACAGGCCATCAGCTGCTCATGAGCAGTATCTACAAAAGGCAAGCTGCTGCCTATGCAAAACAGGTCTCAACCCATCTACACAAAGACAGACTGCGACTACACAAACCTAATCAATCGCATTGTTGTGAGGGACCTCCTGAGCACTATAACAGGTATTTCAATCATGTAAGCATATAATGGAATGCAGAAGGGGGATGCAATGATGTCAAATGGGACATTAAACACTAGGCCACAACAAGACCTGATGGACTCACATGCTGCTGTCCAGCACCTATGACTATTTCTGCTTGCTCTGCCTGCATTGCCATGGAGCGCACACACACACACACACACACACACACACATATATATATATATATATATATATATATATATATATATATATATATATATGTGTGTGTGTATATATTATATGTATATAGATATATACGTATATACACACACACACTCACACACACACACACATATATATATATATATATAATATAAAAAAAAAATATATATATATATATATATATATATATATATATATATATATATATATATATATATATATATATATATATATATATATATATACATGCACATACTCATAACATGTAGTGCAGTCATATCTCAGAACCATACCTCTCAACTTGTTAGTGCAAGCAATATGGGCAAAGGCTGTAAAAATGGGGAGACAATGGGCCACAACCAGGGACATATTTCAAATATTGCTTTTAGAAATATAGAAAGCTGCTTGAGTAACATGGTTTGTTTCAGCATACATGTTCTGAAGGATATGAGGTCTGGAGCTGAAATTATGTAATCATTTACTAACAGTAATCCTCAGATTATTACAGTGATTTACCAGAGAAATTAGAATAAACCTGGATGTTCTGCAACAATCTCCCCTAGTGCAACAAATCTGGACCAAGCTTGACAAAGTGGGGGGAGAACTCCATGAAAATAGGGACATATCTGAAATACTTGACTAGATAAGCTGAGACAGTTGCTACAGTAATACCGTCTGTTCTAACATATATTGACTGAAATAGCATAACTCCAAGACTCAATTGCTTGTCACTAGTTAGTGCCTGAAATCCTCATATCATCCCACTGATTTGTCAAACAAACACAACACTTATGGGGACCAGACCACTGATATGAGACAAACAACTGGACATCCTAGGAATATCTGGACATAACATGACATTAGGGAAAGTACACTGAGCTGCTTAGCATGTCACCAAGCACCATTCACACTACAGTCAGACTGACACAACACTACCCCATGTCAACTATGGGGAATTACACATGCATTTACAAATATATCAGGTGCTACAGGGATGTAACAGTAGTGAAAAACAGTCACCGGTGTGAGCCTGTATAGCCACAACCAATTTCGCCATAGTCACAGTGACATACTGGTAAGCCAAATGAATAGTAGAATATAATGACTGTGTGAACATAAATATTATGCTTGACACTCACACACTACCCCTGCATATACTGCCCAAAGTCACAGTCTAGTCTGACTTCTGCAGTGGTACGGAACATGACAGTCTGTTAACAATCACTACACATACACAGAGCCCTCCACTGTACAGATTCCCACAGAATTTTCAGGCTCTGTCCTCGTATATATGGCCTCTTCCTCATAACATGTCTGGCATTCTGCTACATTATTGGGATGATATCAGGAAGGAAGGCACTAACTAGTGATATACAATACCTATCATTATCTTACTTACTGCATGACATCTGGACAAAGCCTGAAATAATTGGGGGACAGAAGCCCAAAAACAGAGGCATAATTGAAATGTTGCTGTTATAAACTGAGAAAGTTGCTGGTGTTACAGGGTTTATTGTAACATATCTTAACTGAAAGACATGAAGTCAGAAACACAAATGGAAGTTAGCATTTACTTACTGCAATACCCAGGGTATGCTACTGATTTGCCAAATACAACAACTGTCAGAGGAACAGACCAAACATAAGAGTCAAACCTTTGGCCATTCTGTGGATAGCCCTACAATTAAGAGTTATGTCAACCACATAACACTGTCAGATTGAGATCCATGCAGAATATCCATGCCCACTCACACCCTGTTAAACTAGTATGAATCCAAATGTATAACAGCAATACTCACATTTTTTCCGTAAGTCTGGGACCTTCCCTTCCATTTTGTTGGGCTGTCTCCTCATGTTTTGTTGTAAGAGGTATTTCCAGCTACCCTCTGTGATTCTGTTGTTCACACACCTCCATGATGTCCTCCTCACAGGCAAGCAAAAGGGGAAATGCCCACATGAGGTACTCAATTATAGAAGTGTGTTGTCATGCCATTGGTTATAGGAATAACAACACAGCTATTCTGCATGCAATTAGCAAGTGGAGGACACCAATTGGTGCACAGGCCATAAGCTGCTGATGAGCATTACCTGCAAAAGGCAAGCTGCTACCTATGCAAAACAGGTCTGTACCTCTACATGTGTAGACAGAGAGAGAGAGAGAGAGAGAGAGAGAGAGGGAGAGAGAGTAACAGAAACAGGAAATAGAATTAAAACCAACAATACTTGGGTAAAAAGGTATGTCAAACAAATAAGCATGTAATGGAATGCAGTAGGGGTATGCAATAATGAGATATAGGATGTTAAACAAATATGTCTCAACAAGACTTGCTGTACTGATATAGTGCTGATCAGCACCTATGTCCATAGAATCTGGGTCTGTCTGCAGTGACATAGATCACAGCTCAGGCCCCTGAGTAACTCCAGGAAGGAATGGCTCACATATGACTACTACTGGAGTGTCTGTTGAACAATATTGACTGTGACACTGCTACGCCAGCTACTGGGATGTCGTAGATATCAATATGTTAATTGTGAATACAACTATGATATACGTTTGTCTCACAAATCTGAGAGACCTATACAAGGTATTTGCATATTAAACTACTGTCACAGACGTGTGTGTTGAACTGCATGTGATATACTGAGCTCATACCATTCAACTGTCAAGTGTTATGCACACTGACCATATGCATGCCTCATACTTGTAGTCATTTACTCATAGAGTTGTGTTATGTCTGGCAAATTATTGGCAAATCTGTGAAGACTGACATTAGAACATACTATCATACATATGAGTGTCAGACATTCTCCAGGGTATTTCTGAGAATGCAAAGGCTACTGTGCTATCAAATGACTTAAGTGTGTTACAGCAATATTAAGAAAGTGTCACTAATTTTGGGCCACTACCCCTCATATATGTGTGGCATCCTCCAGATGTCCTGCTCTAAAAGTTTGACTTAGCAGCAAGAGTGTAAATACAGTGTGCCATATTGACACAGAACATAAATGTATATTAGGTATCACCTGTGCACATTTATGTATGAGTAGGTGTACCTGGAAGCCTCATAACAACAGACATGGGATGCAAAACATCAGGTAAATAAGCTGTACATGTTGTACACGTGTAATCTTAGTTTCAGTGCAGCCCACAGGCATAAATTTCTACAGCTACTGGTTGTTGCATTGCCCTGACACAGACATGGGTAGTAGAATAACCATGATTATCAGGTTGAAATTGGAGAAGTGTCCAACTGTGTTATAACCTTGTGTCCATGCCTACTACAAACAGCTATATGAGCACCTACATAGCTGTATGGACTCAGCAATACCTCACTCATAAAACCTGCCTCTACCAAGGTAGAGTAATCCCCTTTGCTGGACAGCAGCAATACACAAACCACATAATTGGTTGCTATATTGGCTGTACATGGCCAAATAGCAAGTCAGCCTTAGTCTGAATGAGCATATAAGGTCACAGGTGAATTACTGTAAGGCTAACTATGAGTACAAATCAGACACATCCACCAAGACCAATCACAAAGCCATCTTCACATATGTCTTCAATCTCAGAGGCAACAACCCACCCCATCCTGTAATGGTGGTCAATCACACCACATACACACATCATAGCTATAGCCATACTGCTGCAGACAGGTTAAGGGCAAACATCAACCCCCTGTCCCACCATTAGTATAGGAGGATATGCATAGCCCTGCACCCCACCCCTCATCATCAGGGAGCAGGGGAATAATGTCTATTCAAAGTCAACAAAAGTAATTCTCCATGGGACCTGATAACATTCCTGTCTGCATACTACATGAAATCAGGCATATGCTCTCAGCTCCATTAAACACTGTAGGCAAGCAAAGCCTGAGCACCATTGACATCCCATCTGCAAGGTAGAAGGCCACTGTCATTCCTCTACACAAAGGTGAATGATGAATGGTGGGTTATGCAATGTACTGGCTCTCATTGTGGGGAACATGACACATCAGGACCAGGAGTGCAATGCAGGTTCATATTGTGCTGATAGATGACAAGGATATGATGTGGTTGTAAGTGGTGGCTAATGATAGTCAGTGTTGATGTGCAAGTTCTGTAAATAACTTTGTCCAATGTATGAGGTCCTGTGATGTGTTTCTCTGTTTATGTCTTCCAGGTGACATGCAGTGGCAAAGACAACCAGCATATACTGCAGACGAAAATACAGCCGTCACAGATGCAAACATCCAGCACCATGGGCTGATGTTTGGCCATGGCCAACACAATCTGCTGGAGCAAATTGCCCTGTAGGATGATCTTGTACACAGAGTTAATAACTTTGGCCAGCTTTGCCTAGGTCAGGCATCGAGCAACTGACTTGATACGTCGCACCTGGAAAAGGGCTGCTGCCATGGCCAGGGACCATACTGTTACAGTTGGAGGTCCTGCCACACAGGTCCCACTTATGGCAACAGAGGTGCTCCTTACCAACCTTTGGGCAGCCATCACACACCAACCAAGCCAAAAAAACACAAGCCGTGGAGGTGGGTGGCACCCAGGCAACAGATGAGGAGAGTCCAGGTAAGGGCCCAGTGCACATCAATTGAATACTGTCACAGTCATACTGGATTCTGTAGAGTATCTAGATGCATATGTCAGGTCAAACTGCATTTGTGGGTAAGGTTTTGTAATGCACACAAGTGCACATCTATGGTGAAGGACAGCAAATTGTGTACTATCAGAGCTTGTAATGTACATGTGCAGAAAAGTAGCATTCATCTTGTACCAATGTCACATGTGAGTCTGCTGACAAAACCTCTCCCCTACAACTGCATAGGTCCCGCTGGTCTGGGTGTGGGACAGCAGCCTGAGGCCTGTAAGTATGGGATTGTCTTGTTGTGGTTCACCAGTACCCCAGGCATTTTAGGGTCATGCATGTTACCATGCACACAACTGTTACTCTCAGCCATATTGTGATGTGTGCATGTTCACTTGTGGTGGGGTTAACTGCAATGCATCACAGTGGTCATCACAGGGGCCTGTTTGCAGGAGATGTAACATATCGGTAGCATATCTCACAACCTGTCATTGCAGGAAATCTGGACAAAGACTGACAAAATGGGGGGACAAAGGCCCAAAACTAGGGACATATTTCAAAATAAGTATTATACAGTGCATATAAAAGATGTACATACCTCTGTTAAAATATCAGGTATTTGTGATATACAATGGGAGGATGGCCTAATGGTTAAGGTGTTTGCCTTACAAACACAAGGTGCAGGGTTTGAGTCTCACAAGAGATAATTGGCTAGGCTTAAAATGGCTCACAAGGGCAGTTAGCTTAGTACTAATCTATGAACCTATAAAAATGAAATCACTATAAAACATTTCCAAACTATTTCAACCCTTAATGTAACCTATAACCTGTACAATTAAATTGTAAAACAAACAGACCTATTAGGGGAACAATTATGACAAAAAAAGTATAATATGCTAGATGCATAAGTGTGCATGGGCTGACATAATACTGTGTTGAAGCAGCTTTTGATATAATTACAGCATTACATCTTCTTGGGTACACACCTGCCATCAATTACAGAGACTCTTTGATTAACACCAAAATAATTGTCAGCTGTCCTACTAGGATTTTCCTGACATTTACCCAGTTGCCTGCTACAGCAACAGCCATGGTTTACATAGAGCTTACAAAGCACCAAAGGGATGTCATTGTTGAAAGTTATCAGCCTGGAGAAGGGTACAAAAACATTTCCACAGCATTACATATACCATGGATCATAGTGACGACAGTCATAAAAAGGTGGTAAAAACTGGGACATAAGTGACATTGCAAAGAGGTGGACATCCTCCAAATGTGTTGAAAGACAAGACTCAAACTGGTCAGGGGGGCTGCCAGGAGACCTACAGCAACACTAAAGGAGTTGCAGGAATCTCTGCCAGGTACTGTTTGTGTACTACATGTGACAACAATCTCCTGTATTCTCCACATGTCTGGCCTGTTGGGTAGGGTTGAAAGATGGAAGCCTTTCCTCACACAGAACAACATCCAGTCAAGCTAAATTCTCAAGAGCAATGCATCAGATCTCCCAAAAGCATGTGGGGAAATGTGTTATGGTGTAATGAGACCAAGGTAGCACTTTTTGGTCACAATACCAAAAGGTTTGTTTGGCACAATAACAACACTGTGCATCACCAACAGAACACCATCTCCACAGTGAAGCATGGTGATGGCAGTGTACTGCTTTGGGGTTGCTGTTCATAAGCTGGAAGTGGGCCTTTAGCCAAGGTGGAGGGGGATTATGAACAGTTCCAAATTCCAGTCCTTTACTGCACAAAATCTTCAGGTGCCTGCTGTAAAGATGTAGATGAAAAGGAATGTCACCTTTCCACACAACCCAAACCATATATCCAAATCAGAAAAAGAATGGCTTCACCAGAAGACAATCAACATTTTGGAATTGCCCAGCCAGAGTCCACACCTACATCCATTCAAAAATCTGTGGGGTGCCTGAAGAGGGCTGTGCACAAGAGATGCCCTTGCAATCTGACAGAGTTGGAGGGCTTCTGCAAGGGAGAGTGTGCAAATATTGCTAAGTCAAGATGTGCCATGCTGATAGACATCTTCCCAAGATGACTGACTGTTGTAATTGAATCAAAACGTGCTTTAACAAAGTATTAGTTTAAGTGTGTGCACACTCATGCAACCAACCTATTGCACGTATTTCATTTCCTATATGTTACCCCTAACCAATGTATTTGTTCTTCAATTGGATTGTACAGGTTATAGGTCACATTAAAGGTGGGAAACATTATGACATGATTTACATGGTCTCATGTTATATATCAGAAAAACCTTGCATTTTAATAGGGGTGTGTACACTTATTATGTCCACTGTAAGTTTAGAAGGTTATTAGAGTAACCGGTTTTGTTTTAACATACATTTACTGGAGGTTTTGAATACATAGTGGGGTGAGATCTTGGCAATCCTTGACTGTGGCATATCTGTGCTTGAGTGTGTGGTGGGAGATTGACTTCGGCTATGTGGACATAGGTCAGCACCAACATCAGCTGAGAGTCTACTGGGCCTCCACCTTCACACTCCTGTAATGGCAGTACCACCAACACTAATGGAGGAGTGGTGCTGTCCACACCACACTGAAGCAGTCCATGGGCACATGGCCTTGGCTGGTGCCATCAGGGACAGGGATCCAGCAGACACCAGTCACCATCGGGAAGCAGCACTGCATCCGGCCTTGGGCCTGGTGGTGCAAGTGAGACCCCTGGCCGGACCAGTTCCCATGTCCGTGGCCAGAGATGGTGAACTGTAAACTCTGCCATGTACAGTCCACAGCTGTCCTACATACCCCTGTGTAGGGCAGCCACATTGCTTGACTGTGTGCATACATACACACACACACATCTGTATCACAGGCAGGTCACCTCTAGATACACACAGCACCTCTGCACAGCACATTTATAGAATACCCCTCCAAATACACACACACATGATGTCAACTGTATGTTCCAGCCTAGGCCTCTGGCAAACCCACAACACAACCTGTGCATATGATGATACCTGTGTCACATCCCTGTCATCCATACCATCGATGCAGCGACATGCTAATATGGGTCTGATGCACAGGGTGAATATAGTACAGTGTAGCTATGTAATGCTGTGTAAGGTGCTATCTGCCTGCATTTGTTATGGGTACACATAAAAGTCTATATACCTTATTAGCCATGGTGCATTATTGCTGTTAGTACCATTGTCTGATATGTAGTCTGACGTGCTGTATTCTGTTTGTGTGCCAGGTGTCTGTGTGTCTGCAGGCTGTGGCTCACAGACATTACCGATGTGGGGTATGGCAGAATGGAAACAGATCGACGGTGTCAGAGCTGAGGTACAGCTGTATATGTACACATTTACGAGGTCTGTGTAACAGTTATTGCATGTGTCACAGAGGTTATAGGGCTAAAGGGTGCATACAGGTAAGTCTATGGTGGTTGACATCAGCAGTCCTTGTAAAGTGGACAATGGCAAGTGTAGAAGGTGGAACACACCTCAGATTGGTAAAACCTATACCCCCAGAGGATATTGTGTTGACCGAGCACACAGAGAATACTTTTCCCACACACAGTCTCACACACACACACACACACACACACACACACACACACACACACACACACATGCACAGGATCACAGTTGCCAGTGTTGGGTTTGGAACCCCTACCCATCTAATTAGTGTTACTCTAGGGTATGCGGTTATGGCAGGTGGCACGGAACTAATAATGTGATGACTGTAACAAAGTACCTGTAAAGTGAATAACATCACATGCCCTTGTGAGGTAGGGCAATGGGGGGTGTACTGGGTGTGAAAGGACTCATTAGACTATCACCTATGAGTCTACACAGTCACAAACACTGCTATACACAGCATTGCACACACAATGGCCAGCACTGAAATTAGCAGCCCTGCCTATCATGTTATTCATTCCATACTGTTACATAGCTGTTGCACATGGCAGGTGGCTTATAGGGCTGAAGAGTGTCCACAAATATCTCTATGGTGGATGTGAACAGGGGCTTTTGTAAAGTGGACCTTGGGACATGTACTGGGAGTACCATGGCTAAAATTGTAAACCCTAGCCACCCAATGGAAATAGCTCTCACTCAAACACACCCAGGGTACTGTTCTTACACACATACACACATTTGCCAGTATTGAGATTAGAACCCCTGTCTATATATTTAATGTTAGTATAGTGTAATGCATTTATCGCATGCACCACAAAGCTTACAGGGTGAACAGAGTCCCAAGGTAATTCCAAGGTGAACAACATCACCAGGCATTGTAAAGTATGACAATGGGTGATTTACTGGGTGGGAATGGACCCAAAATACTTGAACCTACAGTTATACACACTTACACATATGCTCATATACACATTTGCCACGACTGAGATTATAAACCCTACCTTTCTAGTTATGGCTAATACAGTATTATGCATTTATTACATGTGCTATGGAGTGTGAAGAGTGCCCCACAGTTTTTCTAAGGTGAACATCACCAGTCCTTGTAAAGTATGGCAATGGGCAGTGTACTGGGAAAGTGAGGCCTCAGAATGATGAATTCTACAAATATACACAGAAAAACACACTTTCCAGGACTCAGAGTAGAACCCTTATATCTGTAGTCATTGATACTGCAGTGTTATGCAATTACCGCATATACCATGGAGCTTATAGGATGAAGAGTCCCAAGGTATCTATATAATGAATAACATCACCAGCCCTTGTAAGGTATGGCAATAGTAGGTGTACTGGGTGAGAAGAGCCTCAAACTACTTTCACCCACATGTTTACACACTCACAAACACTTTTATACACACTTCTGCACACACACACACACACACACACACACACACACACACACACACACACACACACACACACACACACACACACACATTTGCCAGTACTGAGATCCATAGGTTCATAGGTGTGTGCTAGGTGAATGGCCATGGAGCCTTTACAAGCCTAGCCCATGGGAATACCCTGGAATTGGGCCACCTGACGATAGTCCCCAGTGTGTCTAACTAGTTTAGCCATTGGAGTGATCCCCGGGGTGGGATTTCTATTCCCCATCCACTCATCCAGATTTCTATTGAAGATGGCCAGTGAGGTGCTCTGCTTGACATGCTTGACATGTATGTGAAGTCTACTCCATGGCATGGGCAGTCTCTGGTTATGAACCTGTCCCTCCAGCATGTTCTGTTGATTGTGGAAATGGGGTTGAGGTCTCTGGGGAATGTGGTATGAATGGAATGGGTTCTTTAGATGTAGCATTCCTGAAAGAGCTGGGTCAGACATGGCTTGGTAAGTCAGGCAGAGATCACCTCTAAGTAGCCAATATGAGACAGAGAATAGCTGGAGTTATTGGAGTCTGTCCATATAGGGCAAGTGCTTAAGGCCTAAGATCCTCTTTGTGAGGTACTTTTGCAGCCTTTCCAGTTGTTGTAGGTGTCCAGTGAGGTACATATCAAATGGGCTATTGTACTCATTGACTGGCCTAATGAGGGAAGAGTAATGGAGACAATTACCTCTTACTTCTTGGATACAACACCCTTAGTAATGAGATGTGCCACACAGAAGGATTTTCTGAACATAGTGGTACTGTGGTGGTCAACAGAGAACTTGCTGTCAACCTCTGTTCCCAGTTCTTTTATAATGACTTCAGTGTTCAGTGGGCTACCATCACTGTGGTAATTCATGGGAACCATGTTGTTCTCAAAGGGGATGTCGGCACATTTTCTAGCATTGAGCTAGAGTCTAGGGTTCTGACACCAGTCATAGGTCTCAGTGAGGCCTTTGTGCCGGATGTCAACATCACATTGAGAAGTAATAATAGCACCCACCTTGCAGTCATCTGCAAACATTGTCAGCCAGAGTCCCTGTGTGTTGGGCTGGACTTCAGAGGTGTACAGCCTGAACACAAGGGAGGCTCAGGACCAAACCCTGTGGGACCCCACTTGTGAATGGTTGGCAGCCTGACATGGAGTCCGCTGCTTTCACACTGTGGGTTTTATCTGTGAGCCAGTTTGCAAGCCACCTAGTGATATAGGGGTTGCTGCCTAGCTGAGTGTGTTTGTCTATGATTTCTGAGTGGGGAATGGTATCTAAGGCTCAGAAGGCCCACCTATCTTGTTATTTATTCTATACTGTTATATAGTTATTGCACATGGTGCAGAGCTTATAGGGCTGTAGAGTGTCTACAGCTACCTCTACAGTGGACGACAACAGTGGGCCTTGTAAAGTGGACATTGGAACATGTACTGAGTGGGCAACAGCTAAAAATTGCAAAACCCACCCCCCAATGGATATAGTGCACACACACACATTTGCCAGGACTGAGATTAGAACCCCTATCTATTTAGTAACTGCCACTACAGTGTTAGGAATTTATCGCACACAGCACAAAGCGTACAGGGCAAAGGCTGTCTAAAGGTACTTCTAAGGTGAGGAACATCATTGGGTCTTGTAAAGTACGGCAATGGATGATGTACTGGGTGCGAGAGGCCCCAAAATACTTTAATCTACATGCACACAAATGCACTCATGCACAGATTTGCCAGGACTGAGGCAAAAACCCCTGCCTAATTAATTGTTTGTACTATAGTGTTACGCAATTATCACATGCACCACAGAGCTTACAGTGCGGCAGGCTGCCCAAAAGTACTTCTAAGGTGATTGAGATCAGCATGACTGCTAAAGTAGGGCAATGGTAAGTGTACTGGGTGTGAATTGGCTCAAAATCTTTAACCTACAGACACAAACACACACACTTTTACATTTACCAGGACTGACATTAGAACCCCTACCTAATTAGTTATTTGTATTATAGTGTTACACAATTATCACATGCACTACAGAGCTTGTAGGACTGTAGGCTGCCCAAATGTATTTCTAAGGTGACTGACATCAGCAGAACTGCTAAAGTAGGGCAATAGCAAGTGTACTGGGTGTGAACAGGCTCAAAATCTTTAACCTACAGACACACACACACACACACACGCACACACACACACACACACACACACACACACACACACACACACACACACAGACACACAGACACACACACACACACACACACATTTTTACACTTACAAGGACTGAGATTAGAACTCCTACCTAAATAGTTATTTGTACTATAGTGTATGTAGTTATCACATGTGCTATAGCACTTTCAGGACTGAAGCTCATCCAAAGGTACTTCTAAGGTGAATGACATTAGCAGATGTAAACTAGAGCAATGGGAAGTGTACTGGGTGGGTAAGGCATCATAATACTTAGACCTACAGACACACACACACACACACACACACACACACACACACACACACACACACACACACACACACACACACACACACACAAAGGTAAGTGATGTGATATTCCCACTCCCACCTCAGTGCCATCAGACAATGAATCTCATCTTCATGCTGGCACATGCCAGTGGTTACAACTGGTTTGCAATTGTCTGCAGCAGGACATCACTCTCTGCCATTCAGCATATCCCTGTGTATGGTTCACTCTGTGTGTGTGTCTTCCTGTGTGTCTCACTCTATCACTGTCTGTCCCTCTCTTCCCCATGTCTATGTGTGTGTGTATGTTTGACATATTGTAATACGTTGCCCATATGTATGTGTGTGTTTCACACACAACAGATGCAGATATACCACATATGTACCACCTACAGGTAATCCTGTCTGATGGGTGTTTGTGGAGACAGTTAGGTTTACATAGCTGAGTGTATGCAAAGACATTTGCACAATACAGAGATATAATAGTCCAATGTGGTTTCAGACATAGGCTTCACTTCTCTAAGTGTAGGAGCATGCTCATTATGACCTTCTATAGTAAGTGTGGGAATCCATTCCAGGGATAGTTGTACTCCAGTCTGGGGTGTTGTGTGCTGCAGCCATATCTTAAAACCTGTTTGTGCAAGATATGTGGAGAAAGGCTGCCAATATGGGGAAACAATGGGCCAAACATAGGGTGGTACTGTAAGTATTGCTCTTATCGGATCCCTATTATGTTATTGAATCACTAAATGCCGAACGGCCAAATACTCGAAATGGCCGTTCATCTAAGTGTGTTTTGTGGGGTTGTAGTACAGTGGGGAACAGAATATTTGCCCTTTCCCTGCTGTAGTGCAACCTCGGAGTTGGTAAATAAAATTAGCGAGGGGTGTGGGGGGCACCCCCCCACAACAAACAATTCAATGAATGGCCATTTCGAGTATTTAGCCATTTAGCATTTAGTGATTTGATAATGTTATATAGCCCCTCTTATCAATGTATGAGTTGCTTGAGTTACAGGGTTTGTTTTAGCAGACATTTTCTGACATATGTAATGCTTGACACTGTACTGCATTGTGTCATTACCTACTGGCAGATATAATTGGGTCAGTACAGTTATTTACCAGAGAAATACAAGATGGATGATGCACAGACCTATATTATGAGGTAAAAGCTAGGCATTTTTGCCCAATCTAGCCAGTTGGGTGGTGTGTCTACAGCCGATTGACTGATGAAGCTGTGTAAAAGGTCCAGCACCTTGGTAATATGCTGGCTGGGGATTTCTTGGTTGTGCAGTATTCTTCTTACCTGAAAGGTCATATCCTGGTGTGGCCATACCTGTCAGCTGTACACATTCTCACAGATTATCCAGATTCATTCCTCATATATGTGGTTGATTTCCCTTAACATTGTTGTTTCCGAGCACATTTGTTGCAAATCACTCAGGGTTGCAGCCAGGGAATACTGACAGAACATTAGAGTTTCAGACTTCACACGCTCCATGACATCCATTCTACTACACCCACCCTCTGTTATTCTACCAACTTCCTAACATTATGAGATCAATATTTCAAATGTGTCCCTATAGTTGGGCCTTTATCCCACTGTTATGTATGGCTTTGTCCAGATTTCGTCCTCTACGAGGTTGAGAGGTATGCTACTAGCATTTAGCAGTATGGCCTTACATTTGCATTTTGTTGACTGTGTTATGTTGGTATTATGGACCCCATGACATTCCCTACAAAGGCAGTATGGGTGAGGCAGGGGCCTTTGCCAGAGGCCTGTAGGCCATGTGAGACTTATTCAGGCCATCTGTAGCAATGCAGTGCGTTTTGTCACTCATATGCTCCTTGGCTGCCAGGCAGTGGACCCCCCTGTGGTTACAATGGTAAGTGACAGAATGCACTGCTGTGCTACTAGGCACCATACCTCTCTACGTACGTGAGCCAGACACCTGTAACAAAGCCATGAGTAATTTGGTGACAGAGGCCTAAATATACAAACCATTGTAACTATTGGCCTTAAAAACCTGGAAGGGTGATACAATAACAGATTTTGCATTGGCATGCATTTTTCTATAGGTATGAAGTCTGAGACACTACAATCTGTCAATATTTTCTGACTTTAGACCTTTGTGATTTGCCAATGATTTGCCAGACAACCACTATTTCAGACTAAAGCCACCACAAATATGATGTATACCGGTGTACATTCTGCAAAAGGTCTGTACAGTTGTGAGGTATGGTAGACATTATGTAGGTTACTCCTACCTGTGTACTGTTCATATATGTGGCTCCCTGTCCATGACCTGTCCAGCTTCCCAGCAGTAATAGATATTGACATCTGGACAGTGTGTACAACTCCCACCATAGGTATAGCTGACATGCAATATAGTTAGCACTGCATTTCATGGAACATGGTCCTGTCTACCACAGTACTGTACCACTGTACCTAGGCCACTAAGACACAACAGTCATGAGAAGTTGCTGGCCACATCCTGACAGTATTCCCCACACATATGCATAGCTCATTGACTGCTACATATTGTGGGCATGGAACAAGTTATCCATGTTGATTGGGACAGCCCTGGCAATGTGTGCTCTGCTGCTATTAACCTACAAACTTACATGTTACTGCATTTCTATGTGAATATGGGTGTGGGGGGGCACACCTGTCAACAGTATTGATTTTACATTTTGGTTCCATTTTGCATAGTATTGTTACCTGTCATGGAGAACAAAGGCATATCACTACAGACCACAGGTTAGATTGTAATGCCATACAATTGAGTTTCAGACTTCTTACCCTTCAGAGTCTTACTGCAAATGCAAAGCCTGCTGTGATATCACTGTGTAAGTCTGTAGGGGAGAATTCCATCATTGTTGCCATTTGCGTGTCCTTGCCAGACATTCTTTCATGTTTTTCTACAGCTAACTTGCTGTATAAGTCTGGGGGTAAGTATGGGATCTCCACAGTGACAACCAAGCATGTGACCTATGACTCCTCCTTAGTTGTCCCCCCACATATACTGCAGTTGGATTTGTCACCTTAAATGATACTGCATAGTGTGAGGAAGCCAGTATAGTGCAGACATTTCCTGGTGTCCCACATAGCTGTCAGTTTGCTATCTCAGCCGGCCACCCCATTCCCTTGCATGCATGTAGCATTACCTTAGATATGCTACCAAAACATACTAATCCATTCATTTATTGTTAAGAAGCCTGACTTACCTTGTGCTTGTGGCAGTTGTGAGGATGGTGCTTGAGGGCTGCCTATGTTGGATGGACACAGTACACTGTCTATACATGGTAAGTTACAGGTAATGTGATATGTGTGTCATCCATTTTACTGTGTGTGTGAGTCAGAGAGAGGTGTAATTCCCTGAGTCCCTACAGTGGCAGTGTGTGCTATGCATTGGCTTTTTGCCAAGGGCTGGGCATACTGGGCATGCCTACATCTGCCTACGGAACAGGCTCAGGGGCTTCCTCTTCTAAGTCCCTCTGTGCCTGTGGGGACCTTGGCAATGGTGGGGGGCTGTGTGGCCCTTCCCCGTGCTGTTCCTGCTGCAGCTGTTTCTGCAGGATCATGTTGTGTAGCATGGCATATACCATGAGCATGTGTGCACATGTGGCTGGAGAATACTGCAAGGCTCCACCAGAAATGTCAAGGCAGCACAACCATGACTTGAGCATCCCAAACACATGCTCTTTAATGATCCTGGTTTGTGCGTGTGCCCCATTATAGCATTCTTGAGTGGGTGTGTGTGCATTTCTGATGGGTGTTCTCATCCATGGCTCCAGTGCATAGCCAGCATCCCCCACCAGATGGCAAAATGGGATGCCCCCACTGCCAAATGCCTGGTACAGTTGTGATGAATGCCGGATGTGGCAGTCGTGATAGCTTCCAGGGCTGCCAGCAAACACATTCATGACAATGCCCTTGGCATTGCACACAACCAGGGATTTGATGGAGGGGAAGCTCTTGCAGTTTATGTAGACCCTTCCCTGTTCACCTGGTGGTGCTTTGATGTGGATGTGCATGCAGTCTATCACACCCAGTACCTCCAGGTATTCTACTACATGGTGGAAGAGATGCATATTGCTGGTGTTCTCCTCATGGGTGTTGATGAAGTAAATGTGCTCACTGACATGTGGTCAGATGGCATCCAGGAACTGGTGGAGTATCCTAGATGTAGATGCCTGTGAGACCCCCATAATGTCCCCAGTAGGTCTTTGGAAAGTACATGTAACTAGTATTCTTAAAGCTACACATACCTTGGAATCCACTGGGATGGGTTCCCCTCTGTTGGCTCTTGGTCTGAGTTGAGACCAGCACAGCTCAATGATTTGCTGAAGTATGTCTCTTTCCACCCTGTAGTGGTCTACTATCTCCAGATCATGTAAGTTACCCTGGGTCTAAACACTCTTCTCCTCCCCCTTGGTCTGTGTCGGTTGTCAGCATTATCATCCTCACCACCCTCAGCCTCTAGCACATACTGATGGATCAAAGCAATGGCAGCCCCATAATATTTTTTTGGTTAAAATTCCCCCACATGTGCACACCAGTGATGCAGTTTGTGAGAAAAACAGACTGTAAGGTGTTTGCATAGTTTATACTGTTGTGCTGCAGATGCTGCCTGCATAATTAGCTGACTATGATGCATTCCACCTGCCAGCTATGTTATTTGCACTTGATTGCTTCTATTCTGCTATTTCCCTTTTTTACCTTCCCATTTCCACCCCTTTTAAGCCCCGAGACGCGGATGCAAGCCCGGTGCCCAAATGTAAACAGTCCTGTTATTTCCATTTTTTTTTGTTTTATTTTGTTTTAGACTCAGTGCATGCTGCGCAAACCTGTTTAGCTAAGGTAAACAATGAGAAATGACCCTCCCCTGGACATGAATGCACTCTTCATTTCATGGAATAAGTCAATACAGCCTCAGACACATCCCCTTCTTAGCTGTGTTTAGCTACGCTCATCTGGGAGCTGTGGAGCACCAATGTGCTTACACCAAGCATGACACACACCCTTTTCATTTCTGCTGCTCCTCCTGCTTACACCACTGCCTTAAAGCACCTACACAGTTAGGTGCAGTTTGATACTTTGCTTCTTTTTGTGATTCAGTAAATTTCCCTCATTAGCATACCCCACTGCCTTAGTCCCTAGTTACAGCACTACCCCAGAGCCTTTCCACTTAGCAACCACTGTTTCCTGTTATTGTTTTGATTATGCATGCCATAGACTATAATGGCAAAATGCATATTTCACTTAAAATTGCCTTTTCACACTTTTTTTTTATTTTCAGCATGATCCCGTTTGCACGCAGCTGCCCTATGCTTAAACGTCCGAGATTGGCCAAAAAAAAAAACTTTTTTTTTTTAATTTTGCAACACTTTTCCATGCCAATGGCCATATATTTGGCCATTTGCATTCCTAAGGAGTAGAATGCATGCTTTGATTTGAGCTGTCATGCCTCAATTTTGATTTTTGCAGAAATGCATCCGGCTAGGAGCCAAATACATTTCTGCATAGTACACTATTCTGCCACGGATACCTGCCTGCTTACTGGATTGCTAATTGACCTCATTTGCATGGTTTTCAACAGCAAATGAGGTAATAAGCATAATTCAGTCATGTCCATAGCAGAATAGTGTTGCCAGGCTCGTGCACATCCCCAGGCTTGTTTACTGGATCACTCGGCATCCATATTCTGTGTGGGAATGGCTATACTATTCCTGCATGGAAATTTTAGAATACCGGGGCTAGTTTACTTTCTGAATGTCTTTCTGAAAATGCATGTAGCCAGTCTTCATCCAGAGGCCATGCACTAGATCTCTAATTGGTTATACATAAGAAATAACTCTCAGTGCCTTAGGGAGTCTCCCTTAAATTTGTAATCACAAAAGGGTACTTACTCATTGTATTCAATATAAATCCACAAACCACAAAACTTCATAAAGAAACATAAATTTCATGACCGGAACACCGCTCAAAAGACAGAATAAGTTCTTTATTTAACACGGTTCTGGTACCACGCCCTCTCACCTTCTAATGGAACATTTTTCAAACACAATTCTGTCCCTATAAATACCCCCACTTCCAATTATTTAATTGACTAATTAACAAATTAACTATTTCATTAACAAGCCCTCACAGACTTTTTAGGTGTTGCACTTTCCCATATAAACAAAATAACATTAAACATTTTAATTAACAATAATTATAACAATATTAAATACATTTTTAAACAATTTTAAAGGCATTGTCAATATGTAAATAAATACCTTATTAAATACTTTTCAAATACATTTAATACATTGTTTAAATGCATTTTTCATACATATTATAAAGTACATTTTTAATAACATACTTGCTTCCTTATTTCAAATAATCAAATTATTCTCTAAGTTCTTCCATTAGGACACAAAGTATGAAAATTAATAATGAATTTGTTCTCAAGTCTATTTAATTCTTTCTTGAAATTTCCCGTTACCAATAGATCATGCTAGAACACTAAAAAACAAACTGCTATCTGAACCCTTGTGTTTAGGCAAAAGGTGCATGGGTACTTGAATTTCCAACTTGTGCCTTCTGACATCACCTAAGTTTTCCAAAATTCGAACCTTGGCCTTCCTAGTAGTTTGGCCAATGTACCAGCAAGTTGGGTGACAGCCACAACCTATCACATAGATCACCCCACAATTGTTACAATTAAAAATTAATTTGCCCTATGAAGTTTCCCATTGATTCTACACCCATGTAAGTTCTTAACCCGATTTCACACTGAACAGTTTCCACAATGATGAGTACCTACTGTTCTGTCAATCAGACCCTGACCTACATGGTTCAAAAGTTTTTTATTCAACAGTTCCTTAAGATTGTTATACCATCCATAAGAAAAAAACAATGTGTTTGGGAAACAGAAAACCAATAGAACTGTCTTCACTAACAATTTCCCAAGCCTGTTTGACTATCCTTTCCAAAGTAGAGGAGAATTCAGAATATCTGGTGATGAAAAATAATTTATGGTCATCTTCATTCTTCTGATACATAACTTCTCCTCCATTATGAGTCCTAATTGACCTAGTATCACCCTCCCTCTCACCCATGATTTTATTCCTTGCCTTCTGCAGTATCCTATCATCATAACTTCTGACTTGTAATCTATCATAAACCTTATTTAAACAAACTTCATTGTACCTAACTTCAGAGGTATTGATGAAAATTATTTTAAATTCTCCATACGGCAGTGACTCAATAAGGTGAGGAGGGTGCATACTAGTGGTATACAGAAAATTATTGACAGCTGTAGGTTTTCTGAATGGTCTATGCTGAATCCCCTGCTTAGTATCAACATAAAAAACTACATCCAAAAATGAGATTCTAAATCTATCCGTGCTCCAAGTGAATCTCAAACCATGCGGATTATTGTTAAGAACACTCAAATTCTAAAAATTCCTTTTCACTACCTTTACAAATAAACAGCAAATCATCTATACATCTTTTGTAATAGATTACATTCTTCACAAAATAATCTTCCAGTATCATAAACTGACTTTCAAAATCCCCTATGTAGATAATGGTATAGGATGGGGTGAAAGCCACCCCCATCGCTGTGCCCTTCTTTTGTAAAAATAAATCATTCTTCCATTTGAAATAATTATGAGTTAAACAAAACTCAAGAAGGGTTAACAGAAATGCTGAATGGGGTCCTTCCCCCAATCTTTTTAGCCACAGCTTTCATGCCCCACCCTCTATCAATGTTAGTATACAAGGCATTTACATCTACTGTTCCCCAAAAATAATTTTCTTTCCATTCAAAATTAATCAAATCTTGACATACTTCCTGAGGATTTTTAACATGGGAAGGCATTAAAGTTAAATGTCTTTCAAGATGAAAATCTAGAAAAATGTTAAAATGCTCCAGAAAAGACCCAATTCCTGAAATAATAGGTCAACCAGGGGAGTTAGATAAATCTTTATGGATCTTGGGGATGGTATACATAAAAGGATGTCTAGGTGTCTTGACAATCAGCTTCTTGACATCTTTACTCTTCAAAAAAACCAAGCCTTTCCCCACATTCCAAAATATCATTTAATTCTGCTGAAAATCTTTGGATGGGATTGTATTGTAACTTGTCATAATAATCATCTTTAGACAATATTTTTAACACCATTTCATCATATTGGCCAATACTCATCACCACCCAATTACCTCCCTTATCAGCTATTTTTTAAATGACCTTATCCAGATTGGACCCTAATTCTTGTAATGCCTGCCACTCCCCTTTATTAAGATTATAAGAAATAAATGTCCTTACAAAATTACCAAAACAATTCTCAACTCTTTTACTTACCAAATTTTCAAACATATTAATGGTACTGCTTGATCTGGGGAGCATGAAATTACTATCAGAAATTAACTTGGGCATGTCAAGGTGTCCATATCCAGTAACAAAAGGTTTTAGTTCAACATTGGACTCCACATAATTATCCATGTTCCCATCACCAAGTTCCACACATTGTTGAAATGCTTCAGTGTCATAAATACTTAAATTAAACAAATCATCTTCATCAGAAGACACATCACTTATATTCATTGTATTTACATTTTCTATATGAGTAATCACCATACTCTGTTTTGCATGAAAAAATACCTTCAGATTTAATTTACAGCAAAACTTTTTGACATCCAAAATTATGTCAGCAAGAGATGGAATTCTAGTTGGAACAAATTTTGCCCCCTTTAAAAGTACCTTTTCAGCATCCTCAGAAATATTTGCACTTGTTAAATTAACAATTTAAAATTCATCTTTCCCCCCTCACAATAAACTTCCCCACATGATTCAGAAATTAAATCAACTTTATCACAAGTTGAATCAATATTGTCATGATTACATATAATGTCTTCTGAAACAATAATATGGTTCAATTGTCTGTTACATGTAGCAGGGCCAAGAGTACATAGTCTTACTTCTGTTTGTTGTTCTTCCCACATACCCCCTTTGGTTGTGCTTGCTGCTGGATTGGCTGCTGCCCTCTTATAGTGTTTTTTGGTTGGGAAGAATCTTCTGAACTTATCTCCTCAAAGGAAAGACTTTTTCTTCCAAAACTTTCCTCCCTTGAAGACGCTGATGAGTAACGGATGCCAAATGCAGTCCGTTTGCCCATTCTTAAGCTGCTAGTATGTCCCCTGCATGAACGAGTATAGACCAAATTCTTCTCAAAGTCATTTCTGTCCTGAGACAGTTTTTTTTTCTTTTACGTTCAACAACATTAGCCTTTGTTTTTTTATACGCTCGCATTCACATCGTCAAAAAGCTTTTGATACCTTTGGGGGGAGATTTCACTTAATAAAGTATTCTGTAACAAAGTAATTTCCCCCCACGATTTTTTAAGACTTCGAACATTCCTTTTGATCAGTATGCATAGTTTTTAGGGACAGAATTGTGATTGAAAAATGTTCCATTAGAAGGCTAGAGGCCAAGGTACCAGAACCGTGTTAAATAAAGAACTTATTCTGTCCTTCGAGTGGTGTTCCTAGTCGTGGAATTTATGTATTTTTATGATACTTAGTCATTGTAACCAGAGTCAGGAAAGCCATAATTAAGTAACAGACTGCCATTTGATGTTTCAGCTTGAATTGTTTGCTTAAAACATATGGGTCAAGATTCAACAAAGCCCACGTGGCTCGTTACATGGTAGTGAGATGATTTGTATTCAGTAAGACTGTTATACACAGTGTGTAGATCCAGCAAACATAGTAAACATCATGGCATGCTAATTACAACATAAGCAGCTGAACTGAATGCTGATCAACCAATCCAAGATGGAGGAGCTGTTCAACAAGCTATAAAGCAATCGTACACTCGGTGTAGGTTTTGTCCTCAAATTCCAAAACCTATTGGAATACAGCCACGGAAAAGTACATTACATGGAAAAAATGTTAGGTGCTGATGCTGTTCTTCTGCATGTGTATGTGCAACAGGCTTAACTGTATGAGCTGCTGCTGCTACTGCTAACAGACCTAGGATAAAAAGACAAAGGTGTTTAGACCCCATTTAACTTTTCATGCTCTGCATGATGTGGAAATAGAGCACTACAGGGTGGATAGAGACACACTACAGGAACTCTGCAACCTCTGCAGCCCTCAAATGAGAGCAAGGGCAAACTGAGGAGAACTAATACTTGTGGAGAATAAGGTATGTGTAGCACTTACAGTATTAGTGACAAGATCCTTCCAGATAACAACAGGGGGCATGCTGGGGGTGTCATGGGTATCCGTATCCAGGATCCTACATCAGTTTCTGAATGCTATGTTACTGTATACCTGTGACTACATACATTTTCCTCATACCCCTGACAGCTACAGCTATGCAGGATTTTTGCCCCATAGCATTCTTTTCTGAAGTCTTGGGTGCCATAGACTGCATGCACATTGAGATCAAAGTACCACCCAGGGAACAGGGAAGGGTATACACAAACAGAAAGGGCATCCACTCCATTAACTGCCAACTTGCCAAATCATGTGTAATGTTAAAGGAATCATCCTGAATGTGTGTGTACTGGCAACCCTGGCAGTTACCACAACTCCCATATCTGACACAACTCTCAGCTCTACCAGAGATTTTCCATGGGAATATCCCACAAGGTCATTTATTGGGGGATGCCATGTATGCACTCAAAAATGACTGATAACATCCATCAGTAATGCACAACCACTCACCGAAGAACACTTTAATGAAGCACATGCTCAAACAAGAAATATCATGGAGTGTGTGTTTGGGTTGCTGAAATCATGGTTCTGGTGCCTAGATACATCAGGGTGAGCTCTGCAGTACAATTCCAGTACTTTTTCTGAAATGTTCACTGTCTGTGCTATTCTTCACAATATTATCCTGAGAAAACAGCTTCATCAGGAACACCAAGGGGAAGGTACTCGCATCCTACCACCATTGGCAAGATCACCACAGCCACACGCAGGCGAGTACTCAGAGGGGGAATCACCAGCTGCTGTGGGTATAGGTAAATGTAGGCATGCGCAATATGCCCTTGCCCTGGCCAAGAGCCAATTGATAGCATACATGTTGACCATCTAAGAGATACAACTTTCATCCTATGCACATGCATGCAGTAAAGTTGATGCCAGGGAATGCTCACAACCTTTATTTTCCACATGTAATGGCTGTGTACTGCTAGCATCAGACAGAGTTGACCCCTGGAATTAAAGTAGTTGTAACTTCAGGTATATCAATGTAACTGTTGAACCTGGAACAGGAGAATAAATAGGAAGAACACAAATGAATAGCAGATCCTTGTATACTGTTACTTGCTAATGTACCTAAGTAAAAGGTGGTGAGTTTAACAGCAATGGCATCAATGTGTGCCAGGACTGACTTATGTCAGTAGATATATGCCCTTAATCAACTAATAGCTCTCATGCATCAAAGATGCACACAATACAAAAATCTATAAGAAAGCACTACAATAGCATCACAAACACATATATACTAAGCACTCAGTCAGCTATGCAAACTGTGCATCAGAAAAGATCATATGTATCCTTGAATCCAAAAGATAGAAACAAGGAAATGGCACAGTTATTATTATTTGCACGGTATGTTGTTTGTTGGGTGGGAGGTCAAGGCTGACAGAATAGGTAGTGAGTGTGTGTGAGTAAGTAAAGCAGACAGGAAAAAATGTAGATAATTATTAAATGGCCAATGAAATAGAATGAGCTGCAAGCCTCATGAATGACCCATGTACCTGGTGTGTGTGTGTGTGTGTGTGTGTGTGTGTGTGTGTGTGTGTGTGTGTGTGTGTGTGTGTGTGTGTGTGTGTGTGTGTTTGTGGGCACTTAAGGTGAAACATGTGTGCGAGTGTCTGCAAGAACATAGCATTGTAGTGGTAACACTTCATTGTCATCACTCCCAACCACGAGAACTGGTTATGCCAGGAATTGCACTGCCACTTCCATGTCCATGATCAGATGTGCTACGGCTACCCAAATGAGATTTATGTCTGCTGGATGAGCTCTCCTCATGAGTACTCCCAAGACCACAACCCCATGGCCTACCATGTTTGGGTGTGGACACTACAGAAGCATGATCAGGCACAGCCACATTGGCTAAGAGCAGATGCTGCTGCTACATCAACCACATGCATGCTGTCCCCCTTATAGCAGATGTTCCCTCACAGACACTACCCATTCCATTGTGTCATTCATCCTATCCATTGAATCTGCCTCATGGTGATGCAGTCATGCATGTCAGCCTGTGCCACATCTACAACCCTAAACATGTCCTAGGAGGCCCTAGTGGAATGCACCTGTGCCTCCATGATGGCCCTAAACATACATCAAATCATGCATAATGACACAACAGGATCAAGTGGAGGGTAGACAGCAGACCTCCTTTGAACACCTCTAACAACTCTCCTGTGTGGCACCTTGTCCACACTTTCACTATGGCCATAGTCAACCAGTACTGAAGCTACAATAACCACATTACCCTGATCAAGTGTCTCACCCTACACCTGTCCAATATCTGAGGGTGCAGTGGAATACGTAGGTGTATGCATACTGACTGTGTCTGACAGAAATCCAGGAGATGGATGGATGAATGTCAACCTCAGTGCCAGATTCAACATCTGCTCCCTCTGACTGTGCTTCTGTTTGGCCAACATCATCATGCGAGCCTATAGATAAGTAAAAACAGAAACTGATCTCTCCACGATGCAACAAAGTATAAAAACAATGTTCAGCCAAATAGTCCAGTAGAAGTAGTAGCGTTATATTAAAATAAACTTTTATTTAACGAAACAAGTGGGTTGATAAGCGCTTTCGCGTGGATACAACCACGCTTCTTCAGATAACAATTTCTCCCACTGACTGAGTTTAAATAGCACAACAATTAGCTTAAAACTTAATTTAATTAGTCAGTTCAATCAACATTTAAAGAAGTAGAGTTCAAAACAAGTTCAAAACACATTGACTGTTCTATAATATAGTAAAGACATATATTCAAAAGCTTATATTAACTGTGTAAATCCACCGTATTTTCTCTTACGAGTTAGGTTATAATGTATATATAAGAAATTCTTATATATATATAATTATATATAATTTACTTAATAAATTATTCAGCAGCTTGTAATATAAATTTAAAACCAAAAATAAAACTAAAACAGCATTTCTTAAAAGTTAAAATTGAGCGCTTACTTAAACTGCGTATCAAAACTTTATGAATGTGCAACAAAGCATCCAAAACAAAAAATATAGCAGCATAATATATTCATTGTTGTTCAAAGTTAACAAAATTACATTCAACTAAGAATAAAGAATGTTAAAGGCTTAATCACCAGTGAATTTGTAGGGTTGTAAAATGGTAGAACACAGATTTCAATAACTACCGCTAATAAATAAAATTACTATGCTAACTAAACACTGGTCAAGCGATCAAGAATTATAGAACATTCATTAAATATTAAAGAATGTAAGAATGCATATGAAAGCTGTTAATAGTTTTACTATACATAAAAATAACTAGTTTAAAATGTGTGAATACATGAAAGTTATATTAAATATATTATAAAGTTAAGTCTATTTAAAATAATACTATAGAACTATGTCAAAATATTTAGATATTTAGATATTTAATTAGACCAACTTTTAAAAGGTTATTAGTTTAAAATTCTATGAAAATAATACATAACTTGTAAGTAATATAATAAACTTATCAGTTACTTAAACAGTATAATGGACTAATATTTATATTTATATTACAGAGTCTCATAGAATTGAAGTAAGGTATAAAATTGATCAACTAATAAATAATTTGTAAATAATTTATGTAATATTTAATAATTTGATGGAATAATATAAGTTAAATATTGAACTAAAAAATGATTAATAAAAAGTGATAAATAAAAAGTTTTTTAAATAAAAAGTTTTTTAAAATAAAATATCTACTGGATGTAACAGTTTAAAATTTGGCTGAAATTAAGGCTAAGCTAAAATTAGAAACTATTATAGAAATAATGCATAGAAAATAGTAATAAGCTAATAAATATATATATAAATTAATTATACATAAAAAATATATATTATATACATAAAAATATTTGAATATATATATATATATATATATATATATATATATATATATATATATATATATATATATATCTTTATATGACTGTAGATATAAAATAAGAAATGTTGGAATTTTCAATGAAATCTTATCAACATTTCCTATTATTCAAAATAGGTTTGATGGATACAGAGGTATTTAAGCCTGGATAATTATGGGCATTAAACCTTAAGATTTGTTTTTTTTTTTTCGAGCCTATAGATACTCTGACATCAGGTGGTAAGAGTCCTACACTTCCACTGTCAGGATCACCTGTGATAACAAGCAACAAATACAGGGATGAAATGAATGTTACTCTAAATATTAAAACAATTTATATGATAATAAACTAACATTGGTCCCACTATTGCAGATGGCTCAGCAATACAGACGCTAATTACACTCACCTCACACATGCACATAAATACATACATTTGACAAATGGTCATAAATAAGGAATAAAACTTGTTTTGCTTACCATATGCAGTTGATTCCAGACTTTGTAGGGAAGATGGTCCTGGAAGAAATGAAGCAGGAAATGGCACCAATGAAACATCATGATGGGAGTAACACAGGAGGACATTAAATACACAGATGTTTATACGTCCTGTAAGTCTATTAACTTATCAATAGATACAGGAAAAAAAATTCCCACCAGAAAAAGTATTACTCAAATTATATACTTTACTATACAAGCAAATCTAGAACTTGTCATATGTAAGCTTACCTGGAAGCTGCTAATGGGACACATTTGTCTTCACAGACACAACAGCACTGACATCAAACACATATTGGTGTGCAATTTCCACTGAGATGTCTGAATCTCTGACAGTGGAGAAGAACTCTTCATTTGTTGTCAGTGGGGGTCAGTTCCAGCTTCTGCACCCATTGTTAGCTATTCTTGGGCAACTGCAGCTGATCTCCTCTGGACCAATGAAATCATATCAATGGCCCGATGACAAACCTGATCATAAGTCTTGGTGTGACCCCCTAGTGTATTGGCATCATTCACTAACTAGTTCCATATCTGCATTCTGGCAACCATACTCACATCCTCTCTCAGAAAGGGGCTGAACACCTCGATTATCACTTCATTTTCAGAGTCACTGAAAGGGGATTTACATGAATTTGCAAGCTTGGGTGCCATAATCCTATGTGACATTAAAGAGAGAATGATAAAACACATAAATATCATGTAACTAAAGTTTTGCTTACGTACACATTTGTCAACATTAATTACTGGAACACACACTTTTCAGTTATTAAAACTGAAGATTATGTGGTTTCTCTACCTCACCATCACACACAAATCAATGTTTGTGTAAATCAAGGAATAGCACTTTATTAATGTATTATGTTTCCCACTGAAATATCAGGATGCCTACACATTTTCAAGAAAAAAAAAAAAAGCAATTGAAACACACTTTTGTTCTGGCAAAACAAATGGTAGGTGGCTCCCCAGCTCCCAAAACAATACACTAATAAAAGTTTGTACAAACCAAGGAATACCACAAAATTAAATTGATATGTACATGTTTTCCACACAATTATGAGAATCTGTACACATTTACAACTGAAAGTCAATTCATAATTCCTGCAAGTGTTAAATAAACTCCATCTGTTTGCTGCTGTACTGCTCTTAGGTTGTTTTAACAGTATTCTCATAAAGCTGTTCTGATTTTGCCAAAGTTCTACTGAGTCTATCAAAATATTTCTAAGTTTTTCAAAGTTTTTGTGTGTTGTGAACATTTTTCAAGGTTAGTGAACTTATTTCCAAGGATTCCTGATATTGTAAGAATTCTTACTTCTGTTGTAAAGCATTTGTTACTGGACTTAAGTTCAAAACCATTCTGTTTTACATTGGGAGGATTCTTTTGGACTCTGGTGGGAGCAGAGACCTAAATTCAACCCATCCTAGGTGGGAACTACTGGTTGATAGCATTTTCTGTTTTTATCTGATTGGCATGAGAGTTTAATTTTATAAAAAGTCTTTCATCCTGCTGGTATAAAAGAATTACATTTTTGTGTGATTGTGCTAATTTATTCAGACCTACCCAGTGACTGGTTTGCACATTTGTGACTGCAAGACTTGGATTGCTTCTAAAATCATCTGGACCTACAAAGCTGATATAAGTATATTTTTTGGACTTGCTCTAACTGTTTCAGTAATAATTAATACTTTTCTGCATTTATTTATTTGTTTGAATTTATCACTGTTTTTCAGCCTGCACTTGTTAAAGAAACACCATCTGCTTGTTACTGTACTGTTTTTAGGTTGTTTTAACAGTATTCTGCAAAAGCTGTTGTGAGTTTGCCAATGTTCTGCTGGTATAAAAGCCTCACATTTGCAAATCCAACAAAAGCTGTCCCTGTGCATGCATATAAACAAACCTCTATGGTTTAAAATCCTTTATTGGAAATGCTCTCCATAGTTTCCCACTGTTCACAGCTGCTCAAAGACCTGCCAGTTTGTGCAGAGAGTGGTACCACTGCAGGTCATCTAATAGTGTACCACTAAACACTCTCACTTTGACCATTAAGTGTCTCTCCCTTACTCCTTATTATGTAGAAATTGTGGGGTTTTTTTTGCCTTACATAGCATAGGCTAAATTCATACCTGCTGAATCTTGACTGTTTGGTATCAATGTGCTCTTAAACCAGCCACTCTACATTAAGAGAACTTCCCTGCACCATTGTGGCAGAGGTGTGCATCTCAGGACCCATCTGAGTTGGGGATTATTGGAGAAAGGCACAGTTTGGGGCTTTCCCATTGGTAGTTGCATTAAAACTGTTTAACTTTGCCTGTATTTAAGCCTCACATTTGCGCTGGTTTGCTCTCAGTTTTCCAGAGCTGATCCATATTTGGAAAGTTTAGCTAGAGGTCTGGAGTACATCTGCACTGAAATCCAAGGCATCTACTGAAAAAACTGAAAAATAAGTATATTTTAAGCCAGCACTACACTATGTTAATTGTATTTAATTCAATTACTGCTTAATTTTTGTTGTTTGTGACTAAGTCCAGCTAGCCCACTTCCTTCCCAAATACCACATTCAGAAAAATCCTGCCACAATGGATGGGCCATTTCCCATAATTTCTCTTCCTAGCTTGATTGATATGGTTATCTTGAGGCAATGTAGCAATTGCTTCATGTATACTGACAACCATTTACACCTAAAGCAAACTAACACCCTGTGTGAAAGGTGCATATAAACTGGAATTGGAGTCAATTCTCTCATGTAAAAACAAACTAGACATTAAACAGGTTGTCAGCACATGTTTCATCTCTCACAAAAAATAAGGTCATGACACATAAACCCACAGATGCAGAGGAGATCACTAAAAGTCTTCCAAAAAGAGCAGAGAACTTCCAAATACACATCACCCACACTCACCATTAAGCAAAGAGAAACTACTACACATATCAACACACACACCTGTGTCTCAACAGATAAGCTCCTAAGGCAAAACATATCAAATGTCTTGATCATATGCAAATCCATAGTGAGACATACAGATGTCCCCCTCATCAGACTGGACAAGGTCAGGGTCAGCTGCTTATCATGTGACAGGATCTGACAAATCACACATGCACTCTGGTCACTCAACAAGTACTGTTATGACTCTGTCATAGTCCATGTTGGAGTGAATAACTTGAGGCATACCTCTCTGGACTATATGAAGAGAGACATGATGGAACTCTCTGATCATGTGTCTCAGACAGGTATGTCCCTAGCCCTAAGCAGTACCGTATTCTCACCCTGGATAATGCAACCATATTAACACAAAATAATTGACTTCAACAATTGGCTCAGCTTCTTGTGTCAGTCCAGAGGGGATCCAGTATCTCTCAGCCTAGGAGGATATGGTAGAGAGACCTCGCTGCTTTGCTAGAGATGGTCTGCACCTTTCCCACCTAGGCTTTCTGATAGTGGCAAAGGCCCTTGTCTCCCCCATAGTGCCATTTTTAGGCAATGTCAAAACAACACATTTTCCAGTGTAACAAAATCTAATTGAGACAAACTCAGGATCATGCTGCTTAATGCTAGGAGTTTAAACATAAAACCGCACTCCCTGGAAGCACTCCTCAGCTTACATGATATTGATGTCTGTGCAGTTACTGAGACATGGCTCAAGGCCACAGAGAGCACCCTGGCCATAGAAGACTATAATGACTTCCCCACATTCAGACCTCAAAATGAGCATGAAGGAACCAAAGGTGGAGCTGTATCCATCTTTATTAAAACCAAATACACTACAAGACTGGTCAAACTGCTTGACCCTCTCAAACTACTCCATGTCCAATTAACTATTGGAAAAGTACCATACCACATCATTGCTAGCTATAGATCCCCCACCATGAGTCAGGATATGCACACCACCTACCATGATTTACTGCAATCCCTAATCCATGCAACCCAACATCTTAGTCATGGGAGATTTCAACTATCCTTCCATAGACTGGGGGACATACACAAGCAAAAACATGCTCACTCAGAGGTTCCTGGACATTTTTAACATAAACGTTCTTGAGCAGATAGTCTGCACCCCTACTAGTGGTTGTAATGTTGTGGACATAGTACTCACCAACCCTGTGGGGTTTCACAGAACTTACCCTTGTATGATGCCCTCCCTGATTCGGTCAGACCACAAATCTGTCTTGTTTGAAGTAACTACTGAAATAGACACACTCACAGGAACCAAAATTATAAAAAACTTTACCAAAGCTAACTACAGATTACTAAACAATGGTATAAAAAGCTTTGCACCACCTGCAATTGCAGACATCAGTGATCACTATGCAGAAGTGTATGCAAATGCTTTGTACAAACACTGCATAAACTCTGCTGTACCTGATCAGATCAAAACCAGGTCTTCCAGTAAAAAGTCATAGTGGTGGACTTCAAGTATAAACAGTACAAACAGATTAAATAACAAGAGGAAGAAACTGTTGCCTAAAAGTAAGAGGGATATCACTCTGCAGAGCAAGCCTAAACAAGAAAATCAGAAATATTGTAAAGTCTTCTAAAGCAAATTACAAAACTAAAATTGCATCCCTAGGCAATGATAATCATAAGGCATTCTTTAACTACATCTGAAGTCTAAAAGGGAATGCCCAGCTATGTGCCAACTGGTTGTAGATGGAATCACTCATACTACACCAAAAGATATCACCAGTCTGCTAGCTGACAGATTCAGTGCAAACTTCACCACCTATCCCCATCTACCATATCCCAGAGTATACCAGATACCAGCCCTTTGCCTAGTTTCTCTAGAGAACAGGTCACCTCTGCATTTGCCAAGGCCAGAAACATAGCCTCAATAATATCCCAGGTTGTTTACTAAACAATCTAAAACAAGACCTAGTAGATTCACTTGGCATTCTATTTAATCATAGCCTGAGAACTGGCTATGACCCTGCAGAATGGAAAACAACAACAGCAATTCCCCTGCACAAAGGAGGGCTATCAACTGACCATGGAGACTACAAACCCATACGTCTAACCAGCCTTGTCTGCAAGGCTGTGGGAAGAGTTATCATGGACCTTATCAACAAGGACATAGGCAAACTCCAAATGCTGGGTATAACCAAGGTTGGCTTCATTAAGGGTTGATTATGGTTATTATACCTGGTGGACTATTTTGAGAATGTCATTAAAGCCATGAACAATGGTAAGACAGTGGGCACAGCCTATCTCAGCCTTGCCAAGGCTTTCTACACAGTTTCCCCCTCTGGCATTATTGAAAAACTCTCCCACATAGGGATTAAACTTTATGTTACTAAATGGGTAGCCAAGTGACTCACCAACAGAATACACTCGGTCAAAATTGGTGACTCCAACTCCACTTCCACCAGTAAATCTTTCACCAGTGGAGTACCATGGGGTCTGTGCTGGGCCCCTTACTATTTGGCATCTATTTCCCAGAAGGGCAGGCCAAAGTATATGACCTTTGGCTCACAAGTTCGCTGATGATTGCAAACTGGCAGCAATCACTGAGTCTCTCAACAATGTAAGCATAATACAAGAAGAGCTAACACAAACAAGTGACTGGTGTCAAAGCCATTATCTAAAACGAAATGCAAAAATGCATTAGTATTCCCTTTGGCAAAATGGAATTCCCTACAAATTGCAATATTGATAGCCCCCCCCCACACACACACACACACACACACACACAGGTTCCAACCCAGTGGTGAAAGACTTGGGAAAACCAGTTGATACCAGTCTGAGCTTAGACTACCAAATTTCCACAGTGGTAAATAAAGACTTTTATGTAGTGCAAGGGCATAGCATCCAGGTCAAGGAGTGTTATAACTCCACTGTACTCGACCCTCATCAGACCACTAATAGAGTATAATGCACCCTTTTGCATGTACCTCACTAGACACCTGCAGCAGCTGGAGAGACCCCAGAAGTTTCTTACTAAAAAATACAGGGACTCCAAACCATGACCTACATGAACAGACTGAAAGCCCTGAGACTTTACCTTGTATCTTAAAGGCTGCTGAGTGGTGACTTGTGCCTGGTATATAGGGCAATCTCCAATCCTGCCATAATGAAAATGCTACACATCTGCAAATCAAATGGCACATGAGTCACTCACTCTAGGGATCTCATCCTAGCTTGTGACATTAACAGAACATGCTGGAGAGACAGATATGTCTGCCAGGGACTGCTGCTTCTAAGAAATAGACTTCCTTTTCATGTAAAACAGAGCTCCTCACTGACCGTATTCAAACACAACCTAGATAGTTGGATAGGAGATTGCAAATTCACCCATGAGGTGACACCCATGTCTCTCATGGACTGGGGTAGCCAGTATTGATCACAGACCTGCTCTGTTCATAAATTCATTCTGTGAACTACCCAAAAAGAACAAATGGGGATACTTGGGATTAACATGGCTAGCCCTGCAAAGTCTCTACAGCCACTATCCTAGTAACCTCCTATGAACCTATGAACCTATGATTGCCAGTCACCTCTCACTGTGCCCAACACTCCCCTGGAGGTGGCTCTGGGCCCTTTCAAAAGCATAACACCTGTGTCAGTGACACATATATTACCATTTCTCTGCAATAATATAGAAAACTGTAAAACACCATTTAAACAA
Source organism: Protopterus annectens (assembly GCF_019279795.1). NCBI lineage: Eukaryota > Metazoa > Chordata > Ceratodontiformes > Protopteridae > Protopterus > Protopterus annectens. The sequence continues at coordinate 433,941,838 of NC_056733.1, forward strand.
TAATTATTGTGAATAAAGTTAATAACCTGTCTGTCTGAGAAATGTAAATGCCTGCCAAAAATGCCTATGCCAACAGTGAAGTATATTAAGTGCATACAGAAAAAGTTCCATTTTCTCCTGGATATATAAATTGCTTTGTACCATGCTACAAAATCTAGAATGTACTTAAATGATACAAGCATACCTTAGATAAATTAGAAGCTTTCTTTGCAGATAAATCACCTTCAAAGGAATAATTTTCTGTTTTGTCCAAACACACAAGCCTCCTCACCTTCAAGCTCCCTAGCAACACAGTTACCATTTTATAGTGTAGCTTTAGGCCTCTGAGCACAGTGAATATGCAAATGAGGTGCAAACTCATTAGCATTGCTGAATACCATTTTTTTACTTTGCTTAGCACATGTAAACATAGTGTAGGCTCTACAACACTGTTAGTTCATAATGGCTTGCAACTGTGAATGATTAGTGTGAGGGAGAAGGAAGACACAACAGCAATTCAGACTACATTAACTGCAGTGAGTGTGCCCCTCAGGATACACTTACAAAGTGCAGAAGTATCTTTAACAAGTTTTTAAATTAAAATAAATAGCACACATTTATCATTTTTGTGCAATAGTAGAAAAACTTTTTTACCTGTGCTGATAAATGTTTTTCACTGTCAAGTCATACAGTTAAAAGAGAATAATACAAAATGCATGTCTGAGATTACAACATAGATAAAGGAAGAATAAAAACAATACCAAGAGAAGACAGAGATGCATTTGTGGAAGAATGAAAACAATACAAAGAGAAGACAGAGATGCATTTGTTCAAAGACATTTATAAATGTTTGTGTGATCACTCATTGCACTAAATATGTAAGCCACAAATGTACAACCAACTGAAAATGAACAAGTGTATGTCCTCTTAATACTTCAGAGGAAATGGGAGTTGCTTGTATACACAATTTGCTTTCCTGCTCTAAAGCTGTGTCTGCAGCAAGGAAAGATAACACAGTCCAGTTGTGTTTTGTAGTTTCATTAGTATAATAGTTCAAATCCAGAGCTTTGTAAAGTTATTTAATATGTGTTAAAATGTTTTACTTTAAATATTAATATTTTTGTGGTATGCGGCTTAGTGCACACACACACACACACAGAAATGTGTCAGTATTTAAAATGTAGTTTCCTTTTAAGAAGTGTATTCCTGCTTAGCACCATTGTGCAGTGGTCAGCAGCCTGGATGATATGGACAGCATACATTGCACTCGTGAATCAACTGTGTGTGTGTAGCATATCTTGTAAAGATACAGAGGCACAAAGGACATAAGATAGTTAGACCATTGTTTATGTTCCACATTATTTTTTTTTAACATAAATGTTATTAAGCATATTTTACAAAGAAGATTTATTTTCTCCCTTGCCTGCCTCACTTGTGTGATGCTCACCTTTGTGCAAGCATAGCTTACTGCTGCAGGCAAAAAAGATATATTGTTACCTACAAAAAAGATACATTGTTACTTGTTTTACCTTCCTTCACACAAACATGCTAAGCAGCATTGCACAGCAGCTGGCACTCACACATTTTATTTTTTATTTTATTTTATTTAAGTTTGATGACAGGGGAAGTCCACTGGGCCAAGAAAAGCCCATTTTCAGTGAAGGCCTGGGGAGAAATGCTCCACAATAATTGCAATGTACATTTCACATGTTACAAAAGGACATAGTTCATACAGCTAATTAAACATTTACACATAAGCTCCATGATATCTGCAATTGGCGTGTCACAATGTTACAAAAATGAAAATACATAATTTAATACAGAAATTTCAACATTTACATAAAGTGAACATTTTTGTTATACACTCAATTGTAGGTTTAACATTTCAAAATATATAGCTACTAGTCATTATTAGGTCAGGAAAATAATATGGATGGAGAGGGTAATAGTATAATTGAGATTGGAGAGTATAGTACAATAGATATTTGTGAGAAAATTAGTTTTTGGTATGGGAAGGATTGTTTTGGGTGAGATGAAGTAATAGTAGAGGTAGTTGGATGAGCCAGTGCAAGGTGGAATGGGGGGTTTAAGTTGAAGCGTGGCAAGGGCATTCCTATTTGGAAGAAAAATGAGAGAGTAGCTGAAATTTGAAATTTGTATGGTTAGATAGGTTGCGTAGGTGTACGGTAAGAGAGTTCCACTGTTTAGCTAAAGAGTGAGACAGCAGTAGATGGCCAGGCAGTTGTGCAGTTTTGTGGACCTGAAGGAGATTTTGTTTTTTGGATCTGAGTGAGCAGTTGGGAATGTAAGGTTTTAAGGAAGTAGCGAGAGCTGGGTAGTTGGCAGGTTTAAAGATGAGCTTGTGGGCAATGGTTAGTTGTTCATAGGTTCACAGGTTAATAGGTAGGTACTAGGCTATTGGCCCTAGGGCCTATATAAGTCTAGCCAAAAAGGTACCCTGGCTTTCGCCACCCAAGAAAATTATTTTCCTGTGCCCCTGTCAAGCTTAGCCACAAAAGTGATCCCCAGGTTGAATTTCCTATTTCCCTTCCAATCATCAAGATTTTTCTTGAAGAGTGCTAATGAGGAGCTCTGTTTGACATAGATAGGTAGTCTGTTCCAGAGTATGGGAAGTCTCTGGGATAGGAATCTATCCCTCCAGCATGTTCTGTTTATTGTGCTGACAAGGTTTAGGTTCCTACAGCATGTGGTTCAGAGGGATTGGGATTTCTTTAAGTGGAGCATGTCCAATAGCTCTGGGTTTGACATAGCTTTGTATGTTAGGCAGAGATCACATCTGAGTCGGCGATATGCAACGGAGTAAAGTTGGAGTTTTTTGAGACGGTCTGATTAGGGTATCTGTTTGAGGCCAGTAATCCTCTTTGTGATGTATTTCTGTGGCCTCTGCAGTTGTAGTAGATGTCTTGTGAGGTATATACCAAAAGGATGCTGTACTCTATAATGGGTCTAATGAGTGATGAGTAGAGGGGAGCAATGACCTCTTTTTTTCTGGATGAGAAACCTTTTGTGATAAGACGTGCTGCATAGAAGTATTTCCTGACCACTGTGGCAATGTGATTATCAAAGGAGAGACTACTGTCCACCTGTGTCCCAAGGTCTCTTATCACATTTTCAGTGTTAAGTAGACTACCACCTATGGGGTAGTTCATGAGTACAGAGTTTTTACCAAAGGGGATGACAGTGCACTTTTTGGCATTGAGCTTCAGGCCATGGCTTTGACATCAGGCAGCTGTTTCAGTGAGGCCCTTTTGTAGGATGTCCACATCATTAGGAGTTTCAATTATGGCTCACAGTTTTGCAGTCACTGCAACTTTTTGTTAAAGAAAGAACTTGTAGCCTGTTGTAATTCAGAGAAGTAGATACCAAACAGGGAGGACCCAGGACTGAACCCTGTGGTACTCCACTTCCACTGTCACTGGTCTGAAGTTGGATTTGGAGTCACAGTGTTTCACAGTGTGGCCAGTGTCCATGAGCCAGGCATCCATATCATGTGACATAGGATTTATTTTAGTTTTATTGAGTTTTTTATCTATAATTCCAGAGGGAGGATGGTCGAAAAATCCTTGGCAAGATCTAGATTAGGCTGTGACCCACCCTCACCTCATCAATGGCTTTGGTGACTGCTTGTGTCTGTTAGTTAGGAAGGACATGATTTACCTTTTTAAACATTTACCCGGTTTGGGTTGGGTGATTTGGGAGTTTACCAATGTTGAGTTTATTTATGATACGCATGATGATTCTATGGCTTTGCAGACCAGGCTCATCAGGCAGCTAGTGGTATGTGTGCTTCCTCCCCGTGTGGTTCCCCCCCTTTGTGTGAGTGGGATATTGTGGTGTGCAATTGCCATTCGAGTGCTAAGCCTGAGGTGAGGCTAAGGGATGGTGCCAGTTTGTTCTTGGGGGTGTGTAGAATGCAGCCTGGTCTATATGTAGAATGCAGCCTGGGATATGTTTTTGTCCATGGATGTGTTTTTTTTGTGTTTGGCTTTGTGTTTTTGGTTTTCGCAGTTGATTACAGGAGAGAGATGGGCCTCTAGGGGAGAGATGGTCCCTAAGTGGTAGGGTGAGGTAGTACTAAACCTTAAAATGTAATAAAAAAAGCTAACTCTAGCTCTTGACAACTGACTAACCTTAAAACCCAAACCTACCTCCTCCAACAGACCAACATCTCCTTCCTATATTCCTACTTATATTATATCTTAATATATATACCCCTCCTTTATTCCTCTATTTTCTAGTATTCTCTCAGAATGTCATTGGTATTCAATATTTTTGTCATAATATTTTTTTGTATAATTTTTTCATTATTACATTTTTACACTTTATAACTTTGTGCCAATTTTAATTTTACCTTTTATTCTTTATTTTCTTTATTTTTTTATTTTCATGTATTTTTCACTATTTTTCTATCTCCCCGGCCTCGGCTGAAAATGGACAAATGTCCAGCTAGACCTAAATAGCTAACAAAGCTGAATAAATAAAAAAAATAGTCAATAAATACATAAATAAATAAATATATCTAGTTATCTGTATCACTGTTGCCAGACATATCTGAGTGTTGCTTGGTTATTGTGATTTAGTGCCAGTTCATAGAGTGTCTTGACATCAGTATAGAGAATTTGAGATTCATAATTTTATTTTTGCTTTTGTTTTTCATAGGAGGCTTTTGGGGAGTTTTTTTATGAGGGGAGCTTTTTATTTATTTTTTTCTTTCTTTGAGGCTCACCAAAGTTTCCTTCAACAAGGAGGATTTGTTTTGGTTTTTTTTTTTTTTTTTTTTTATAGCTTCTCTCTGTGTGATTGTTTTGGATTAGCAGATTTTTGGATTGGCTTCCTTTGTTGATTGGATAGGATTCAGTTGTTGTAGCTCTATTGTTCATGTAGGATTCACCAGTTTGTAAAGCCATGTTCAGTCTAAGAAGGTCATTTTGTTTTGCTTGCTCTCATTTGCCAATGTTCTGGGCTTTTTGGAAGTTTTGTTCTACTTGGTTTCAGGGAAGGGGGAAGTTTCTGTGGGGTGGTTTCGGATGTGGATGTGGGGGGTGATTGTGGACCGGGTGATTGACTGACCAAACCATGTTGGACCCCGGGTTGGATCTTGCCTGTTGCCATGTTGGTTATGAATTGGTCTAGGATATTGCTGTCACTGTTGGGGGTGTGAATTGGGTGATGAGGATTGATGAGTAAAGAGGGGGTGTGAGTAGTTTTGTCCAGTAAATGAAGGAGTAAAGTCCAGTGCCCAGAATTAGGAAATCCCCCCCAATATATATTTCCCAGTTGGGTACAAAATTTTTTTGATTCCTCTTGGGCCAGGTGGGGGTCTGTAGGATAATGGGGGATGGGGTCTGTCTCTAGACTAGGTTGGGAGTGTGGTCTCATCCAGAGTTATTATATGTTGGATAATCTCAGATTAGTTATGCTGTGCAATTAGAGCCTGGAGGCATTTCTGCCTTGAATTATATGGAGGTAATGCAGGGTATGGTGCTGGACAGTGTTTTTGTGATGCCTAGTGTGTGGTATGAATTATGTTTTGGTTTTTGACTCCTGACTTGAGTGAGTGCATTTGAGTTTTTTGCCCTTTTGAATTTTTGAGCAATATGGGTGTTTTTTGGTGTTGTGGTACCTACAGTGGTGAGAGCTGATCCAGTCTTACAAGTCCCATCCTAACTATCCCACAATCTGAGGGCAACAATTGCAGGCATCCCTTGGATCAAGTGCCAAGGGTCAGCATCACAAAGCATCAGTGTCTGTGGATCCTGATGTCTGGGATTTCAGTCATCAGTCCTTGCCATGTGGTATCATTCTGGTTGATGGCAGTATGCTATTGAGGGCTAGGGTCATACCTGCCTGGGCTACAAGATTGGAGAGCTCCTCCATGTCTCTTTTCATGTAGTCCAGGGAGGTACATCTCAGGTTATTCACACCAATATGGACAATGGCAGAGTCATATCTGTACTTGTTGTGGAGTGACCTGAGTGCATGCGTTATGTGGCGGATCCTGGCACCAGGCAGGCAGCTGACAGTGACTTTCTCCTTGTTTAGCCTGGTGATTGAAACATCAGTGTACATGACTATAGAGTCACCTATGACTAGAGTGTTGGGTACGTTGTTATGCCTTATTGGCTGTGGTTGAGTGGCACACTGAGATTGTGGGCTATGTGTCATTTGGGTTGTGTTGGGGGTGGAGTTTGCTTGCGTTTCTGCTTTGGAAGTCCCTGTTGCTTGGGCAGGTTTTTATTGAGAGCCTCCGTGAATGTAGGTGTGTGTTTTGCATTTCTATGTGTGTGTTTTGGTGGGGTAGATTTTTGTAGAACTATGTGATGAGTGTGGTGTGGTGCAAGTGCTTACCTTCTCCTCTTGACTGTCTATTCCAGTCTTGGGTCTAGAGAGTTTTACTTTCAGTTTGGCTATATAAGTGTATCTCTCACAGGTTGTAGTGTTGGGTGGTAGGAGGAGAGGGTTGTCTGTGTACATGGGGCAAGTTGTAGGTAACTGAGGTAGTTTGGTAGTTCAAGCCAGTTGAGGGTAAGGAGGGAGAGGCAGTAGTTGAATGAGTTTTTTGAATTGTTTGCAAATTTCGAGATCTTGTGGTAGCAGGATTCAAGTTTGGACCGAAGTCCAAGATGTTGATTGGCGAAAAGAGGGGCACCATACATAAGGGAGGGGAGTAGGAAGGTGGATGCAAGAGTTTGATAGGTAGAGGGGCTTAGGAAGTGGTTGTGCCTGTAGAGGAAACTTAACTTTTGGTGGCTTTTCTTGATTGCGGAGCAGATGTGGGTGTCAATTTTTAGTTCTTCATCAATAATGATGACAAGAAGCTTGATGTTGGGAACAATTTCAAGGAGGGTATTGTTTTGGCTCTGTATGGTGTATGTGGATTTGTCAATGGAGTTTTTGGTAGGGGAAAAAAAACATTAGTTTGGTTTTATTTGCATTTAGTGCCAGATGGTTAGATTGTATCCAGGTTTCTGTTTTGGAGAAGGCTAGTTGAGTTTTTGCTAGGAGCTCGGAGAGCGAGAAGACTGAGCAGATGATTGTTGAGTCATCTGCATTTTGGATAATATATGAGTCTGGGATAGATTGGTGAAAGTTGTTAATGAATAGGTTGAAGAGAAGAGGGCCAAGAACAGAACCTTGTGGGACACCTGTGGGTGTGGGAAGGAAGGGGGTGGTTGTTCCATTGGACAGCTTGTTGGTGGTTGGACAAGTAGCTGGAAAACCAGGCGATGGTGGTGAGAGAGAGGTGTAGGTTGGAGAGTTGAGATATAAGTAGGGTGTGTGAGATGGTGTCAAAGGCCTTTGACAGATCTAGGAATAGTGTGGATATGAACTTGCTTGAGTCACGTTCAAGGTTTATGGTTTCAAGAAAGGAAAGAAGGGCAGTCATGGTGCTGTGGCCAGGGTGGATGCCGTGTTGGGTAGGGGAGAGGAGATGGTTTAGTTTTATTTGCATTTAGTGCCAGATGGTTAGATTGTATCCAGGTTTCTGTTTTGGAGAAGGCTAGTTGGGTTTTTGCTAGGAGCTCGGAGAGGGAGAAGACTGAGCAGATGATTGTTGAGTCATCTGCATTTTGGATAATATATGAGTCTGGGATAGATTGGTGAAAGTTGTTAATGAATAGGTTGAAGAGAAGAGGGCCAAGAACAGAACCTTGTGGGACACCTGTGGGTGTGGGAAGGAAGGGGGTGGTTGTTCCATTGGACAGTTTGTTGGTGGTTGGACAAGTAGCTGGAAAACCAGGCGATCATGGTGAGAGAGAGGTGTAGGTTGGAGAGTTGAGATATAAGTAGGGTGTGTGAGATGGTGTCAAAGGCCTTTGACAGATCTAGGAATAGTGTGGATATGAACTTGCTTGAGTCACGTTCAAGGTTTATGGTTTCAAGAAAGGAAAGAAGGGCAGTCATGATGCTGTGGCCAGGGCAGATGCCGTGTTGGGTAGGGGAGAGGAGATTGTTTAGTGTTAGGTGTCCCATGAGTTGTGCTCGTATTGTTTTCTTTAGTATTTTAGAAAGAGGAGAAAGGATGGCAATAGGCCTAAAGTTGATGGTATCAGTATTTTTGTCACCTTTGTGGAGGGGAATGATGTAAACATGCCACCAGATAGAAGGGATGTATGATTCTTGTATGGATCTATTTATAAGAATAGAGATGGGATAGGCAATGCTGTCTGCAGATTGTTTGAGGACGGTGAGTGGAAGATTGTCGGGTGCATTGTGACAGGGTTTCAGTTTGAGGAGAAGTCTTTCTATAGTGCTTGTTGGGATGGGCTTGAGGCAGAAAGATGTGGAGGAAGGTTGATGATTGGGGTGGTGGTTGGGGGAGGAGGGGGTGGTGGTGGAGGAGTGGGGTGGGAAGGAGGTTGATAGTTTAACTATGCAGTCTATTCTTTGCTGCCAGGATACAGCATGGATGAGATGGAGTACCAGAATTTTTGGGGATTTGTTGAGTGCAAGGACTGGAGTTTGGAGTAGTGGGAGTTGTGGTCTTTAATTATTAGTTTTTTGTGGAGCTTCATAGTTGCTTATATGCTAAGAAGGTGTTAGGGTTTTTATATTTTTGATATTGTTTCCATTTTTTTGTCCCTTTGGAGCAAGGCTAGTTTAGTATCGTTTGATAACCATGGGCAGGGATTGGTTTTGATGTGTTTGGTTCGAGGGTGGGGGTCTTGCTGATTGAGAAGGGTTAGGATTGAGTGTTTAAAGTAGGCAATCGCATCATCTAGAGGAAGGGTTTTTAGAGAGGACCAGTCAGTATGCTTTAAGCATTTGGAGAAAGTTAGAGGATTGAAAGAGGAGTGGTTGCGGGTTTGGATGTCATGTTGTTTATGCAGTGGAGATGGGAGATGGTTGGTGAAGGCTGGTAGATGATTGCTGAGAGGCTCAGGTAATGTTCCGGCTTTGGTGATAAGGTTTGGGTGAGTTGTTAGGATCCAGTTAATGATGGTACCAGAGGTACCATTTTTATTTGGTCTGGTAGGAGATTGTATTAGTTTGGAGAAGTTGTACAGGTTGATTGTGTGGGATGGGGTTTCAGAGTTATTAGTATTCCAGCTGATGTTGGTATCACTGAGTATATAGATTTCATTTTTTATATTGGAGGAGAAACAGGACAGGATGTTTTCAAGAGTTTTGATATTATCACCAGGGAGAATATAGAGGGCAGTGATACATATGGACTTTTGGTTGTTTATTTTTAGCAAACCTATTATAATTTCAGCGTTGGCAAAGGTTGGTGTTTTATTGGAGTAGGGAGTTATAGTATGGGAGGTGGGGTAGATTATTGCTACTCCACCTCCTTTTTTGTGGGCTATTTCATTGCGAATGATTTGGAAACCTGGTGGTAGGATTTCACTATCTTTTATATAGGTTTTCAGACAGGTTTCAGAAATGGCAGTAATGTCAGGGTGCTTATGGGAGAACCAGGCATAGAGGTTAAGGATTTTGTTTTTTAGGCTTTGTGCATTAAGTGTTGTAAGGTGAATGGACTTTGAGTTTGTGGGTTAAGTGGAGGGTTTGGTGAGACTGATGTTAGGAATGGGTGCGGGGTTGGGGTGGATGTTGTCAGCTAATGAGAGAGAGATGTGGTGGAGTAGAAGAGTGAGGCAGTGTGTTGGGCAGGAGTAGCTTGGGTTGTGTGAGAGCAGTGATTTTCTGGTATCACATTTAAGAGGGGAGTACAGGGGGGTTGGGCTGGGAGCAGTTTTGGTTTGAAAAAATAGATTGGGTTAGAAGTAAAGAGTTCATGTGAGATGGATGAGTAGGATGGGAAGTGAGGTTGATGGTAAGATATAGTGGAGTGTGTGTGAGAGAGAAGATATATTGTTACTTACAAAAAAAGATGCATTGCTACTTTTTTCACCTTCTTTCACGCAAACACGATAAGTGGTGCTGTGCATCATTCAGCACTCTGGACATTAATGAGCATAAAAAAATACACCTGCTGCCTTGCTTTCCCTGTGGCACCAAGTTTAATTTCATTGGCCACAACACAAGGGAGCCAGAGTTATAACCCATCACACTCCAAATTTTATAACTGTTGTTCCATTGTAATTTATATAAAAATTTTAAATTTAAAAATAATTGTACATAACAATAACTATGTATAGCAGTTGATATCATATGTATTATATGTGTAGCTGGAAGTATCCTAACAATTATGTTTCTGTAATTAAAACTTTTTTTCTGCCCTGGGATAACTTTACTGATAATCATCTACACAACCCACATAATGCAATTATAGCTGTAAAATAGCATGTATTGTGTGTTCCAACCCAGAACCTAGAAATCTAACCTGGAAGTAATACAAGTATATGCATTTCCAGTATATTGTCATGCATTACTTCTGCATCACACATACGAATGCATAAACCAGGACCTTGTCAGGTCACACACATACATGGCTAAATGAAGTGTAGCACCACTCTCTTTTTAATGTGTCTATGTAATTAATGACCATGGCTGGCAAACACTTATTCTGTGGCATTGAGGAAAAAAATGCCTATGTTAAAGAATGCATATTTCTATTTTACATAGGTTTGAATCCCATATTACACAAATTATTTTTATCAATTTGTAAGGGCCCACAAAACATGTCAAGTCATAAAATGTATACCCCCTACAGTTCATATCTTAAAAGTCAATTCATTTGACAAGTTTAGTAGCAGACAAGCCATAAATTAATGCCAGCTGTCACATTATTCTTCCTATTTCATAAACTGCCTTCCTCTCTGTTTGGCAAAGTTACTCTCCACACACCTTTGCGCAAACACAGTTGACATGGTTGTGTGGGTTTGTATACTGCCTATTAAATGCAATATCATGAATTCTTGGGAAAATATTTTAACTGTCATTGGAAGACCTATGCAGACATGGCAGGAGTTGACAAGGATGGTGCCAAATTCATGACTCAAAGATGGATTGAAGAGAAGTTAAGAATATTCATTGTACTCCCCACTCCTGACTGTACCAAGTTTGACTATAAATTAGAGGCTTGGAACAGTCTAGCCAAGGCTGTCTCCAGTGTGACTGGCATCCCACTCACTGGGGAGCAATACAGGCATCATTACAATGACCTGAAATGGCACAGTAGGAGCAATTAAACCAGTGACTGGATGAGTTTAGAACTGCTGACATCCCACAGTTGTATAAATATACAGATGAAAGAATATTAACTGATGCAGAAAGCTGTAGATAGAGAGACTGGTATGCATAATGCTTTCATGTCTATTTCTCTCATTCTTTATTTTTGACCTATTCAGGAGATTTCAGCAAACAGGGATTTCCAACCTGAATGCTTAGAAAGAATCAGAGAAGCAAGGGGTATGTATGCAGTATAATTTAACATTATTTTATTAAAATTATTGCTGTACCATACATTACTAGCAAATTAGGCATACGTATCTTAATAAAGCAAATGTGCATTCTTTATTTTGTACCTCAAAGTAATTGTAGAAGACAAATGTAATAGTGCATTCAGATGTTGCAGGCTCAAATCTCACAAGTAACAAATAATTACTAAACAAAAATATTTAATATTGATCTCCACAAAACTGGCCTAAATGCCATCTTGTTAACTTATCTGTATTATCATTAAAAGCATATATCCAATATATGCATATTGCAAGGATTATTTGAAACAATTATCACGCACATTTTATTTTTTAAAAACTATAGCTAACATAACCCCTTATCTTTTTTTTTTTTTTTTTATGTGTGATCACACTGTTCTGATTTTTTAATTTTTTACAACAAACAAAATGATTTCCAGCACAGGGAGGTAGACCAACCACTATGACTGAGCCTACCATCCCTCCAATGGTTGTCGCACCAGCACCCAGCACATATTGTACCCAACCTGACAGTACTGCCTCTGCAGCCCTTGCACTACCTGGGCCCTCAACATCAGGTAGCATTGCCCCAGCAGCTGGTGCAGTGGTACCCACCAGGAGTATTGGAGGAGGTGGGGATTACATCCCAGGCATGCTGTATGAAGTCTTAGAAAGTAGCATTGCTGCACACCACAGCTATTTGGAGAAGATGCTTGTGGAAATGCAGAGAAACCCAAACATCAAACAATGCAACAGGAACCCAAGAAAAGGGACAGTGATGACAGTTCTGAGGGTAAGTACTGGATTCTCACTGTCCTCATGCTTGATGGGCATGCACCTCTGATGTTCTCTTCCTATCCCAGTCATGGTGCCCCCCAGTCTTTTGTGTCCCCCACCATCCTTGTATTTTTCTTGTTTGTCCTGTTTGTCTGCACCTGCTTCCTCACCTACCTTACTTGCCTGATCCATACATTCCTACGTCCCTTCCCCAACATTCCTCTCTTTTTGAAATAAAATCAACAAAAAAAAAATGGGCACCTGTTCCACAAAATAAAAAAAAGGTGTCCTGTACATAACTCTTCACTTCACATCTTCTCAACACACTTGATTCGGTCCAATTGGCTATACAACATGATTGCATTATTGTCACCTATCTGTGTTGTTGTGACAGATGAAATCCATCCAATTTTATATACATGTTTATATTACACTGTTGAAGAAGTAGATAGCTATGGTTCTTTCCTAATTCCATCCAGCAAATTCCTATATTGCTTCCTGTTTGTTCTTCCCTTGCTTGCCCCCCATTTCACCACTTTCCTATCTACCCCATTTTCACACCTTTAATTTGATCAAATAATTGAATCACATACCACATACATGGCAGAAATGCCCCCTTATAAACCCTTCACATTTTGTTCTGTATTTGTGCAGAGTTTGCCAATGTGCACCAATACTGAATAATGGTGAATGACACTTCATGTCCTGTGGCAAAAACTGACTAGTGTTTGCCATTGGCCACACTAGGTTGGTTAACCTCTCACAAATCTAGTTAAACTTGCAATGCTAAAGGAGCACAGAGTTAAAGCAGAGTAAAGGCAATACTTTGAAACATTTACTCTGACAGTTATTTAGACTGTTGAATGTTTAAAAATGCAAATCCATATGTGTAGTGTTGAAATAAATCATTTAACTGATGTTTATTTTCATACAGTACTTCACTGTAGTTATTGCTTCTTACAATTACAGGAATTATCACATTTACTTATGTAATGCCATTCTGACACCATGTATAAAAATAATTTAATTAAGTTGGATTCAAACCCTGTGTTATTTGCGCTCTGAACATAAACTCACTGGTCTTACACCTGCTACCAAAGGGAAAGCTATGTAGCAGGTGTACTTTTTCACTCTCTGTACTGTCCAAAGTGCTGACGGCTGCACCTTGCCACTTAGAATGTTTAGGAAAAGGAAGGCGAACCAATAGAAATATGACTATTTTCCCATTTAAGCAAAGATGCATGTTTGCTTGTCACTTAATTCTGTGCAAAGGGGAAGGCAATAGCAACAGTTCTTAATGTCATAAAAGTTATGACCCAACATTTACACTATGAACTACATTATGAACAGCATAGTATCTGTCAGTTATTTCTCCTGTATCATATGTGCTTAACAACTTCTCAAGTTCAAGCTGCAGTCATTACATGTGAATCTCTCATGACTAAAGACTTTGTCATCATTCACACATGCCAGTTGCTTGGCAGTGCACTATGTAAAGAGGTGTTTGTCATGTATTACTAGTTTATTGCCCAATTATTCTTCATCTAATCAAAATTCATTTAAAACACAACCAAATAGAATAGACTTGTTATTAACTGAACACAAATTTACTCAGATTCATGTATGCCCTGCACCCATGCACTTGAAAATGGATATGTCAGTAATAGGTCTAATGTCAACTGCACTACAAAATTAAATAGCACACTGCATTGGTACATTATGTAAAGCTTTATAATGACAATAGATTTTGAGATTGCCTTATAAATGTCTTACTGTGGAGATCAATTCATCACAATATGAACACATGTACATCAATAATTGCATCCCATCCATGCTGTTCACAAAATGTATATATGTGTGTGTGTGTGTGTGTGTGTGTGTGTGTGTGTGTGTGTGTGTGTGTGTGTGTGTGTGTGTGCGCGCGTCTGAAAGTGTGCAATGTACACAAATATTGAGAAGTAGATGCATGTGTGTCTCAGTTCTGCAACATGCATTCCTGACAGCTTGTTGCATATGGTTTAAGAAGCTGTCTTTAAAGTATATCTGCACATTGCAACCAAAACAGAAAATCCAAAGTCCACACTTTCCATATCAGTCTCATAACAGTATATGTTAACTGCATCATATAATGATGATGTAATCCTCTATAAACACCACTATGAGAAGGAGAAATCATACTTTGGTGATGGTGCAAATATTAATTACTATATTCTGCAGATGGAAAAAAAATAAGGGGGTTCAATTACCACAGCAGCCTAATTCAGTGTGTCTGTAAGTGTGTGCGTGTGTGTGTGTGTGTGTGTGTGTGTGTGTGTGTGTGTGTGTGTGTGTGTGTGTGTGTGTGTGTGTGTGTGTGTGTGTGTGTGTGTGTGTAGTCAGAAGAACATGAGTCTGTATCCAGCTGTCAGCAATCAAGTTTCATGGAGAAGAAGAAGTTTTACAGTAGTACTTGACTACACTGCCATTTCATACAGGCCTCCCAACATCTTCTTCCAAACATACACTGATGATGTAATTTACTATAGTGTTCTGCAACAATGTAAAAGTTAAACTTATTCTGTGCCACTTGCTTTAAGTACTGTGTTTACTATCTTGTGTAACTAGTTAGGTAGGAGTTCTAATTTCGCTGTAGTCACCTTGTGTGTATGCACAGTCAGAAGAGTATGAGTCTGTACCCTACTGTCAACAATCATGTGTCATGGAATATAAAAATTTTTAGAGTCACACATGACTACACAGCCATTTCATACAGGACTCCTAACATCTTCTTCCAAACATACCCTGATAATGTCATCTGCTATAAACTGTTCTGCAACAGTCTCAAAATCAGTCTTGTGCTGTGGTGCGTGCATTAAATACTGTGTTCTCTAGTTTGTGTAACTGCTTAGATAGGGGTTCCAATCTCAACGCAATTATCCCCTCTGTGTGTGTGTGTGTGTGTGTGTGTGTGTGTTTGTAAACAGAAGAGCATGAGTCTGTATCTTACTGTCAGCAATCAGTCTCATGAAGATCAAAAATGTTTACAGTCATACTTGACTGCACACCCATGTCATACAAGCCTCCCAACATCTCCTTCAAACATACTCTGATGATGTCATCTGCTATAAAGTGCTCTGCAGCAGAAGAAAAGTCAGACTCATGCCATGGAGCTTGCATTAAGTACTGCATTCTAGAGAAAGCTAGTTATGGTTTCTAATGTCACGTCAGTCAATATGTTTGTGTTCAGTTTGCTGTCATTCTAGAGACAATTTTATAGGATCGTGTGAGACATTCCTCCTAACATCTTCTCAGCACACACTGATGATGTCATTCTCTGTAATGTGCACATTGAAACTTTTTAAGTCAAACTTGTGTTGTGTTGCTAATGTTAAGTACTTTGTTCTTCAGCTTCAATAAGTAAATAGTTATAGGTTCTAATCTCGCAGCAGTCCACTTGAGTGTGCATTCATCCAAATAATATTTTGGAGACAATTTTACACCAAGATGTGACTCCACACCTATATCAGACACTCCTCCAAACATTTTCCTCTCAGCATACAATGATGATATCAGCTTTTATAAAGTGCACTATGACTCTATTAAAGTCAGACATATGTGGAGGTGCTAGCATCAGATTGTATGGAATCCAGCTTCTATGGCTACTCAGATTTAATGTTCAGATTTGACCAAAGTCAACTACTGTGTGTGGTTGGTGGTATATTACAGTAACTGGATGATCTTTTGAATTTCTTTTCATTTGGCTCCTAATCCATTGAACTTTCAATATAGCCCCAAGAATCCAACATCTCCTTTTTTGCTCTGTTCACATAACATACTTTCTGCAGAACACTGGAGGATATCATCATCTCAAAAAGTCTTTCCATGACCCTGTGCATGCCAGCTCCAGACCACTGGATGTATGATTGCTAATTCTGTCATGGGGTGGTGCACAAGTCACATATGGACAGAGTCAGTATGTAATACAATCAAACACACACACATACACACATACACTTACTTTCTTCCATCATAAAGATATAGCATTTGTAGTTTAAATGCCATAGTAATGGATGCAATGTTATGTGATGACCATTAGCCTAGTAATGTCTTATGGCCCTTTGTCATCTATATGTGCTATATTGAGGTGTGGATGTACAGTAGTCCTACAACAGTGTATTCCAGTCTCTGATTTGAGGTAATGTACTGATGTGCACTTCTGCCATTTGATTACATTTTCCTTTCATAACAGCTGCATTAATATGCCTCCTCAGAACTGTTAATATGGGATGATGCAATGCACACTGTTGCCTTACTAAGGCATGTGTTTTTGTAATGGAGTATACCAGCATTCTACCCAGCTCACATTCAACAATCATAGTGACACTTGCAGTATGGCACATGTGTGCATGTGTATACTTACCATCATTAAATACACTTTGAAATACATAAGTATAATGTCATAGGCACAAACGTCTTGCTTCATCTACATGTTGTAATGCTATTATATACACAGACATATAAGTAGTTCACATTCACTTGCAACCCTGGTGATTTCATTCTATGCACAATTGCATTGCATTTCACATGGATCATTGAGGTGATCCCCAGCAGGATTGTCTAACTGTCAGCATTTGTGTGAGTAACTGTTCTGCATGAATCACATCCACCTCATTTGTAATGTGTCCATATATGGTATCAGGGCACTCACACACAGCTTTCCAGTGAAAAAACATATGTCCATGTAATGTGCAGTTGATGTAATTATGTGACATAGGTAGAGTTGTATAACTGCGAGGAAACTTCCACTGTGTAGCGTGTGATGCATACCCAAGGGTATATTTAGAGGTGTTTTCACAAATCATTTTTTAAATAAGTACAAAAAAGCTATGAGTAATACACAACTAAGTGCAGAGCTGTTTGTGGATGATACCACCAATACTCAACCATAGGAAATAGATAATCTGCTAGCTGACAGATTTGGATCAAACTTCAACCCCCTGACCACACTAGACCTCACCCAAGTATACATGCAAACATTACTCAGCACATTTTGTCAAGAGAGCAGCTTATCTGCATGCTCTCTTAGGCTAAAAATACATCATCAGTGGGCCCTGAAAAACATTCCAGGTTGCCTTTTCAATAACTTGAAACCTGACCTAGCAAACACAGTTAGATCCCTACTTAACCACAGACTCCAGAAAGGCTATGTTCTGACAGAAGGGTGTACAGCAACAGTGATCCATCTGGACAAGGGGAACCATCACCTGACCCAGGTAATTATAGATAGAAAAGCCTGACTTGAATCATCTGCAAAGCAATCAAAGAAATCATCATAGACCTTGTTAACAAGGGCACAGGCAATCTCCCGTCTGTGTACCCAACCCATTTTTGAATCATTAAAGATACTTCATGTCTGTTAAATCTGTTTGACTTCAAGAAGGTCAGCCAGTGCATAAATGAGGGGAAAGACTGTTCATCTCACTTAACTAGACATGGCCAAGGCATTTCATACAAATCCACACTCATGTATTACAGAGAAACTGTCTCAACTGGGCATAAACATATAGATCACAAAGTGGGTAGCCAAACTGAGCACCAATAGGACATTTACTGACAAAGTGTGTGGATTCATCTCTAGCAAGGGGCCAGTGACCAGGGAAGTACCACAGGGTTCTGTACTAGGACATTTCTCGTTCGATATTAACTTGTCAGAAGTCAAGACAAACTTATACAGCCTTTGTCTTACCAGTTTTGTGGATGACTGCAAAATATGAACAATAATTGAATCCATAAACTCTATTGATATAATGCAGAAAGTATTAATGCGAAAAATGATTGGTGCCAGAGACAAGGAAGCACAGTAAATAAAAACAAAAGCATAATTTCTCCCTTTTGGAGAGCAAATACCCAATATATAGAGAGTATGCTCCTGGGAGTACACCCAGTGGTGTGTGATCTAGATAGTTAGATAGTAATCGGAACTTTGACCACCATGTGTTCACAGCGGTGACAAATCACTTGTATGTGGCACAACTCATAAGTATGGGCAGGCTATCCACAGCAAAGGACATCATAATGCCATTGTACTCTGCTCTCATCAAACCAATAATTGAGTACATTTCACCATTCTGCATGTACCTCACCATACATCTGCAACAGCTGGAGCAATCACAGAGTTTTTGCACTATGAAGATTCATGGTGTAAATAATAAGTCATATGCAGAAAGATTTAAAGCCCCATTACTGTATTATATCTCCAACAAACTATAAAGGGTCATTGGTTGATATGTGTCTGGTCTACAGGACATCTCCCAATCTGACTCTGTTGGAATTGCTACACATTGTTAATGCAAACTGCACAAGGGTCACTCATTCCAAGTATGTTAACCTAGTTTCTGACATAATAAATCATGTTGGAGAGATAGCTACATCTCTCAGACACTACCCATTTTCTGGAACATACAAGACAAACCAAAGGAGCTGCAAAACTAAATAAACTGCTCACTGAACGTTCCCTGGTCAAAGGATCCAACCACACTGTAAATCCAAACACAATACTGAAAAAACTACTTAGAAAAAGTTTATTTTAAGCCGTTTAACACATACGCTTTTCATCAGAGCATTCTCCAACTTCTTCAGAAACCAAACAGAATAAACAGTGCCCCTCCCCTGTTCATCCATTTATAATCTCATGAGTTAATTAATATCACATGATGAATGTACAATATTTAAAAACATAGATGTATGTATATTTCCTTCTAATGTATGTATATTTCCTTAAACTATTAATAAATTCATTTTTAAATTGAGGTTAATACATTGTATTCATAATTAGTAACTCTGTTACAAATGTATACAAAAAACTACAATACCTCCCATTCACATAAAATGCCATGCCCCTCATTACCTAAAAATACTCCATTATAATATTTTAAAATTTTGTAAAATCTCCACTACCCGATTGACAAAGTAATAAACTTATTGACTTGTTAACTATTGGCGGCCACTATGCATGTTCAGGATGTATTATTAAGGACGTATATATAATGTTTATTCTGAATACTACGTCCGACTCAAGTTACGTGTAAAACCATAGTATGCATTTGGCCCACCATCCAAATAAGTAGAACAATCAATAATATAATTAATAGTGACTTAGCCTGTTGTCTAAAATGTAAAACCTCTATGCTTGCCTACTATCAATATTATATATTATATAATTTCATCTCACCACCTATTTTTCTATCATGGTGTAAACTAAGAATGAATATTCTACCTTTGAAACATGACAACACTACTTTGTTAATAAGTAGATATCTACCCCGCAATGGGTATCATTACACTTCATTTCTTATGGAGACGCTCTTCCTAAGGACCGCGTATACCTTACGTTATATAAAAGATGAGATTAATGAAATAAAAACAAAATATTGTATAGAAACTATATGTTAAATATAAATATTTGAAACAATATATACTTAATATAAAATATAAAAATACAAAATGTATAAATCCAATTAAATCCCACCAGTTATAATGATATCTATGGCGTCAAAGATCCTAATTATGTTAATTATATACATTTAAACTATCCAACATACATCCCTAGCTTGACTATATATTATAACTATATATTGAGACTTAACCCCCTATGACTAGTGGTGAATCTAGAACTAAACTAATTATCTTGCCAGACATTTCAATTTCAACAAACAGGTTAAATTGCATATCCCATTTAGCCCAGGAATGTGGCAAACTTTAAGTTTAAATTGCCACCACAATTCTCTACTCTCTAACAAGAGAGGAGCAGACCCGCCCCTTTCTGCATTGATCTTGTCAATAACAATAAATAAAAAGTTATGCCCTGGGTAATCTACAGAATGTTTTGCCAGGGCATTCTCAATATTACCTTTCCTGATTGCATATTGGTGTTCATATATGCGTTCCTTTAATTTTCGATCGGTCTTCCCTACGTAAAAGGCTGTACAGCAAGTACATTGAGCTAAATACACTACCTGGATACTATTGCAATTGTACTTCCCAGTCAAATGAAATACTGAGTTCTCTGTGGCAATGCTGTTTATTCTGTTTGCTTTCTGAAGAAGTTGGAGAATGCTCTGACAAAAAGCGTATGTGTTAAACAGCTTAAAATAAACTTTTTATAAGTAGTTTTTTCAGTATTGCGTTTGGATTTACAGTGTGGTTGGATCCTTTGACCGGGGAACATTCAGTGAGCAGTTTATTTCATTCTCTGGAACATGTTTGCCATTCACAGAAAGCAAAGACCTTTCCTGAACCTCGTTAAGTGCAACCCAGATCTATGGATGGTTAATCAAGATTGTACTCCTGTTGTTGCTCCCAGGTCTCTCATGGATAGAAGTAGTTGATATTAAATAACAGAATATAGGAACCCACCTGTGTGAATATTTTTCACTTAGCAATTGAAAATTGTGTAACTCATGTTAAATAGGCTTTAATGGGATCTTGGGACTTTAAAATGAAAAAAGGCCTGTATACATCCAAGACCAATAAAGTTCTGATGTTTTATTTATTTAGCTAGCCTTCATTAGTGTGTGACATACACTGATGAAGGCTTGCTAACTAAATAAAGCACTGGAACTTTATACACTGATGAAGGCTTGCTAAATAAATAAAGCATCAGAACATTATTGGACTTGGATGTGTGCTGGCCTTTTTTCATTTTGAATTTGGATCTTCTTGCTTTGGTCATTGCACCTTTCTGCACATTCAGAAGTGGTTTCTGATGTGATCTTAGGACTTTAGCCTAGTACTCTCTTATACACCTATAAACAAACCTATGAAGTTCAGTTGTATTCTAGGTACAGCTATAGTGTGACTGTACAGCATTATGGTTGTAACAGTGCATCATGTCAGTAATACCGCTTGATAGTTTGCATGAACGCATATGTATGCATATCAGGATTTTATGGTAGCAGAAAATTTTCCATGGCAATGTCAGGGTGACAGTGATCATGTGACACATGTCTTGTGTTTGACATGTGCTGATAGAAAGTGTGCTCCATGTATCTGGCATGTGAACAATATCACAGTGACAGCTAACTCGCTGACTGATGTTATACTTTGCAGAGCTGCAGTTTCTGTGCACTTGAGCATAACTGATGCATTAGCATCGGTCTCACATAGTGCTGTACCATTCATTATAATGAGTCACTTTTTAATTCACACATCAATTGCAGATAATGCAAACAATATCCATTGCTCTTACATGTGGAAGATATATGCAAAACACAGCTGTGCAGGGAATCTATTGATAATAGGATGCTGTTTAAAGTGTTTTTATCCATATGGCTGATACCTATGTCATCCAGGGATGCTTTACTCAACTTGAATCACTTTTGGCACAGTGAGCTCCCACACATCTCATCGGCCATACATAAGTCAGTGCAGGCTTTCCTACACGATGTATGTATCTTCCTGTGATGCACCCAGTAACTACTCAGCTCACTGACAACGTTAATGGCATGGGTTACATTCTTGAAGGTGTTGATTGTCGCTTATGTGTCAATGCAAACCTCTCATCTGGCCAGGATTGACCCTAATTTAAACTGTCATTTTAGCACCTCCAAAAAGTGGTCATATTGAGGAAGATCTGTTGAATTCTCTTTACAGATTACCTACAAATCATCACAGTGGTACTAATGTGTTCCTCAAGAACATGTATAACAACTTAAAATCACACATTTTATATCAATATTACAGATTAATGGTGGTATTGTTTTAACATTGCCCATGACTGTGCCTGCTTCTGTTTAATGCTGTCCATGAGCCTGTTGCTATGTGTCCCTGGTTGGAAGAGATCTATGCTGACATTTCAGTCATATTCAAGTAACTCATCTTGCACACATTCACGATATGCAAATACCCCTATTGTGTCCCTGACTGGAAGAGAACTATGCTGACATTTCAATCATATTCAAGTAACTCATCTTGCACACCTTCATGATATGCAAATACCCCTGTTGTATATGCATATCCTCTCCAGTGATCATATCAGGATGTTTATATTACATCCAGTCATCTCCATTGATATGTAACCTTGTGTGACGGTCACATAATATACTATAATGAGTGATGGCATAAATATACTTGCACAGGTGGTGTAAACAGCAGTAGGTACATATGTGATTAATTTTATGCTACTGACTTGTCATTAGAGTGTACATACATTGACATGTCCTTATCTGGTATTCATTACCATGTTTTACATGTCTTCTTCCTCTTTCTTCATTTCTACCATTCATGTCTGTGGCCCATTTCAATACGCAGACATCCCCAGACTAGTCTATTTATACTTCATTCTATGATCCCTTGATGATCATCACAAATCCTTTATTTCAGTATGCCAAAAATGTGTCTACCTGAAAATGTCAAAATCCCAGAAGATCAAAGATGACATCAAGACAAAAATCAGCAAAAACATATTTCAGTGAAGAACTCATTCGGCAAATGTATTCTCAGGGATAGTAACCTGTTGGCCAACAAGGAGAACTTTTCCCAACTGTATGAGATCTCAGAGTTGGTATATTTATTTAGGGGAGGTGTGGGGTGTGTAGCCCCCCCCACCTGGGTGGTTTGGGGATGGTGCAGTTTCATTTTGGTGATGTTTGGTGTTAGTGGTTACTTACCCTGGGAATATATTCATTGAGCTAGTCTTTCATTGAAGTGGGTTTTTGCTAATTTTGTCTCGATGATGTTATCTTCGATCTTCTGGGGTTTTGACATTATGAAATAGACCCACCAAAAATATGATGTAGTTGAGTACACTTTTCTATAATGTGTTACTACTGCATCCATTGCATTCATTTTAGCCCTGGTGATCATTGTGGCTGTTTGTGAAATTCTTCAGAGCAAGTTTGCATGGGCTGCTTTACATGTTTTCCTGTCTGGCAATACTGTTGCTGGCCACAAAACCTTGATTGTATTCATCTAAGCGCAACGTGCAGCATGCATATGCTATTAGTGCTGTTATTTATCGCTCAAATATGTAATCTCTATGTAGCCTTCGCACTGAGACTACACAGAATTTATTGACTTCCTGGGAAAATGTGACAGCATTATCTACTTGCATTTATAGATTGGCTACATGGCACATGGGCCAACACTTAGCAACTTCTACATTGCAAACAAGTCCACATTCATCCACACACACACATACACGCACACACACACACACACACACACACACACACACACACACACACACACACACACATTTATGTGCATATATATATATATATATATATATATATATATATATATATATATATATATATATATATATATATATATGTGTTTGTGTGTGTGTGTGTGTGTGTGTGTGTGTGTGTGTGTGTGTGTGTGTGTGTGTGTGTGCTTTCAACTGCATTGGAAATGCAGTATGTATGTTATTATTTTTTTCACAGCAGAGTCATTACCATCAGCTCATTAGTATGGAATGCATTTTATGCAAGTGGTCATGTTAGTTATTTTATGGTTCATTCAAAGCAAATAGTCCCTCTAAAAGAGGAGGAATATTAGCCTAAATACTATGGTATGAGATTGCAGACATATTCATTTAAATAATATGGTCTCTTGGTTGATTTTTCATATCTCCTGCATTTATAGATGCATAGATATTCCAATTCCATTGAGTCTCTTGCCTTGCCAGTACACTCCCTCAGGCAGCACACATCTAGTTATCTAGTTCATGTTTGAAGGAAGATCGTGAGTTGCACTGCTTAACACACAAGATAAGTTTATTCCTTAGGCTTGAGGGGTGCTGGGTTACAAATCTCTCTCTTCATGATATTTTATTTGTTATTGAAGATGTAGATTCTTGGTTCTAGTATTGGTGGAGATACTGGATTTGCTGAAAAACTGGGGGTCCAGAACATTTTGGTCTCTAATGGTGTGGTAACTGATTCAGATAAATCTCTCTAAAAAAGTCTGTAAATCTCTGAATAAAGTGCTGGAGCTTTTTATTTTGCAGAAGTGTGCTGTATAAACAGTATGATGAGAGGAGAGACACTGTACCAAAAATAATGATACTACACTTTCCGACATTTAGTTTGAGGCCACTTTTAGTACACCAAGAGTTTACTCAAGTGAGTGCATTCCGGGTTCACATATCATAGGTTGACTTAACAACAACACCCAGTTTGCAATCATCTGCAAACTTCATTAGCAAGATGTCTTGGGTCTCTGCTTAAAGATTTGAAAAAGTAAATACCAAAAAGTATAGATCCCAGCACTGGACCCTGAGGGACAACTCTGGTAATTTTCATACTTTCTGATTATAGCATTTGTTGGTGGGACAGATTTCTGTCCCAGAGACTCCCCTTTTTTTGGAATAGACTCCCTTTCCATGTCAAGCAGAGTACCTCTTTAACCCTTTTTAAGCACAACCCGAATAACTGGATGGGGAACAAAAAATACACTCCTGGGATTCCACCAGTGTCCCTGTTGGACAGTGGCATCAGGTGCTGACTTGTTACAACATGGGATAAATTCTTGGTTAGGCTTGTAAGGGCCTCAGGGACAATGGCCTAGTAACTTCCTATGATCCTATGAAGCATCTGCAAATTGTACTGTATGGGTTCTGTCTTTCAGCCAGTTTGCTATCCATTTTACCACATATGGGTTGATGTTTAAGACATTTAGCTTTTGTATGATGCTAGCATAGGGGGTGGTGTTAAAGGCCTTAGCCAAGTCAAGATTCAACATGAGGACAGCATAGCCACCATCTACAGCCTTTGTAACCCTTTCCAAGAAATTTACCAGATAAAATAGAAAGGAGCTACCTGTCACAATAACAAACTGTTGGGGTCAAGTCTAACAAGATTCATGATGTCACAGTTTATGATGTCAGTTTTAATGCATTCAATTATATGGCTTTGCAGAAGAGACTTGTTAGGCTGATAGGTTTGCAGTTACACAGGTTGGGTGTAAGGCCACCCTTAGGGAGGGGCACGACTACTGATGTGTGCCACTAATCAAGGACAACATCAGTAGCTAAGCATAAGTTAAACAGTTTGAGGGATGTGCCTGCAAGGGTTTTTTTAGGTCCCATGGAGGAGATATTTTTAGTCTTGGTTATCACATTCAGTAAACTATCTTTAGAGGTAATTGGGGAAAAAGGGAGTAAGATATTGTGGGGCTTTGACTAGAAATCTCAGGACAGTAAATTTTTTCTAAATTATATTGGCAATGTCAATTGGGTCAAAATAGAAAATGACTTTAATTGATAATGTCACACCAATTAAGCTATAATGATTCTGTTGTCTGCATAGGAACAATCAGCATTAATATCAGTGTCACTGTTTTTCCTTTAGTGCCCTAAAGGAAGAGAAATGCTTGGGTTATTTAATGTCTTCACTCTGCTGCAGTTTATGCAGTTTAGGTGAAGTCTCCCTACCCACCTTAGCAATGCATGCCAGTTATAACCTTGCCTATGCCCCTAACCCTAACAAGCACCTAAATTAAAAAAAAAAAAAAACTTCCCATAAGACTATTATAATTCAGCTGAATGTCATCAGATTGGGTAGTACATCAAAAAAGGTACTCTGTTTCCTTTTTCTATGTACTATGTATTGATGTGTTGCATTGTGTAATGACTAGTTAACATATTTTGTTTGTTTTATTTGCTAACAGACATATAATTCTATATGTGTATCTGTGGACCTACTTCTATTTACCAAAATCCCACTTAGTCAAATGACAAGACTATGTTGCCAAAAATGTACTTTAATGAACACCTGGATCACCATAATTTAACCCCAGGAAACTAACCACATGACCAGACCACCAACACTTTAAAGAAACCAAAGCAAATCAAACCCACCCAAGTGCAGCTTTTTGCCCTCCACACTCCCCGAACTAAATATACCAACCCCAAGATCACACTGTAGTGGAGAAAAGGAAAATTTTACCATGATGGCCAAGTAGTTAGTTTCCTGGAGTTAAATTGTCATGATCTGGATGTTCGTTAAAGTAACTTTTTGGTAACGTCTCGTCGTTTCGTCATTCAGCTAAGTAGGATTTTGGTAAATAGAAGTAGATTTGCACATATACATATATATATATATATATATATATATATATATATATATATATATATATATAGATAATCATTGATAGTGAAAAGATGTGTTTGTCTGGAAGCAATAAGTACTACAATATTAGAACATATTACTGATAAGTGCAGTTGAGGTGCCCTCTGGCAATTTATCCAAGCACACAAATAAAGAATTATTAGTGTGGATGGGTAACTCTACTAATAACAAGAAAGATACATCAAATATTAAAGTAAACTGCTTCACATATTTTGTATAATATCACTGCGATATTCTATCAAATGTAGATTTAGAGTATATGGTTAATTGAGATTTTGAATTAGGTGGGATTCTTCCACCACTGTAGGGATATATATACAAATGATAAATTGACACACCTATTTTCCTTCTCTTTCTTAAATGTCTCTGTTGGTTTTGTATTTAAAAATAAGTAGCTGTATAGCAATGTTCTGTGCCTTTTTCCAACTCATAAACATGACAGAACTATTTTAAAAATCCCATGGCAAAACCATTTAAGGCATATATACTGGGATCATGAACTTCTAACCCACGAGTCAGAGACCTTTATATGTAAATGATGGGAGGTCATTCCTTTTACTTCTTGGGTTGTTGCCTGTTGACATCTTTTCAGACATTGTTTCTCAAAGAATAGTCCCATATCACTTATAGTATGCACTTTGTGCTGAATGCATCATTTATTATACCTAATACGGCATGCTTTTGAGCCTAGAAGGAGAAGAGTCACACTTCTAAATCAATTTATAACATGTAAAGGATTAAACCGGCTAGTTCAAATCCTTTTTCTAGTCACAGTAAACTACAAATGGAGCCAAAAAAGGGTACACTTAACACAGCAAACCATTTTTCCCCAAATTCTTTGAAATCATGGTAATTAGTTAGTTGCAAGTCCTTATACAATCAGGAAAGAAGTGGCTTTGGATAATTTCCTTAGCCTTCTGTCATGGAGGATCGTATGGTTTTACCATACTTTTTTCATGAGAGTTACATGTTAGAGATACATGTATCTTCTGTGATTGATTGTCTTAAGTCCACTCTAAAAAGGGTAAAAATTCTCTATATTTGACTAGACTGAGGTCCTTCCAAAAAAAGAAGACTTGAACTATCCACATTTGCCAGATTGTAGTGATGAACTAAACTCAGATCTTACTGGCTGACAGATCCTACCCAATAATCCAAGTTCTCCAGTCAGACCAGCTCTTAGAATATTTTAAATGCAAATGGCATTTATGACCCAATGTATTCTCTCTCTCTCATGCCCTCTCATATTCTGGTCTTCCCTCTCATTGTGCATGCATGACATGAAACTGTGGCAAGAACAGAATGGTGTGTGTGTGTGTGTGTGTGTGTGTGTGTGTGTGTGTGTGTGTGTGTGTGTGTGTGTATCTGCTGGCTTGGATAAGGTGGTACACTGCTGACTTAACTTTAAAGATTAGGAAAGCCAAGTGCCACTCTCATTGTAGGTACCATTATTTTTATTATGACAATTAAACAAAATGGAAGTTGTATACAAAATGTAGTAGGAATCTATGTATTTCTAACCTGCCGAGAAGCTCAAGTGAGGAACATGTCTACAGAGACATTTAGAGAACAGAATAATTTTGTTGATAGATTTGCTATAAACTGGAAAATGATTATTCCTCCATTCTCCATGCTTGAGATGGAACTTTTAACCAATTGATTCTCATTGTATTGTCAGTTGATGAAAATTCTGCATGATGGTGATCCCCATAGAATTACATAATGTTGCCCATGTATCCCCTTGATTTGATATTACATCTGTGTCAAGCTAGCTCAGTTTAGAGAAATACAGTTCTTACCTTTTTTAAGAGTTAGTTGTAGTAGGCCCTCAAAATACTTGAGAAAAGGAAGATGTCCTGTAGCTTCTGAAATGGGCTTTGGACCCACAAAACCCAGTTATTTATAAAACATACAGAGGAAAAAAGTTAATTTAGGGGAACTCTTGATATAACATTGAATGCAGTAATACTATATGTGTGCCTCCAATACTTCTATGGTTAATGTGAACAGCAAAGGTGAGAGTGGCCATCTGTTCTTTGTACCATGAAATGGTACAAATAGTACAAATAGTACTAAACTATAGTCACTAGGGATTACCTCTGTCATAGATGTTGAATCATTCTACCTTTTCTTAAACAAGATTTGTTAGGAGCTATGGACCAGGTAAATTATACAGGGTTCCAGGACTTCTTGATAAATTTTATGGAAAACTTTTAGCCTCCTTTAATAGTAGAAGCATATACATAGTTGAGAAGGTGTGGGTGGCCCTTGATATCCTTCTACATTAAAACCATGGAAGCTATCTGGATATGTATAAAAGTTTACTTTGTTCAGTCATTGCATTTTGTAGTTTAAATACTTGAGGAGCTAAATTTTCCCATTAGGGTTTATAGCACTAAGTATAATAACCATCAAGCCCTGATGCCTTGCCTGTTGTCAGAGGCAGTACTGCAGTGATTTTGCAGCAATATGGACAAAACTGGCATTTTTAATGTATCCAGTTTTACTTGAGATATTTTATTTAACATTTGTTTACT
This sequence comes from Protopterus annectens, assembly GCF_019279795.1. Taxonomy (NCBI): domain Eukaryota; kingdom Metazoa; phylum Chordata; order Ceratodontiformes; family Protopteridae; genus Protopterus; species Protopterus annectens. The sequence continues at coordinate 433,970,590 of NC_056733.1, forward strand.
GGGCTAGTCCAACTAGATAATCTGTACATTTTTAGTGGAGGCCTGGGGAGATAAAGCTCCACACAAAAAAAAGTACAGGACAGTAAAAGACAAAAATGATACGTTCAAATACATAAAGCAATAGTGTACAGTGCAAGGAAAAAAAAAACAGAATAGCAAACTTTAATACAATATATACAATATACGGTTCTAGTATTTTTTCAAGCTTGATGCAAATATGTTGATTTGGAGATGGTCAATAATTTCATAAGACTTTTCCTTAATGTGAGGAAAGCATCTCATTGTATGAGTATATTTCAATATGGACCTCACACATCACCTTATGAATGTCTAAGGGGATAGTGGTCAGGGTAACATTTTTATCTTTTAAGCTCTACAGTATATCCTTGACTCATGCTATCAATGGTATTCAGAACTGCCACTTTCACATCCTCCCATTTCCAGACACAACTCTCTCCTTTTTATATATACAGGGAGAGAGAAGTATCATGCCCCATTTTGCATACCTCTTATGCAAGCGGGTGTTTCAAGTCCAGACACTGCACAGTCAGACAATTCAACTAATGACAATGCACATTATGAAATGAGATAATGTGTTTATTTTAAATGAAAAATGAAAACAAAATACAGTGCAAAACATCCTTTGTGGGGAAAATGTTCACACAGTAGAGTAGTATTACTAGGTTAAATACTATAAATAGAAAACGTACATACCACCAAAAGAAAACAGAATAGAAAATGGTTTACTATCAAAAAGTTGAAAGTCAAAAAAAAAATGATTTACTTAATCAGACTGACATTCCGAATTTGGCAATGTCACCTTCACAGAATGTCAAAAATCATCACCTCGACGTCCACATTTGAACAAATTCAGAATGTCAGGAGGTGACCTCAGATCCTCAGGAATTTGTGCTGAAGCTGCAGTATGAATTATATGTCTACAGCACAAGTTTTTACAATTTTGTAAGAGGGCAAGCCGCTCTGCACTCCCCACCCCCTGCAAATTTTATATTCCAACTCTGAGATTGCACTACAGTGAGGAAAATGGTAAATTTCCCAATCCCACCTGTAGTGCGATCTGTTATTAGAATGTCGATCGCACATTAGCAAATGTACACAACCATTCACTAATGTGCATTTGAACAGTTTCAGAACGGCATTACAGAAATTGAAAAAGACACAGTCGATCATACCAGTTTCACATGTCATTTCACATTTTGATAGTAAACCATAGAACACAGCTCAGTTTCCCCCTCCAAGCATGCACAGTCAGTTTTTCAGTTTTTCAGCTTATGCAGCATGATATAATTTCCTAATCAAGTAAAACATGCAGTTAACAATGTATGCATTTTGAAATATCATTTAATGCATTCAGCAAAATACCTTAGGTGTTTCATCAGTTACATGCATCAAAGCTAAATTCATAGGTATTTTCAGAGGCTCAAAAGAAAAGGCAACAACATTTAAAAAGCTAAGAATAGGGAAAAAATCACTTCTTAGAAAACATGGCAAGTTTACTACAACTAGTTCTTTCACCATCACATATTTTCATTGAGGCTGTATCATAATAGGAATAAAATGAAAAAGTTCAGTGTAAAGCAAAGTAAAATCATGAGGTATTTGCAAAAGCCCTATGAACATTGCACCAAGGAGCATTTAGAAAGGCAGAATAGCTATGTATTCCTACTCCAACTGTACTAAATGTTGCACAGAATTAACTTAAGCTGCTAGGCAAAGTAATGCAAGTGATATATATAGTCATCATTTGAAAGAGCGAACACTCATATAAACAAATGCTTTTTCCGAGTATAAAAAAGTGAATGCTTTTAGGAGTGAACATCACTGAAATGGAGTTTATGTGGAATCATGGTGTAGCAGGCTAAGGGAATTTGCTCTTACTCCACTGCTGTGCAATCTCATTGATAATATAATTGAATGTGGTGATTTGGGTCCTTATTATATCATCAAAAGATCAGTTCATCAAATGGCATTTGGAATGGCATTTTGCCAAAGATGCCATTTATTGAAAAGTTCTTACTGAGATCACATTACAGTAGGGATTGGAAAATCTGCCCTTTCGCCACTGTAGTGAGATCTCTTGAGTTGGTACATATAATTAGCAGGCGGGTGTGATGGGTAGTTCAATGCCGTTCATTGAAGCAACTGTTCGATGATATGATATACACCTTATGGTTCGGGGAGAATGAAATTTGCAAAAAAAAGGTTTTTTATTTCATTTTTAATCACTTTAGATTCCCTCTAAAGTGATCACTCTTTGAACACTTACTCCAATATTTGTTAAGTCACTCCTGTGTGTGCATATATGTTTGTGTACTCATATATATATATATATATATATATATATATATATATATATATATGGATCTACTTGATTCTGCCGAATTTCTGTTTCACCGAAACATGAAATTCGCGAGTGGATTTACCAAAAGGGTGTTTTATCAAAAACGCACTTTCGCGTAAATAAGTAGGTAAAACAAAACAAAAATTAGTTAAATAAAGACAAACATGTGGTTTGCATGTTAACTTAGTTGTACATCAAAGTTTAGAGTTGATGTACAACTAATCAAACTGTTGTTGAAATCGGAGTACAGTGGGGATGAGGGAATATTCCCTTTTCCCCACTGTAGCGCGATCTCGGAGTGAGAATATTAAAGTAGGGGTGTGTGGGGGGCACAGTGTTTTTTTTTTTTGTTTTTTTTTATGGATTTACACAAAAGTGCATTTTTGTTGAAACGCACTTTTGTGTAAATGCATTCGCAGATTTACGTTTCATTGAAATGTAAATTCGATGAAAGACAGTAGATATATATATATAGAGGTCCCCTTCACATGGTCAACATTTCAGAATGTCGAACACCATTTGGCCGAGACCATATGATCGACATTCGAAATGTCAACCATGTGGAACCGGTATCTCCATATAATGCAGAATGGAAAGATTTCCATCTTCCACACTGTAGTACGATCTCGGAGTTGGTATATTTAAGTCACAGGGGGAGTGGGGGGCATAGCCCCTCTGCTAGCAGTGTGAAGGTAAGTTATTGTTGTGTTTTTTTTTTTTTTTATTACATGGTCGACATTTTGAATATTGATCATATGGTCTCGGCCATATGGTCTTCAATATTCTGAAATGTCGACCATGTAAAGTATATATATATATATATATATATATATATATATATATATATATATATATATATATATATATAAAAATTTGCGGAGAGAGAGAGAAAGAGCTGCATATATTATTTTAAGCAAACAATTTGCTATTGCATACTAAGCAAAAAACAAGGACAAATCTTCCTGAAGCATTGCACTCCTGCAGGGCTTGCCTTGCTCCCCCATTTTTCTTCTTCTCATTAAACCAAACACTAGTCTAACATTTCCTTTTCATCCTATCCATAACTACCTTTTCTTTTGAAATATCAGCCATGTTTTGTCTTCAAAGCTGGCCAGAGAACACTTCATTCAATGAGCACTGTTTTTATAGCAAATCTTTAGATAGCACATATAAGGCATACTCTGCACAATGTTGAAATACAGAATAGTATAAATTACTTCCTTCCACTACTACCTCCATAAACACTGTGCTACAAGTTAACTGTCAGGGAAGGACAACCACAGGAGTACAACCTCCGATGAAAAGGAATTTGTGTGCTGCTCTGGTTGCAACCAGTTGCCATACGTTCCATAATGCAGTATACACAGATACACAGTTTCCTAGCTCTATGTTGAGGAGCGCATAACTGCATTGTTGTTTTAGGAGTGAGATTTCTGATGCCCCTGTTATGATTGCTGAGGTGCAACTCAGCAAGAAACCACCTGATCAAACAAAACTGATCAGGAATTCAGTCCAACAAAAATGGTAACTATGCTCCATGCAGCGTTCTTTGCGAGGAAAGCTCCTGTACCCCCCCCAAGAAATTATGAACTCTATTGTTTTATCAACACAAGCAAGGGAGAAATCTCTCAAAAGAAAATAATTACTGCCAGCACACAGTTACAAACCACTGGGCCAGTGATTTTTCAATGAAAAGCAATAATTTAAAAGTTCAGTTTCATGAAGGTGAACTTAATTAGACAGAACCCAATCCAGTTTGCTCTGAATGAGGTGTAAAATATTATCAGTTAAGTCTTGATATCTGGTTGCTGTCTATATAGAGTTTATGTCTTTTTTATGGATTCATGGGTTTCTGCAAGTACTCTGGTTTCCTAGCATCTTTCCAAAACATGCTGGTTAATTGGCTATTCTAACCTGATAATACAACAGCAAGTCATATGAGCAGCTCAACAAATGCAAGGTTTCAGCAAGCAATGAGTATACAGACAGCCTCGCCTATCAAGACAAGTACTGCCATCTACAAGTGCAGCTTTACTTAACATTTGTAGGCATTTTGTAATCTTCCCACTCTATTAGCCATGTGCTTTGATGCACACATATGCATCTGGTTCTATGGATGAATCATATTATGTAATGTGTTACAAAGCAATGACTATTTTATTGGATTTTCAGGAAGGTGGCAACCAGAAATCTAAGTAATAGACTGTCCAAAGGCTGATGGTACTACTTCCCATTTACTTTAAAACTTATATTACTGGGCTGGTTTACATTCCTCATTCTTTCTACGTACTTACCTGCTGGATTGCTTAATACTACTCAATCCATTTTTATGTTGTTTTCCTAATGTAGAAATCCTGTCCTCACATTCTATATGAAATCTCCTACAAAGTTCTTTCTATCACTTTTACATTTTTGAGATGTGAGTCAAACTGATAAGCTCTCATCTTAAAGACTTTCCATTTAGCTTCCATGGTGGAAACACCATTATGATGGTGCTGCTAAAGGCCCACCATTGAGTCAATAAATGCTTTGTATTCATCCTCTTTTTTTTCTTTTTCTAAGAAGCACAGGGTTCTAGTCCTACAGGCTAAAGAGGTGAGGTTTATTATAAATTAGTATAGGCTATGCCAAATATCTCACAGTGAAAATTCCTTTAGGAGAATTTGACGTTTCCTTCTGGCAATTTTTCTAGGACAGGATATAATGCTGTACCAAAATCCACCTCCCCTTCCAACAATGATCAGCACATATTTCCTGCCTCCTAAATCTTTTCATGGCTTGTAAGAAGCCTTTAACAGTGGATATGTTATTCTCACCAGGCTGATAATAATTGCCAAAGATAATTTGTCCCTTTAGGTTAATAACTCATCTGACTGACATCTTTCTTACTTATTTAGATTTTTTTCTTAATATAAACCATTTAAGGTCCTTAGCAACTTATGTCATAACACCTGAATTAGCTGATGCACTGCTTTGTCATAACATCACCAGAATTTATACACCCTGGAGACTAAGGTACTATTTCTTTGTTAGTATCCAGGATACCTTTGCAATTAATTAAGGAACCAATACCTCAGACATGGCAAGACACCAGTCTCATCTACAGTATATTATCAGTCACCATTCCTGAAAGGAGGCTCACCACACATTTTCTCGTGAATATCTTTATTTGTCCATTCATCTACAGAACTCAAAGTAGCATTGTTTTCTCTACCCAATATATGTAGAAATAAACCTATTGTAAAAACATAAGCAAAGAAAATATTGAGGCAATCATCATAAAGCTATAGGCTTAATCTTGAACAGTCAGGAACAGTAAATGAAATAGCAGTGTATCTCAGATCAATTAGAAAAATGAAGTCTAAAACTGTATGAGAAGTAACACGATTTGGTACAGTGCAGAAAAAACAGTAATATTGTCATTCTGTATGTATACAGATTTTAGGACCACAATTCCCTGCAATAGTTTATTAATAACAGATTATGTATCCTGCAACATATTAGTAACAACTGATTATCTACTTTCCACTGTATTATTAACAAGTGATTCTGATGATCTGCAACAGATTATTAACAGCTGATTGTGGCTCTCTGCAACTGATTATTAACAAGTGATTATGCATTGTGCAGTAGAGGATTAATAACTGATTGAGTACTCTACATTAGATTAATTATGGTGCACTGCAGTTTCTTATTAACAACTAATGATGATACTCTGTATTAGAGTCTGCAATGGATTATTAACAACAGATTATGTACTCCACACTATGTTATTAAGAATTATTATTATCGTTCTAGGAAGCTGTGTGCATTGTAGCTTCAGAGTCTGCCATTCCAGTATGGCCATCACTGATAGGATACTATACCACTTAATTATATCCTTAATGGGGTCCTTCATTCACAAGTCTCAGCTCATCAGTGATTATATGCCAGCATGGAATAGATAAGACTCATATTCCAGAGGTATAGTATGCTTATCTTTATTGTAGATGCATGTTCAGTCTAGCAAAGCTCAAGGGTAATTGTTTGTACTAGAAACTGACATGTGCCTTCCCAGGACAGCATACCTTGTTTGTAACATTTTGTAGTCTCCTTCAACCACATGAAATATTTTTCCATGTCTGTGATTCATTTGCTCCTTAAGCAATTCTTACTTCATTTGAGCTGTGTACTGTACATATTAAGTTTGTCACTGTGTTTGTGTGTGTGTGTGTGTGTGTGTGTGTGTGTGTGTGTGTGTCTATATATATATATATATATATATATATATATATATATATATATATATATATGGGTGTGTGTGTGTGTGTGTGTGTATGGCTCTACTTTTCATTTTCGAATTGCCAAAATACCAAACCTGATAATAAAGAGACAAAAAAGACAAAAAGTCATAATAACAAAAAGTCAGAAGATCGCCTTTTACATAACCGAACTACCATTATATATTTTTTTTTTTTTGCAGAAAACGATGTAGTCTAGATTGGTAAGTGTACCCATTCCCTCAGTTTAGAGCTATCTTGGAGTTGTTATATACTATTGGTAAGGGATGTGGGGGCGCAGACCCCCACATAAGGCATGCAGGTGGGCTTGCCTCCTGCATAAACTTTAAATTCAGTAGCTATAAAGTTAAATAGTTGTTTAAAATTATTTGATATATAGTTTTGTTTGTTTGGTGCTGTTTTTAATGTGGCAGTTTTACTTTAATATTTTGTGATGTGCTTATCCTGTTATAATGAAACTAGCTTTACTTGATATAGTGCAGTTTTCTTTGAAATGTTTACAGAAGTTCTTTTGAACACAGTTTTTAGTCTTAAAATCTGTGGAGATGTAAGTAAAAAGGGGAAATAATTAGTGTTGTATTGCGGCATGGGCAGTTACAGTTAAAGTTTTAATGTTCCTTGCAAATTAAAATACTTATATAGTTTTATTTCTTTCATTCGAGGATGTGGTTTATGGTGGTTTATGGTGAATACTTTAAATACTGATTGGTTTATTATTTTCTAAATATTTATTTGGAAAAATGTTTTAATATTTGTTTTTATAGAAGTGTATAGGATGTTTGTTCTGATCTGTGATGTTTGCAGATTTTTTTTTGGTGTTTTGGGATTCAATAATTTTAATTTCAAATTTAATAGTAGTTCAGTGTTGTCAGATGCGATCTTCTGACTTTTCGTTATTATGAACTTTTCAACTTTTTTGTTTCAATATTATCAGGCTCAATATTTTGGTAATTTCAAAATTAAAGTAGATCCACGTGTGTGTGTGTGTGTGTGTGTGTGTGTGTGTGTGTGTGTGTGTGTGTGTGTGTGTGTGTGTGTGTGTGTGTGTGTGTGTGTGTGTGTGTGTGTGTGTGTATACACACACACACACACACACACACACACACACACACACACACACACACACACACACACGCACACACACACACGCACACATATATATTTGTCAGCATGTGTGTATATATTTATATATATATATATATATAGAGAGAGAGAGAGAGAGAGAGAGATTCATATATATATATATATATATATATATATATATATATATATATATATATATATATAAGTATATTTTCTGTTTTTCTTCTTAAATGGGAACGTAAATCAGACAGCATTTCGGTATCATTGACCAACAGCTCTTCTGAAGTTTCTTTTATGCACTGATATGACTCAAACCATCAGCCACATATTTTTTCCTGATTTATATATTACTATTACTAAAAATATATGCTTTGCATCATAAATTGAAATTTCAGTTGTGCTGAGTATAATGGATTTATAAAAAATGTTCAGTATTGTTTTATACATTGTCTCCCCATGGTATTCCTGACACACATAAACCAGTAATACTTTCACTGCAACCAACAATTATTTCTCAGCCTAGTTATAGCACCTCCATACACCTGTCATTGCTTATGAAACTTAGGATGCTGGATGGCCCTTTTCATGTGGTAAGCTGGCATGCACTTGTGTCCTGATCATTTGTATCGTAATATGTTAGGGTCAGTGCATCTGTGGCCAGTTTCTTAGGACAACAATTCCATTCTTGTTCCTGTTCTAAGCAACATTCAGTATTTTTCCATAGCAGCTTTTTACTGAGGGAGAGAGAAAAACACAGAGAGTTGGCACACATTTCAAATACATTTCACTTGTCACTGTACCATTCCCTGAAATTTTTGCAGAGCAACTTTTTCTCCAGTGCTGCTCCTTTTAACTACAATTGCAGCTCTGGCCTTGCTTGGTTTTGTGTTTTTTCTATCAGCAGAAGCCTCATGACTTTTGTCAGGTTCACACGGATATGGTACTGCTCAGCAAAGAGCTTTACATTATTCAGTTTAAGTTCTATTGTGTGCCATGTTCTAGTTTTGACTCCTTCCACAAAAGGGTGCCTTGCAATATTTACAACCCCATTACCACCTTCTAATATATGTGATATAGGTCTTTGAAAGGTGTTTTGTACTAATGTGGTCCCAAATGACAGTTGTAGGAATCACTATCATTCTAACAGTGTTAAAGGTGCCTACCTTCGAACTGCATGTATCAAGCTTTATTTGCCAAAACCATTCTTGGCATCTGAAAAAATATTGGCTGTTGTCCATATTGCCACAACTTCTTCCACTGCCTTTGGTGGGTAGTGTTTTCATTCTCTTACTTTGTATAGGATCTTCTGGGTAATGCTATTCAGATTTTGCTTGTCTTCAGTACAATGACCATACCATTCATCTAACCAGTTGTCTCAAGTTAATTTTTCGCTCAGTTATTTGCTTCATAGCCACAATTACTTTCCATGGAGAATGAGTAATAAATGCTTAATGGCTGCAGTTTCATGGAATGCACCAATCACAGTAAATATATTTGCATATTTATTGAAAATGCCTATGCATATCACTGAGGCTTATCTGTCTTGATCTCTGTTACACTTCTATGTGGCTGTGTGATTTTCACTAAAGCTGTAATGGTTCCTTGCTCTTCTCAGTGATGCTTTTTTAAATGTGTGGGCCGGGCTGACTGTCCTTCCAGTGTGTATATTATTACCATGTCCATAATTCTGTCACTATGCTTATACACTGTCAATTCATCTTATCACGTGCAGTTACTTGCATGATGTTTGAACAAGCATATAATATGGTCGTGTTGATATAATATAAAACAGCAGCTTTAGTTTTTTTTTAGTTTTGAACTAACAATTTTGTTCTCTTTGTCTTTTGGTTAGGAGTCTTTGCAGAGAATAGGTGTAAACACTAAATAATCCAGTTTGTCCTGTATCCTTAGAACTTTATAGGAACAATGATTTAAGATCTTGCACTCACTGCAGCCCTCAACTTGTAGTCAAAGATTTGACCAGTTTTACAAATCATTTTATTCCAGTGATTACATCTCTTCTAAAATGTGTACACAACCCATCTCTCTGAGACTACTGTACTCACTGCATACACATCAATAGCTTCATCAACTTGTTTTTCGACTCTGAGCATCTACTGCTGTTTTGCATTCCATTTTATTCATTCTTATCAGTTATTTGCTATGATTGCATTTGTACTTACTACTTTTTCTCCTTTTCATGTGTTAGCAAAATAGTTTAAGTTTCTTAATTGCCTTCATGTACAATTAATTGTTGAGGAAGCTCTGACTCCATGCTTACAGCCACATATCTTAAATTTTTTGATCTCTAGTCATCATAATGCCCTTTCTATTTTCAACTTTCTCTTTCTTTTATGGCTTCTTGCTACTCTTTCATGATGTTGCACCCCTTTTTACCTCATAGACACTGTTATGTCAGCTTTTATTTTGCTTCATTTTCACTCTAGCATTTTATGCAATATCATTTTAAACATACTCATTTTTTTCTGCAGCTCTTTCATTTGTATATTCTTTATTAATTTGATCTGTGCACATCCGTTGCACTATTTAGTGCTAAATCATTTTGGGGGGAACTTGCTTCTTAATCACTTACTGATAATTCTGGCACTCAATATTGATTTGTGTAAATTTTCAAATTCATAATAATTGCCTCTGTGTCTCAATTCATTTACATAGGTATCAGTGTTTTCATCTGAGTTCTGATTTCTAGTAAAGAATAAAGGGCAACTTAGGGTATTCTTTCTGGGTTTGGAGTACTGCAGAAATTTCCTTATAATTACTAATGATTAGCCATCAAATTAAAAAAAAAAATAAACATGCACTTTTAGTTTCATTGCCTGGTGTGTACATTAAAAAAAAAGGTGGCTATCTATATTTCTGATGGCTTCTTTTGCAGCCATGAAATAGTACTAATATCAAAGTTTTATTACTAGGTTTTCTAGTTCTTTGTCGGGTTGCCATGTAGTCGAGTATCATTGATACTTTCATGAATGTATTTCATCATGGAAGTTTTCTGTGACTACAGTAGCTGATTATCTGTTAAACTAAAAATGGTTTCTGTTACTCTGACTAGGTGCCATTGCCTCTTTAGCATTGCACGTTTGTTTTCTGTCCTTTACATGGTACTGGTGACTCCTTGGCATTGCTGTGATGTATCTTGAATTTCTTGTACTGGCATACTTACTGTTTTATAATATTTTTATCTTTTTCTAGGTATATAGGTTATTGTGTTTTTGTTTCAAGTGATTGTGTATTTTATGATAACACATAAAGTTTAAATTTTAGACTGCAACACGCTATAAATAAGACCTCGACTTCAGAATTACAGTTTATGCATTTTTACAATCGTACATATCACAGGAAAATATCTGTACTAGAAATAATACATTCTGTATGTCACAGAGGATATTGGATGTCTGAGATATATGTTACCCATATGAATAATTTACTAATGACTAATTTACCTGCTTGCTAAGACAGGAGGCATGAAATGAAAGTCAGAAGAAACCTAAATTTCAGAAATGGAATTATCCAGAGTAACAGTGTCATTAGCAGACTGCCGCTGATTTGATACTTACTTTACAATTAACATTACTAAGCAAATATTCACCCATTCATTCTAAAATCTATCATTGTTCAGAGCTATATGCTTCGTGTCTGTGTATGAATAACAGGAGTCCCATCCCCTAAGGTAAAACTGGAGAAGAAACTAGAACCAGGCTGCTTAAAGGAGATGCTTATTAATAAAAAAAAAAAACTACAGTCTAGACCTGTCTCATTCCTATACAGTTTCCATTGGGAAGGTGCCAGTGAAGTTTTGTTTGCACTTCAGCTCCCAGCTGTGGCCCAAGAAAGCATCATTTTTGTGGCACCACAAAATTCTTAATAAAATGCACATCTGTTCCAGACTGGCTAACAAATGCTAATAAAAAGAAAACAAACAAGCAAAAGGTTACATCAGGATATGTCAGACACCTTATATGTCTGTGTTGATTATTGGGCATGCATAATATGATAGCATTTCCAGAACTCCAGTTTCATGCATATACACATTCATGAATGAATTAACATATTCATAAATGCCATATGCCACTTAACTATTGAAAACACATCTGCTACCTCCGACAGTGTACAATGAGAATAACAGTATAAATGAAGCAAACATATTCAAAGCTAAAATGTATATAGAATTCAAAGCATAGGTCTGTGTGCATTCTTAAGTTTATTCAATCAAATGTTTGGTGCACAGAGATCAGAGGGCTGATTGTATGCATTGCCTATCCCATAATGCAGATTGTCCTTAGAAGCACTAAGTTATGGGTATCAAAAGTTGAATACGTAGCATGCAATATATAGGGAGCTACTACAGAGCAGATATGAAGTATGGCACATTGCCAGGCCAGCTTATTCATTTTGGGCATGCTTAGTTTCTGACTTTTGACACAGTTTAGAGGAGTTTGCCTTAGTCATTTATTACCTTGACTGTGATTTGACCAGTGGGTCTACAGCTGAGAAACCCATTCCCTCACTGTAATTTTATTAATTTCAACATGTTGAATATAACAATTGCTCAACTTGATCTCTCAAAGAAACTGTCATTGTTTTGATCTTTTCTTCCATGATGGAAGGAGAGTTGTTATTTATAAGTAGGGAGGCTCTTCAAAAATGTTTGGGCTTTATTGATTTAACTGGAGTTCAACCCAACAAAATAATTAAGAGCAAGCATTTTTTGCAAGTGGCAAGACCCCTGCATGCCACAACACCAAAACACACATGCATGCACATGTATATTTATGCACTTCACAGTCAGAAAACCCCCACCCCTAAAAATAGATGAACCTCCCCTGCTCCAAAAAAAGAAATCACTGACAGTGTACACCTTGAACATGCATGGGCAATACGTTCCTATGGATAAGAGAAATGGTGGAGCTTAACTTTACCAAACTGAACATGATGAAATAGTACCTCATCTAACTTGTACAGATTGAGCCAGAGAGAAGCTCACAGAGATGAATATGCTTGCAGATGCATCTATACACATACACGCATGTATGCATGCTTGTACATATGCATGAGCACAGTCTTTTTAAATTTTAAGTAATTTTTGTTTGGTTCATTATCTAAATCGCTAAACTGTTGAACAGAATAGGAAAGGACCCCATATCCTATATCTGTCAAATGGATTTAGTAGCAAAATAGCTGGGGAACTAAACCTGCCATGTCTAATGTTTGCTTCAAGAAATCTGTATTTATTGTAGAATTCAGTGAGATCAGCAGATAAGCTTTGTTGTTCATCTTGTGTCAACTGAAACTATTTTTTCCTTTTGTATCTTTCTGTGTGCCTTCCTGTTACTACCTTTTTCCTCCTGTTTGTTTATTCAGAATGAAGGAATAGAAAAGCACAGCATCCTACAAAGATACTACATCACTCTTTTTACTGTTTTAGCATTAATGTAGATATCCGTTTTTCTGTTCACCTTTTTGCTGTTGTTCCAATGTTTACGTTTTTATGCGCCTTCTCGTCCTGTGATTTTTACCTCCAATGCCCTCATTCCTTTCTTTAGTAACTCTTTCTGGTTTCCTTATTCATTCTTTTTTTTTTTTATTGAATTAGTCAAAATACCTATTTTAATCGGGTCCTTAACATGATTTGACAAGTTCTTGAAATATTCTGGGGGAAAAGAAATATAAGGGAGACTGTTCTTCATCTAACACTCCACTATAAGAAGTTATTTTAAGAGCACTGGGGCTTTTTATTACTATTCATTTTTTCTGATGTAGTCATATTTTCAAATAACTCAGTAATTCACCTAACATTTTGTCTGACTGAACATAAACACCCTTAATGCAATAAGATTAACATAAAGATTGCAAAGTCTCCTTCGCAAAACTCAGTGGCCATTAATATCAAAGGCTTTGGGGAGGAGCACCTGTAATTTCTTTCTTGTCCACTTTGCAGATAGTCTCATCTTTAATTTTAATTAAAAGAGTACCGTCCTCATGCCCCTAGAAGAATCCATAGTGAGTGCCCATAAAGAACAACATTTTTTCGTAGAAAAGAAAGAAAAATATTGCATATCTTCTCTGCGGCAGTATCTGGATCTAAAGGACTAGATAATGAGATGGAACTCTAATAGGTGCTGATTTCTATTTTGGTCGTTATACATAGAAACAATTAAGACTCTTCCCAGTGCTGTAGCACTTTACTTACCATGAAACATGCATTTATCATCTACTTAACAGGTACTGCAGTAGTTTCTACTGATATTTGCATACTTCTAGAAGGTAGAAACCCTACATTGCCGAATCATAGCACTTCTTAATTTACATATGTTCTCACATCTACTATATTAATAGAATTAATTATGAAACAAATATTAGAAATGTGCAATCCCACTACACATCTTTTCATCATTTACATTTTGAGGTCAGGAACTGTTACTATTTTTCCTCTAAATTCTAACAGTTAAGACCTAAGTCTGTAGCAGCTTCTGAAACTGGCTCATTACTAAAATAATAAGTTCTATCATTAGGCTTCTTCTTATCCCTATTAATTAGCATATTAACACCATCTAAAAAGTTATTAGCAACTGTACCAGAGGCATCAACAGCCTTTGAAAATAATTAGATTTCCCTTTGCTTAAGGGTAGTTTAGATTTATCTCATAAAGATGAGTATTTCTGAAGATAGGAATATATTCATCATTTCAATTCAATATATATATATATATATATATAGATAGATAGATAGATATATGTATATATAAATTAGTAAATATGTATTATGTGTTTGTGTGCATGTGTGCATGTCTGAGTATTTCTGAAGATCTGAAGATATTCATTTTCTTTTGATATATGCAGATGCATAAGTATATAAACATATATATATATATATATATATATATATATATATATATATATAAATAACTAAAATTAACCGCACTAAAAAAATGAACGAAGAGAAGAAATTTTTAACTAAGAAATGAACTTCATGACAATAACAGCATTCAAAGAATAGTAAAGCAAACCAACAACAACCATAATAAATAAGACGAAAGCGCTAAAGTACTACAAGAGTTGTTGGTGTGATTTACTATTCTGTTATTGTCATAAAGTTCATTTCTTACATATATATATATATATATATATATATATATATATATATATACCCACATACCATCACAAACATTAACATGTGTGTGTGTGTGTGTGTGTGTGTGTGTGTGTGTGTGTGTGTGTGTGTGTGTGTGTGCATATGTGTTTTTGTATTCCTCTATGTTTTCACCCTTTCCTACATCAAAAACCTTATGTGTGAGATAATCTTTGTATGTTCCTTAAATATAATATTTGTAAATAGAGCTGATATGTGTAAGATAGTCATGAAGTGTGATTAGAAATAATGTGTTTCTGTATCAAAATATGAGAACAGTTATTTTAGCGGGTATCCAGTCCATTACTGGCAGTAATAAGAAGTAATATATGCCATGTTCACTCCAGACATAATCTGATAAATTCCTTGTCATACTGCCAGAAACAAGCCATTTTCTTTAGACAAAACTAATGTCTACGGCACAAGACATTCGTTGATTGCCTGGCGACATGTCTCCAGATACTGCATTGGAAAAGTAATGCATACCATCATGGTGCAGACATGCTGCACCAAAAGTAGGCAGTCAATCAAATATCACTGTGGGATACATACAAGGAGGATATTCGAAAATGGCATTTCTGCACAAAGACAGTAATCTGTCAGCTTATTCCAATGGTCCACAACGCCATATATATACGTATATGGTTTTCTGCCAAGTGGTCTGTGTATGTTTTTACCTTTAAGCCCAATGCTCCTTTTCTAAAAGCTACATTTTCTATTGTTTTAAAATATAAACAATGTAAATAGACACAAGTGAGACATTTTGCAATGTGTAAGACCACCCCAGACCATATGAACTGAATTATACAATTATAATGAACAAATATAGAATCAAACATATATCAACATTTGAGCCTAGAGTATCTGAGATTTAAACAATAAAACTGAGATGCAGACTTCATCTTGATTATACAGTTTTTACTGATATGTGTTCACACAAATACTTATTTTCAAACCTTCTTTTCTGTTGTACAGGGATGAGGCAGCTACAAAATACACACAAATTCTCAAGATACTAACAGAACCTTCTAAATCAGAGAACCTAGTAGAGTACACCACGTAAGAGCCAGCAATGAATAGTATAACCTTACAGTGATTATTGTGTAACGTTAACCAAAAATTGTGTTTGTATTTATAAAATATTAAATTGTCTGTTAACTTTTTTTACAATTTCCCTGATGACACTGTCTTCTTGATGATATGACACAATGGTTGTACTTAAATTTGTCCTCTTTTTAACAGGTGTTTAGTAACAAAAAAAAAATACTCAGAGCAAGCAAGCAAAGTAAGAATTATCATATATATATAGCAACAGAATAGGTACACTCAGTAAATATTATACCATTTCCAGCTATTTTGTTATTAATAATTGCATTGTTCAAAACTTAATCCAAAAAGTTCCATAGTAGACTGAATGTACTGCATGACAAAAAAATGCCAGCAGTTTAAGGTATGCAATTTAATGTATTAATCTGAATTCAAAATGGATTTATTAAAAACATAAATGGTGTTTTTCTGAAGAATATTGAACCACGAAGAATTTAGTTTCCTCTTTCTTTGTCACATTTAAATAAATTTGTATACTTGGAAACTGCTATTCCAATCATATTACTGTCTTGAGGTGAGATCCTGTTAATATTTTAATGTATTGTCAAAGTTAAAATATAAATCAGTTCACCATTCTCTTCCAGTTTGGGCAGTAATGATGTAAGACTTGTATCCAGTCAACCCCCTCCCACCCTTCTAAATATACCTATTCAATATTTTTTGAGCAGATTTATGCTTTGAAGAAAGGAGGTCTCTTGATCATTTTACTTGCTTTTTTATCTTAAGGAAAGTTGAATGATGTGTAAACGCTCCAAAAGGGTGATTAACACTGATTGTTAAGCAGCAAGTTTTTCATGTGCATTCCAAATTCTACCAGCCAACTTCAAGGAAATATATCAATAGCAGAAGAAGTAATGAAGGCACTAGATAAAAAGCTTTATCTCCTAATGTTGGAAATTAAAAAAGTAAACAACTCTTTGACTGAGCATATTACACACACAGATGGGAAGATCTAGGAGGGGGAAAGGCTTCTTACTGACCACTTGAACCAGGTAGTAATGCTGAAGGAGGATTTTGACAGTCTAAAGAAAAAAAGTAGAACAACCAGAAAATAAACTGGAAAATGCCTAAGAAAAACTTGTATACCTGCAGGATCATATCAGAAAGCAAAACCTGATATTTATTGGCTTTCAAGGAAATATTGAACAACCAAATGGCAAAATGTTTATTCAAGACAAACTATCTTAATGGATGGGGATCCTCAGCACTGACATTTTTATAGAGTGCTTCTCGAGTTTACTTAACCCCAAGTTTGAGAAGACCAATTTTGGTTTGTTTTGCCACTTTTGCATTGAAAAAGCAGATCTCGTTGCACCTTTTGTCTCTAGGCAAGATTTTCTTGTATCAAAATCAAAGCATCTATGTCGACAATGATTTTGTTCCTAAGTCAAGAACAATGTTAGTGGTATTTCAACTAGCCATCAAAATATGTTAACTTAATACATGGAAATTTCGTCTATTATACCTGGCAAAGTTGAAAGTATGACCTCCATGTGGCTCGCATTTCTTCTGTTCTCAGGTGGAAGAAAGAGATAAACTGGTTCAATTCTTAGCAGATCTGGTGAACCCAAAGGTACTGAAAGGACCTAATCTACATGTGGCCAACTCTAAGGATCCAAATTCCCCTGAAAAAACATTTGCCTAAATTACTTGAACCCTTCCTGCTTTTTAAAAGGAGAATAGCCAACAGACAGAAAGTGGCCCTAGTGGTTCGAATGAAATCAGTACTATATACCCAAACCTTGAGTCTACTTCCTCCTCAGCTGGAAGAGATTGAAGGTGCTAATGCTTGAAGACATTTGTCTTGAGGTATGCTTTTTTTTATCCTAATTTCTGATCGTGATGATGGTACTTTTGATGTGCTAGCAACAAGAAGTTACCTGGGCCGTTACTTGTTTTGACACACCTCTTACTGAATGGCCTTGCTTAGCAGCATTAAGTACATACTCATTCAGCTGCCTATATATATTTGTTTAACGGTGGTTATAGCAGGAACTAGAACTACAGAAAATTGCAGCTGTTGATTTCTTCCTTTATTATTTACATTTAAATACTAATGTTTTAGAAATGGGGAGGAGTAAAAACAGAAGAGTATATTTCAACAAAACAGGCAAGCATACTTGTGGCTACTTGCAAACCCCTTCACATATGCAAGGATGTATTATCTTTCCCTCACTGATCCAATAAAGGTTTACTACCCTCTCCTTAGTAGCTTCAAATATTTGTTTGTATATAGTTTTTGTTTGTTTTTAAATATGTTGTGATTTTATTCTGACTATGTTCTTATAAAGTGAATATACACTTCTGCCATGGTGCATGCAAATTGTGACTGGATGATTCTAACAGTTATACATATATAGCTGCAATAAAGGATTTCTACATAGATAAAGATCCATGCCTAATAAATACAGCTGGAGAAGGTGATTTGTTAGGGGTTGACTTTTTAATGTTTATTCTCAGTTAAAATGGAAGAAATATGATGAATATCCTAGAATGTTAATGGTCTGACAAACTAAGAACACGGGTATCGAGCTTACTTAGGCAGTGCCACCCAGAAGTTATTTTATCACAGGAAACCCATAACTCCCATGTAGAACATGTTAAGATCTTACAGAAGTATCTATCAGGGCCATTCTTTTTTAATCCTAATGGAAGAAGGAGAGGAACCATGGTAATCATTACTAAAAATACCAGATTTAAGCAATTACTTCTGCTGCAACCCCCACACTCCCCGCTAATTATATATACCAACTCCAAGATCACACTACAGTGGGGAAAGAGCAGGTTTCCTTATATGTAAGTTACTAGTAAGTAAGTGCTCCTGTCTGCTTCTCTGATGTTGGCGAGCTATCACTGTTCAATGTATAGTTTTGTGATGATTTTGCCTTTGATTAAAGTTAGGTTCGATCTTTAGTGTTTGACGAACAGCTGTTCGAACAACGTGCTGTTCCACGAGTAAACATAGATTCCCCAGAAAACATTATACAGTGTATGAGTGAGGAATCTAAAAGGATTGAAACAGAATGAAAGTCTCATCTCATAATGCTAAGTCCATGTTATGTAGAGCCAGGTAGATGTGGAGGGAGAACTGTTCCAATAATAAAGAATCTGATGAAAAAGTAAAATAGTAGTAGATAGATTGTGCTGTTTCCTTAATGCCCAATGATTTTGACATAACTTCTTCAATAATTTCAGATCAAAGCAAGTGATTAGATGAAACTGCTGAGCACCACTTTAGGAAGTTTCTCAATTCCCCCATTGTTTCACCATAAGGTTGATCTATTTAAATTTGGGTGGTTAAGAAGGGCTGTCCCCCTACAGAACCCCTTAGTTCTGTCTTGGTGTTGGAACATTTGATGAGTTGTGCTCACTAGAGTGATTTTCCATCAATCACATCAAAGGCATACATAGTGTAACTCATTAGCTATGAAGAACACCATCCCAGAATTTTGAAGGTTCCTAAGAATTTTGAAATATTGGCATATTCTACTCTATTGCACAGAGGTTGTTTATCCCCACCTGTTTTTGCTAGGAATATAGTTACATAGTTTACCACCTACTTTAGGTGCTTTGCTGATCCTAGAGAGTCAAGTCAGAGTCTGACAAATGTTTGAAAGGAATCAGGTGACAGATGCATTGTATTTTATATACAGTCTAGGAGACTACTTAAGCTGCAGAAAGGAGACAGGATCAAACAATTTGCAGATGTGGAAAGGTCAGATGCTAGAAGAAGGAATCATTTATAAAACACCAAATTTCAGATACTTTGTAGTGAGAAGCTAGAAGAATATACAGAAAAAACTGAAGGCACCTATTTATCATAAAGGCAAGTATGTGTAAACATGAGGACATGTTATAAGCAAATGTAACATACAAATGCCAATAATTACAAGAGCCTTGTGTAAATGCAGAAAAAGGTCAGTATACACACAGAAGTTTCTCCTCAAGACTAGAAGCAACTTGAAGTGTCCATGGAAGTGATCTAGCTTGACATCAGACCTAAATTCAGTAGCTACATCAGTATATCCAGGTCTGGAAGAGTTGGCAGCCAGACAGATAAACAGACAATCTGCAAAGGTCTTGTAGAATACAGATTGACTCTAAAGACTGAAACAGTTGCATAAAAGTCTTATTTGAAATCTTTAGGTTTTGTTCTAACTGATTAATGATGTCCTATGGGGAAAGTCTACATAAAGGGGAACACTGTTATTCTTCCATCATAGAGGATAATGTGACTGAGCTTCCTGATATTCTTTTAGACATAAGCTTATTAAGAATTGATGAACCTATCAGCATGTTAACTATAAGATGAATGAATTGACAATACACTACCTCATAAACACAATATATTTATTTTTGTACAAAAAAGAGGGTGTTGCATATGCTAGTATACCTTTAAGAGTAAGGCATAACACTGTTTGAAATGTGCGTCATGATGTCTCTCCTCTAGCCCTTGGAACTTGCAGTAAAGAGGCCATGGTGAAAAGAATCACATCTACAGTGTCTCTGCCATTAGTGGGTAACCTGTTGAACATTATAAAAAAATCTGTAGCAAGGGAATTTGGTACCCTAAACATCACAGTAATTTGGCATCACAGACCTCACAATAATTTGTCACCCTAGACATCACACTAATTTGGCATTATACCCTCCACTTTCTTAAACAGTCACAATGCTGATTCCTTAATGAAATCTGGTACACATAAAAACAGTTCAACAATACATAGACTGTCATTAAGTCATCACAATGGTCTATTCTGTTTGTTTAATAATAGTTTAGCTACCTTTAAAAATAAACAGGATCATTTAGTTACTAGTTTGCAAGCTGTGTATTGAGCAACTGTGGTCACTTAACTAACAAACTGTAATCTGTTAAGCTATATTTTTCGGTATTTTAATATCCCCTTACAAATTGGTTGTCTGGGGCAGGTGTCATATAGCAATAACCTACGCCTGGGTGTGGGTAATGCTGGATTTACCCATGGTTGGCATGGTTTGGTCACGAGGGCGAAGCCCGAGTGGCCAAACAAAGCCAACCATGGGTAAATCCAGCATTACCCACACCCAGAAGTGGGTTATTGCTATTATACAATGACATTATTAAAAAAAAAAAAAAATTACTTTTCTTAAATAATGGCATTGTATAATGCCTCCTTACTGCCCTTCCACAGCTGTCTGGTATTCTGCGGCAGTTCTGATGTACTGCGCATGCGTATGCCTATGCAGTACATCAGAGCTGTGGGCAAAAGCAATGGAGAAAGCAAGATCTCCATTGCTTTTTACTGTTTTGCTATGTTAAATGGGTTTAACATAGAGAGACAGCTTTAAAAAAAGCAACAGAGAATCTCCGTTGCTTATTTTAAAGCTGTCTCGCTATGTTAAACCCATTTAACATAGCGAGACAGTTTTGAAAAAAAGCAATGGAGAAAGCAAGATCTCTATTGCTTTTTACAAACTGTTTCGCTATGTTAAATGGATTTAACATAGCGAGACAGCTTTAAAATAAGCAATGGAGATCTCCGTTGCTTATTTTAAAGTTGTTTTGCTATGTTAAACCCATTTAACATAGCGAGACAGGTTTAAAAAAAAAAAGCAATGGAGAAAGCAAGATCTCCATTGCTTTTGACACACTGTCTCGCTATGTTAAAGGAGTTTAACATAACGAGACAGGTTTAAAAAAAGCAACGGGTCTCCATTGCTTTTTTTAAACCTGTCTCGCTATGTTAAACTCCTTTAACATAGTGAGACAGTGTTTTAAAAAAAGACTTATACTAATGGAAAAAGTCCGGGCGACTGGACCTTTTTCCATTAGTATAAGTTGATTTACAATGTGCACGCTGACCAATCAGCGTGCACGTTTTGGAATATTAATGGGGGGGTCATGGTATAATGGTGGTTATGCATCCCTTATTGTGTTACAGATTAGAAATGCCACACCTTCCTGGCATGCTCATGCATGCATTTGCTGTGTTAGCATTACTTCCCTTCTCTGTTGTAGAATCACATGAATTTAGTCATTCAAAATGGCAATTTTACTTTCAGTTAGTTGAAGAGAATTACACATAAAAATTGTGGCATTAAAATAATAAAAACATGGTATGTGGTATTTATGTAAGAAAATGCAATGATCTGTGTGTTTTACAGATACTGGTACACAGCCATGGAGTTTGGAGACATGAGAATTATGCAGACATTGGGACATAGCCAAGATGGTGAGGAGTTAACAGCACTGTTTTTTAGTTCTGCTTCATTTTAACACCTCTGACAGGATTTTTAAAAAAAATTCACAACTTGATGAATTTATAGTTGAACATCCACTGAAAGACTTACTATAAAAAACAAACAAACAAACAAACAAACAAAAAACAAGTTTAAAACTCTTTTAAGTACTTTTTCTTGTCAAGAAAACTGAAAACTAGATAGAACTAATTATCTCAGAATGAGCCACTCTAAGCCCAGTGTATGGGACAGTACAATGAAAAAAGACCTACAGGCTATACAATGTAACATCAATGAGTTATCTCTAAAGACAGGTAAATTAGAAAGCAAAATGGACAATTTTAAAGAGGTATATGAAAAACAAGTTGAAGTGCTGAGGGAATCTGTTAAACAACAATCATTACAAATCTCGAGTATAGAAGAGGCGATGTCTAATTTTGATGGAAGATTACTTAAAAATGAGAACAGCACTGAATTTCTACTGAAACAAAACAACTTATTCCAGGAAAAAAATACAAGACTTAGAAAACAGATCTAGAAGGAATAACATCAGGATTTATGCGATACAGAAAAATAAGAGGCTGACAGAATGATTCAATTCCTTAATACCTGGCTGCCTAAAACTTTGAACCTGCCTGAAGCTTTTTCCATTGGCATCAAAAGGGCACATAGCTCATTTTCCAACTCACCTTAAAAAAAAAAAAAAAATACCTTCACCAAGGTCAGTGATCATACAGTTTTTTCTCAAGTCAAGATGAGAATTTAGTCTTAAAAGCTGCAAGGACTAATTATCCAGTTAAAATTTAAGAAAATACTATACGATTTGACAATGACTATTCAACATTAGTGATGTCAAAGAGAAAAGCATATATGTCACTTGTTAAAAGCTTAAACAATAACAATATTAAAGAACAGATCTTGTTTCCAGCAAAAATAAAGAATCACTTTCCAGAAGGAAAGATTTGTAACACATTGAAAGATGCACTGGACTTTATACAGAAAAATAAAATCCTAGAAATAACAGAAGAAATGGACTGCAATCTATCAACTTCTTAGAAGAGAAATGCAACTAGCGATGGTTGGTTAATAAAAGATAAAAACAGTAAAAAACTGAAGGACAAATGAAAATCAATGTATTTCATGATTATAAATTCTTAATAATTTAAATGAGTGCTTGAATATTTATGAACAGGGATAGAATACTACCTTTTACAAGGTAAATCATTTATTTCTTGCTTTCTGTAGTTCAAATGGTTACTAGTTCCCTTTTGAAAATGTTAGTGTTTGATTCTTTTAACTATATATGAAATTAAGGCCACTTGTTTTCATTTAACATTTAAAAGGTTAAACTATTCATATTATTAAATGTTAATCATTATTATGATGAAACTTATGTTAGATGGCTTTCTGATATCTTGACATAGTTGAATAATGTACTATTAAATATAATGCAAGATGCAACAAATGACACTAAACAGTCATGTTAAGTTACATTATGTGTTCTTAAAATGGGCCAGTAGTGTGGTACTGATAGTATACTTGACATGCAATAGCACCCAGGAAAGACATGCAATGTTCTAAACAAAGTATAAAAATATACCCTTTTACATATATAAAAGTTATTATCGGAATGATGTCAAATAATTAGAGTAACATTCATACTTTTAGAAGTTAAACCTGGATCACACATAACTGTCATTTTTAATGCAAGTATATATGCTATGTCTCCTTTAAACAAATACAGTCTGCTTTATATTAAACATCTCATACAAATAGTACTTACTGAATTATTAAATGTTATTTCTTTAAATACAATAGCTTTGTAATGGTTAAAATACGTTGAACTGTTTTTGTTGATTTTTAATGGTTTGGAGGTGTATGTGGGATTGATGTATAATGTAGAGGTGGTTTGGATTTACTTTCGAGCATTTTTATGTGAAATGTAACTTGAAGGACTTTTATTTTCAAGTTCTTATCATGAAAATCAGCTTGAAATAATTTGGAATCATTAGCACTTGTCTGATGCTGCAGGAGTCCTGAAAATTCTATGAACTGCCCAGGTTACTTCTTTCTGTCTAAAAGTAAATAATCATAACATTTCTAATCATATGCTGCAATACCAAAGAATACAAGTTACATAATAAGCAAGAGACAGTGAATTGGATTCTAAACCACTTTTATTTATTACATAGTTGTGAATGTTTGCTGCTTATAGTATACTTGACATACAATAGCAGCCAGGAAAGTTATGCTATGATACAAACAAAATATAATGCATATAGTTTCTTAAATATATAAAAGTTATTATTGGAATGCGATCAAATAATTAGAGTAGCATTCAAACATTTACAAATTAAACCTGAATCACACATAACTGTCATTCTTTTAATACAAGTTTATATGCTATGCCTCCTTTAAAAATGACCGTCTGCTTTATATGAAACATGTCATACAAATAGTCCTTAACATATCATTAAATGTTATTTCTTTAAATACATATCTTTTTAGTGGTTAACATACTTGGAAATGCTTTTGTTGTTTTTTTAGTGGTTTAGAAGGTTTGAGAAATTGATGTATAATGTAAAGGTGGCTTGGATTCACTCATTATTGTTTTTGTGTGAATTGTAGCTGATGAACTGTTCATTTCCAAGTCCTTGTTATGCGGACCAGCTTGAAGCATCTTATTTAGAGTCATGAGCACTTTTGTGATGCTGCGGCAGTTCTGAAAATACTATGAACTATCCAGATTATTTCTTCCTGATTAAAAGTAAGTATGTAAGTATGCATAATATTTTGAATCATATGCTAAGTTGTCAAAGAATACAAGATAGATAATAATCAAAATATGGTGAATTGCATTTTAAACCACTGTCAGTTATTAAATAGTTCTGAATGCTTGCAGTATACCAAATAGATAGTTTATATACTAGCCTATAGAAAGACACTTCTAATAAAAAATGTAGGATTGTATTTCTCTGATATCGTCTCTTTTTAATGCTAATGAAACTTAATATCTCTGAATAATTTATTATGAAAAATTTGAATCTTAAAAAGGAAGATTTTTCAGATATTTGTGCAGATACTATTAGACATAACAGTTAAGGACAAAGCAGAACTGATTCTAACAGTAGTACTAGATGAAAGAGTATCAAATATATGAGGGTAGATATAAATGTTCTATTTTATGATATTCTACACTAGGATTATAGCTAACATTTAAAACCTAGGAATATAGTAGTATTACAAGACATGTGTAAAAGAGTTTATCCTAATTAAAGAATTATATGCTTTTAGTCATGGTGGTCATGGTCATTTGTTAGACAACTTGTATATTCTTTGTATTTCAGTGTCCTTTGGCTACCATAGGTTTATCTTTCTCTACTAATATTACAAGACATAGTATACAAACAGAAATGGAAAGATACCAGAATAAGTAAAAATGTTCATAGTTAAAGAATATAATTATGGCTGCAAGGCTGGGAGGTTGACATAGTGGTTAAGGTGTTTGCCTTATAGGAACAAGGTGCAGAATTTGATTCTCACATTGGTTAATTTGTTGGGATTGGAATGTCCCTAAAGAGCAATTAACCTGGTACTAATTTATGAGCTTATGCTCCTATGAACTACTTTACACATGGTAAATAAAATAGAAAAAAATACAAATCATCTGACTTATAAATTAATAAATATGAAAATAATTGACTTCATCTGTCTAGTGCAGCAGGGAGATAATGTGAGGTACAGGGAAAGATGACTGTAGAGATATTCCGTTTGGTCATATTATAATAAGGATTCTGAACACCTGCTTACATTTTTATTTTTCATAATAAGCTCAATGATGGGCTTTTTTAAGATGGTGCATAATAAAAATATGAGACACATCAATATGAATCAAAAGCATGAGCTAAGTGTTGTTAGTCTAATGGAGAGTTTGAGAGGCAGTTTGTTCATCTTTTTCAACAAACTAGGAATACGTTATTCAATAGTAGAATGTTTTAGGGTTACATCATTAGGTACTTTTTTATTTGTTTCAGAAGTTTTGTCTATAGCTGAAGATTTCATATTGTTATATAATAAGTATATATTAAGTTCTATACATATATGTGATTTCATTATACCTGTGTTTTTTTTTCACTTATATAAATGTCTGATTTTAAATGCATACCTATCAATATTAATGGACTGAATAATCCAGTAAACAGTGTGGGGGGGGGGGTCTGTTCAATTACTTGCAATTACATAAAGCTCAAATAGTATTCTACAGGAAACACTTTTACTTAGTAAAGATGCAAATAAACTTTCATTAAAGATTTATTTTGGTTCTAGCAGGTTCTGGCTTTCAAGCAAAAAGAAGAGACACCCTCATTTTATGGAAGAACTTATCAGTAATGCCGAATGTAAAAGATACTTATGCTTATATAAATGGTATGCTAAGCATTGTTATAACTGAGTGGAACAGAAAAACTATGCATGTTGGTGAACTCTTATTAGATTCCAGGGGCTGGAGCTAAAGATGCAAAAATTTACTTAGACACTATAGCCTATTACATGAAAGTTGACATTATAATGGCTGGTTATTTTAATTGTATTTGATCAAAGATTCCACTGCAGATAGAAAGCTGAGAATCATGTTTTCAGCCAAACACTTAACACATTTTGTAAATCTAATTAATCTAAAGGCTATATATGAGATAAGGAAAACAAGTTCCCTTCAATTTACCCATTATTCATACAGATATGGAACACAAACACATATTGATATTTTTTTTGGTCACAAAGAATCTGTTATTACATATCAGAGATGTTTCAATATTTCAATGTTTCAATGTTTCATTTCCATTACCAGACCATAATGCCATAATCTTTAATATGATTTAAAAAAACTGACAATTTAATTAATCAAAGGAGATTAGCAGTGTACATTATTAAAATAAAAGGATTCAAGGATTGGTATGTTAAAGATATCAACATTTCTTAGAAATAAACAAAAATGATGATGTATCTGACATTTTCTTCTGGAATTCACTAAAGGCTTACTTAAATGGAATAATTACAAGCTGGTGTATTAGTAAAACTAGAGAATGGGACAGAGACTTGAATACACTATAGGCCAAAATATACACATTGAAATTAAATCTAAAACCAAATGACATTATCAGTCAGTCTGAACTTAAAAAACTTAAATACAAAATATGTTGAAATTCTAAATCACAAAGTTTCAATAAACCTGGAAAAACTTAAACTTCAAGTATATTCAATAAACCCTTTAAGCTTGCATAAACTTGCTCTTAGACTAAAGAAAATGAATACACTAAATAATATCAAAGAAATTATAACACATATAAATAATAAAAAGAAAGAAGAACAGATATTAAAGGTATTCTTGAGGGCTTTAAAATATTTTATAAAAATATAAATAATAATAACAAATAACCTAGACAATGATGATACAGTTGAAACTTTTCTAAGAGAAAATATAAATAATAAAATAGCAAGTGAACAAATAAAAAATGATAGACCATTTACTTTAACAGAAATAAAAGACAAAATAAAATAAGTAAAAAATAATAAGGTGCCATGCTTAGATAGTCTTACACCAGAACTATATAAAATACTACCAAATAATGCAGCTAAAATATTAGATAAGGTCTAAAGAGGAAATAATAACAACTGCTGAAGTCCCCCCATCATGGAAATATTCCCTTATATCACTTATTTTAAAACAAGATAAGGTTCATACAAAGTACTCATCATACAGACCCATTTGACATTTAAATGTGGACTATAAGATGCTCATCCATTTCAGTTAAGAGAATTAATCTACTTATACCTAAACTAATTAACAATTATCAAAATGAGTTTATTTTAAATAAACAAGTAAGGGATAATATAATGAGAATACATGCCTTGATAGACTATGCAAATAAAAATAAAAAAATAGCTTTCTCACATTAGTCTTGATTTAGATGAGGCTTTTGACTCAATTAATTGGTAATACATGTTTAAAACACTGAAAGTGTGTAATTTCTCACCTGAGCTAATTGCATTAATTTCTAAGTTATACAACAACTCTTGTGCTTATGTTAAAATAGGTTATTTTCTTTCTGATTCCTATAAATTACAAAAAATGAACAAAACAAGGCTGTCCATTATCACCTTTACTTTGTACATTAGATATAGAGCCCTTTGTTAATCATATTAGTTCCAATAAGAACATTAATGGTGTTGAAATAAAAGAAGATTTCAAACTAAAGAATCACCTCTTTGCTGATGATATTTTGCTAACAATAGGAAATATAGAGAATTCATTAGAATGCAAAATTAGTTCTATGAATCAGTTTGATGAAGTCACATGCTTAAGATTTAATAATGATAAGACAAGTATATTATTAATTAATAAAACACTTTAAAAAATTCTTACAAAAATATTCTAACTTCAATTGGAATAGCAAACAAATGAAATATCTTGGTATAACCAGTATGTCTAATAGTAAAGAAATGATACAAACAAACTTTCAAAAGGTTGTTGATAAAATTTTAAGGTTAGTAACATGTTGTAACAAATTCCTCTTTGCCATGGAATAACTATTCATGCTTATTAAGATGGTAATTCTGCCTAAAATATTGTTTGTCTTACAATCTTTAGTACTATCTCCACCTAAAAATGATGAAGAAGATAAATAATATTCTACTTAAAATTGTTAGCATCCTAATAAACCAAGAGTTTCCTTTGATTGGCACAGAAAAGGTCGGTATAATGGTGGAACAGGATTTACTGATATTCAATTGTACACTACTTCAACAATTGTAAAAGTTATAGCATTGAGGATAAATTCATCTTATTATTCAAAATAGAAACAAATGCATCAAGAAGTATTATTAGTAAATAATAAATATATCACAACCAGTCATAAACAAATAGTCCCTAACAGTTTTATCTGGTTATTAATAGAGTATTGTGTAAATGGAATTACACCCTCTTCTCAAATTCCCTATTTAAATAGCATAATTTCCTCTTTCTAAAAGTTCACATATTCTAACCATTGTATTAAAGACTTAATATTTTCTGTGTTTCCAATTGCATTTACAAATTAATGCTTAAAAACTCATAACTTCAACAAAATCCTGGTATTGAAACAACAAAGTAACTTAATTTATTGGGATGAATTCTTAAGTAGTACTGATATATATATATATATATATATATATATATATATATATATATATATATATATATATATAAATGCATAGTCCAAATACAATCAAGATTCTGAGAATTGGTAAATTTTACAAAAATTTACAAACTTTGTGAACTCCGAGATTAATAAGATATTTAACTTAGATAAGAAATCATTCACCAAAATTATTGGAATTCTTAATAAATATCAGTAATAATGCAGTGGAAAATAAATCATATTTGTCACAAATTTATAAAATTCTTAAGTTAGATTTTATATATTTAGACAATCCTTATTGGAACTGCACCTAAAAATTTATACTCTATCTATCTATCTATCTATCTATCTATCTATCTATCTATCTATCTATCTATCAGTCTATTTATTTAATATTTGTTGATAATGAATAATGAAGACTTCTCTGAAGAATAAAAGAAAATAATATTAAAAACTACAGATAAAACTACATCTTAATTATATTGGAACATTTTCACTTGGAAATTGTTACACAGAGCTTTTATCACGCCTAACAAAAATACAATTATATATAAATCAAATAGAATTAAATGCTGGAGATGTGATTCTGAAATAATATCTGATTGGATGCATATGGCATATGAATGTGAAGTCATTTCCCCTTTTTGGAAAGAAATTAATAACTTCATTCAATCTCTGTGGTCAGATACTTGTAATATTTCTAAATCTTTAGTTTTATTCAATACTCCAATTACTGAGATAATTAAAAAAAAAACCCATGTGCCTCTTCTTTGGTCTATTCTTGCTATAGACAGAAAAGTAATTACTAAAAATTAGAAAAAGTAAAGTTACCCCTGTAGTGTTGAATTTATTAGTATGAGCAAATTTCTTTGCAGTAGTGAATTGCATACTATAAAGATGAGAACTTCTCATATTACACATTCATATACGTCTTAGCTTAAACTTTAAAACTTGCCTGAAAAATATTAACTGTTATTGATATGTAAAACGTTGATGTATTGATCAGCTGTGGACCTAGTAAATATTTAGTTTGTTTTATTATTAACTTATTTATTAGTTGTTTCAAAATAAAAAAAAAAATAATTAAAAAATAATGCAGACATGCATGCTTAGAATCAGTAGACCAGTAGGTGGATTAAATACCATTACCTTGTGGATACAGGGAGGTGGGAACAGCACTGGTAACTATTAAATACTACTACATAACTATTAGTAGCATCTTGAG
This sequence comes from Protopterus annectens, assembly GCF_019279795.1. Taxonomy (NCBI): domain Eukaryota; kingdom Metazoa; phylum Chordata; order Ceratodontiformes; family Protopteridae; genus Protopterus; species Protopterus annectens. Next base: position 434,001,190 of record NC_056733.1, read on the forward strand.
CATTTTTATTTTGCTTGCAACCCTGACAATTCTTGGAATACTTTCCTCTTTTATAGTCTGTTGCATATTGATGAACAGTTTTCCATACATACTATTATGAAACTCAACTATAGTCACTTTTTATATGTTTGCAAGTCATTATGGCCTCATTTCATAGACACCTTCAATTCCATGTCCTTATGCTCTCATTTATGTATATTTTTAATCTTTTGATAGCTGCACCACATTGCATCATAGTATTATATGACCCAGTGAATTCCTACCAGCTTGCATGTGACCATTTCTCATATAATTATAGTTGAATCCCAGCCTGTATCAGGATTCTGCATGTTATACTGAATACCTAGCATATTTAAGCTTATGCTATACAGTCATTCATTATATGAGTAACAATTGCAGAAACATATCATTGTGAATACACATCATAGGCATTTAACATGATCATTTTTTTCAGGATATATTAGTACACATTATCAAAGGAGCATATGCAGGCATGCATAGCCATGCACCATAATGAAATATTAATTATTAATAATTATGAATCATAGTTGTGTACGTTGCAACATTGCATGTCACAATTGTATGCTAAGTTGTAGGAGAATCTCTTATATGGCAACCTGACACACTCTCATCATACAGTTACTCTATGTTTCATCCAATTTGTGTAGTATGGGTTTTCCTTACTTTGCAGGACAGATATATTTTACACTGCATCTTGCTTTACTCTTTGCCTTACTTACAGTGAATTTTAAGGGGTCATATTCAATTTTTATGGAGCATATGTATCTTCAGGGCAGTGGAAAGTTGAGATAATGTGCAGTCAAGTATGAGGTGAGCGAGTGGGCCTTGATAATTATCAGAAGTTACACATTTCCTTTATGCCATGGTGATATAGCACTCTAGAGATTTAATTCCTGATACTTGACATTCTATAGATATAAAACCCATCCCAGTGCTTGGCATTTTGTACATGCAATGGTATGTTCCCAGAACCACACATCATGTCCCTGGCATTTTCTGTTGTAACAACTTTAGTGATGAAGAACTGAAACACAGTGGCTTCTGAATCACTGTGGTTTGGTGTGTCTCATGCCTACAAGTAGATCTAGGAAGAGATCTTATTGAAGTGGCTCCACGTGACAAGGCTCAGTTCACTTACTGGGGCTGTGGAGAAGCCTATTTCACCAGATGCACACTGGAGATTATCTGGTTGCTAATCAAAAAGGTTTGATAGCATCTCCTTACCCAGGGGCATAGGTTAGTCTTCAGTTTAGTTACCTATAATAGAGTTGAACAAATGACCTATAGCACCAGTATACAGGTAACAGTTTATGCACAACAGTCATTCAGGTATTATGACATTTATAGCTATGTCAGTATTACACGCACACACACACACACACACACACACACACACACACACACACACACACACACACACACACACACACACACACACACACACACACACACACACACACACACACACACACAATTTTTGTAGTACTTGTTAGTTATATTTTTTCCCTGTTGCAGTGCATTCAAGTATAAGTGAAGCACACCTGTTACACTTATATCTTTAATACAAGGATAGAGTTAGAAATGCTGGCTATAATACTGCCTTGCTGTTGTATGTCTCTTTTTGTAATATTCTACGTATATTTTTACAGTGTAATCTGAAACATGTGATAGTTCATATATAATGTATATACCTTAAGAACAGTAGTATTACTCTTTGCTCATTTAGCATAGGGTATATTAATAATGCTTGATCTTAGAAAGCATGTGAAGTAATGAGCTATATGTACTTGTTGACATGGCTTAAACTGTTACATGCCTATAGTCATGGTATTATATTTATCATGTTGACTCTGTTTTGGTTTTAATTTTTGTGTTGGTGTGCAATAAAAAATGTAATAATTCTTAATGCATCTGGGTTGTATTAATGTGTTGCTGACTGTAAAATACATTTGTAGACATGACAATCGACACATTTCTATGCTCCAACATATACTGTATTAATATACATATAAAAATAAATAATGTCATTAAAATATATTAATGGCATTATTTATTTCTGTAGCTATGTCAGTGTCAGCTATACAAACATTTCTGAAGTGCTTTTATACTCACATTTTTTAACACTGCGACTCTTTTGTTATGTAATAGGTTACATACATAGGGTTTGCAAAATGTGTTACACATTGTCATTATTTTGAAAATGGCACAATGTTTTATTGTATGGGTAATTTCTGCCTATGCTTAGTAATGTAGATTTGTCTGTTGATTTAGTTTTGAACAAACTATGTAGCAGGAATACTTTTTCTCAGACTTGTGACATTACAAGACTGCTATTTCATATTTTTCACATTGTTTTGTGGCTCTTTCATTCATTGTAATATTTTACTTATGTTTCATTTGTTTATTAGACTCATATATTTGAAGTTTAATTAACCCTACCATACAGCTACTGCTGTACATAAAAGTGCCAAGGGTACATCCATACAGCTATACATAGGTGTTATAACACAAAAAGTATGGATTGATGTTTATATGAAGTTTATATTATAGGACACGGAACATGTTTAAAAAGTACATGTTTCATTATGAGAGAAACATGCCACTGGCTACAGTCTTGTTAATTCATATTTGTAGCCATGTTTTATGGACAAAGTAATGATGTAATTATGTCATGCCATTTACTGTTGTGCTGCCTTCTTTTTATAGCTGTACCTAAAAAGATTGAACACAGAATGAAATTCAAAGGCAGGATGAGGAAACTTGCTTTACAATGTGGTATTTTCTTGGGCACAATTCTGAGGGAACACTCTTTCTGTTTCTTATATTATACTACACCGACTTAAATACATTTGTGTTTTTATGTTTCTATTTACAGATACTTCCACTGGGGGTACCAGCTTTAATAATAGTTGCATCCACTTTATCCTCCATAATGTCTGCTGTGGCCATGCGTGCACCACTTTTATTAATTTTTATACATAGATGTTCAAGACATTATTTGTACAATGTGACTTGCAAAATTGTTGAAAGTAACACATCTGTATGTGATACCATTACCATTACCATAACTATTACATCACTTAGGTGTGCAAACGGGTTTACCTGAAAATGCCGAAAGTGCACAACGCCGTCGACAAAAACACCGGCACCGGAAGATCAACAACGGAGAAGACCGACAGTTGAGAATGCCGATGCTGAGAAGACTGACAAGTTAAAGTAAGTGTGTGAAAGGGACAACTTTAGGGTCAGTGTGTGGGTGAGGTAAGTGTGTGATAGTGATGGACATTAGAGTAGGGTGTGGGTCAGGTAAGTGTGTGATAGTGACGGACTTTAGGTTTAGGGGCAGGTTAAGGGAGTTAGGGTTAGGGTGCGGGTAAGGTAAGTGTGCGATAGTGATGGACTTGAGAGTTAGGGGTGGATTAAGTGAGTTAGGGTTAGGGTGCGGGTAAGATAAGTGTGCTTTAGTGACAGAGTTAAGGGTTAGGGGCGGATTAAGTGAGTTAGGGTTAGGGTGCGGGTAAGGTAAGTGCCTGATAGTGATGGACCTTAGGGTTAGGGTTTGGGTTAAGGTTAGTGCATAGATAGTTGTATATGTAAGGTTTAGTGTAGGGTTGCAAGGTTTTTGGTGTGCTTGTGTTGTGTGTGTTTTTCAGGAAAGGTATTTGTTTTGTTGATTGTCGGGATTTTGGTTTGTCGGGCATGTGAATTTTCGTGTTTTTGAACTTTCTTTTTTTGTCATTTTTTTTCATGTCAGTTATTTCGTTGTCAGTGTTTTGGCGTGTCGGTATTATCAGGTAGACCCGTGCTAACATATACGTGGCACTGGAAAACAAAACAACTTCACTCTGGGCCACATAATTGTTATAACTAAGGATTATATAATGCATATCTGTTTATATATTTATATACTGACATTCTGCATGGCCTCTTTTGTGTTTTTAGGTACCCTTCAATAGTTTTCCTTTCCCTCCCCAATATATGCCCTTCCTTTCTTTCTCAGTTTTGTTCTGCTGGTCTTGTCTGTTCACTTAAATGTGTAAACTTGATACTATCACTTTCATGTTCTCTCTTTTTTATTTTTTTATTTATTTTCTTATTTATTTACTGTCTGGTTATTGCACATCAAAAAAGTGAGATTTCACTGTTGTACATTATAATTTTCATTCAGTGATGCCATTCTTTATTATTTTTTTTCATTTTCCATCTCTGATGCTGTAAATCTTAATAGACTATCTAATGAGCCACATAACAAATATACATTTTTAAATATCTCCTAGGCAACTGCACATAAACTGTCATCACAGAATGGTGTACACTGGTTTTTGTACACACATACTTCAGAATATACCCTATGCTACTACTGTCATTTGAAGATTTTTGTGCAGAGGGAATGTCACTCATGCTTCACAATGTGCCCAATTATACTCTGAATGCTTTCATTACTCTGATCTGTTTTCACTGGGATGGAGTTATATTAATATTATATTAATATATGCCGCAGTATTTGAAAATCAGCATTATGCTTCTTGATAAATGCATTTTGCAGCAATAACTCAATCTTTTATCATCCAAAACTTAAGAATAACCACTCTAAATAATAATGTTTGTATTAAGGGACTTTCATACAGCCACATTTCAAGAAAAAATGCCACAGGTTCAGTATCTAGTACTTCCCCAAATGTTTTTTTACAGCTAAAATCAGAAATCCTTTTTTCTGAGAATTAAACATTTTACCATAGTAGCTCATGTGGCAGAAATGTAAGATGAATTTCTTTCAAAGTGTGGAGAAAAATAATCAAAATACACATTTTTTAACAGTTTTTGCCTCCACTGCCTTGTTATTCATTACCTATTATCAGGGTGGGATCAGCTCAGAGCCCTAAAATTCAGACAGCCATTGGGAGTGGTTTGACATTTTTTATTGCTTTATACAAAGCTATCCTGCACATGTTTGGGCTACCCATAGGGCACTACCCTCCACTTCCTTATTAGCATTCTCGGCAACAATCCAATCAGTGCTGTAAGACACCACAGGCTGAATTTCAAGGTCTGCAACAGGAAAGACTATGCAAGCATGTGTGTCCCATGAGCATGCTGACTCCACCCCTTCTTGAGAGAGATGAATGTACTCTGCACTTCATTGCTACCCCCCCAAGCTCATCTAGTGCTGAAGTCAGTAATGAAACTTAAGTCACCTGGGTCATACTTAGGACCCCATTCCTTTATGTTATACAGTCAGTTACCCCATGTCATTACATGTATGTTGGCAGTTATAACCTCTTTACTTCTAGTACGTTCAATTACTTAATTGTAAAAACTATAATGTATAATTTTTCAAATTATGTTTTGAGTGTGTCAGCTGTTTTTACATATGAAACCAATCAGTTCTACTGTCTCAAAGTAATATTTGTCCTCTGATGCATGATGCAAAGGCATTTGTTACTTTACCTAGGTCACAGTTTTCTACTGAGCTTTAAGAAAATAGTGTCAAATGCTAAAAAAAATAAATAAATAAAAAAAGTGCCTCCAATCTGGATATGAAGCCTCATTACTTGAAAAAGAGCCACCTCTTCAAAGTGCTTTATTAATATGGAAATGTTCTGTTATAAGATTGAAAGGGAATTGTGATTGTTCTATTAAATCACTGGCCAGATGCAGAAAATTAATAACCAGCACTGACAAATGTTTGTTTTCCAGACATCTTAAGCAGTAATAGAATTATGCACCTTGCTTACACAGCAAATAAACCTGTTTAAACACAGTTTTCATAAGTATCAGCTGAATAAATATAATGCACCATAATACAATTGAAGAAAATGTAAACCAGTCCTTATATGATTTAATCTGATTTTGACTGTGAACTGGATAATAAATTCTAGCCCTTTTTCTATTTCAAAAATGTCTGCATTTCATGGTTTAGTTTATGGACTTGGGTTTTAAGGTCACATGGGTGATGAACTGAGATTTCTCATCATGCATTCATATCCAGTCTGACATGCCTTTACATTTAATAAGTTACTAAAGCAGTTTACTGCAATTTCATTTCCAGCCACAGAGATCTGTGTCTCATCTGATCTACAGCCTCTGGATTCCAAAACCTGCTATGCTTTTAAGTAGCAGATTGTCCAGCAAGAAAACCCACATTGAGTAAAAAAAAAAAAAATACCTTTAGATAAAATTGATAATAATTTCTAAAAGTATAAATGTTTCCTTGTGAGAATAAAAAGCTTATTCAGGGACATTTTCTAAGGATAGTGGTAATCTTCAGGTCATGGGGCAATGTGTTAATTCTTTCAGGAGCTGTAATATCCGTATAAGAAACATTAAGCTTTATCCTACTCTAACAGTGGTTCTGCATAGATACACCTCTGCTGACTGCCATATAAAAGTCTTGCCTACTTTTCTAACAATGTGCATTCTTATATGAAAGTTATACATAATCTTGTATGACGTAATGTCTTGTATCCTGTAAAGGTGTTTAAATATTTCATCACTTCTTTATCTTTCACTGGTATTTTTTTATTTGCTAAATAACAGTAAATACATTGCTGCTGTGAGAACATGCATTTTTATAATACAACACTGTTACTTGCATTACTACAATGTAATTTCCAAGGTCATGCCTGAAATCCTACTCCTGTGGGCTCTGGGTATGGGAACTAATTATCAAAGTGAATTACAATCAAGTCAGCATATAAATAAATAACATACCAGTATGTCATAACTAATGCTGAGGATCCATTGGTAAATTGTATAGTCATTAGGCTATCAACCATTTCAATATATCTATATCTTTATCTATGCTTACATCTTTATCTATCTCTATCAATTTATATCTATCTATATCATATATATATATATATATATATATATATATATATATATATATATGTGTGTGTGTGTGTGTGTGTGTGTGTGTGTGTGTGTGGTTTATTATGAAAATGTGGAATGTCAGCTCATCAAATACAGATTGGTCACATGTGTGTTTTCTACAAACATCTGTAATGTCGAACTGAAAACATTAGAATTCATATTAGCAAAAGTGAGTACACATTCTCTAATATGAAGCTGGCGTTTTGAACTGAGATCGCGGTACAGTGGGGATCAGGAAAATTTCCCTTTTCCTCACTGTAGTGCCATCTCAGGGTTGGTATATATAATATGCAGAGTTAGGGGGTTGCAGGGGGGCTTGCATTATTTCACAAATGTTAACTGTAACATGGACTTTTGACAGTGGAAGTTCTCATGTTCGAATGTCTGCTGCCGTGGTTACCATTTCTGACATTTTGGTAATTTGTTATTAGCAAAGTCAGGAAAAAACAATTCAATAATTTTCTATAAAAATGTTTTGAGTTTCAACATTTTGATAGTAAGCCTATATACATATATATCTATATCTATATCTATATCTATATCTATATCTATATCTATATCTATATCTATATCTATATTTATATAGATAGATATAGATATATATGCATATCTGTACTTATATTTATACTTATTTATCTAGATATCACTTTTTAGGTGCAGAGATGTATATAGTCAGATTATGTACATATATATAAACATGCATAAACGCACATGCACACGCACACACACACACACACACACACACACACACACTCACACACATTCTTACATTCCCCTCTCCCAATTCTATTTCTGTCTGGATAATGGATTTGCTGCTAAATACTATTTTTTCATGCATTTTGCTTATTTTTGCATTTTAAGATAGTATAGCTAATTAGCAGGGGATGTGGAGAGCACATAGGGGCTTGCCACACTTCAAAAAACATTGTTTTATATCTCTTTCTATGTTTTAGGTTTTGTATGGAAAGAGGTTGTTTCTCACTGCATGCTTAGTACTGTGTCAACAGCTGTGATTTCAGTGTATTGTGGTTTCTGTTTTCAACATTGAGGAATGTAAATGTTGATATAAGTTTATATTATCTTTTATACACATATATATATATATATATATATATATATATATATATATATATATATATATATATATATATATACACATATACATGCACCCACACATAAAATATGTGTGTGCATATCAAGCTACCAGGATGAAAATAAAGTGAACTGCCTGAACCATTCTGGAATTCGCACCAAATGATTATTTTTTTTTGTAAACATATAGCAAATTCAGTTTAAGTCCATAAATAGCACACATTATATTTGCATATTTGGTTTACTAGTTACACAGTTAATTTCAGTTGTTGTACATTGTCGTTTACTTGGATTCATGTTTTTATGTAGCACATACAGTATAGTTATAACCCACTTAAATGACTTTGCATTCTATTATAACTACATAAATAGGGTTCGATCAGACATGTGGCATTATCTTTGCAAAAAAAAAAAATACTAAAGATTATTCATGTCTCTTTGACACTGATTCTGCTAGACCATGGCTTTTTTTCAATTGTGCATGAAACAGAAAAAGAAACTAAATATGACAGTGACATAATGAGAAAATATAGTTAGCAATCTAACACTGCAGGTGAGTGTTTCCTCCTTTGTCAGTTTCATTCAAATACTCATAACAAATATATCTGTCTTAATCTCTGTGTGTTGAAGTTATTAGATGCAATCTTGATATCTGACTTTTGACTTTGATTGAACGATATTGATAGTAATGATACTCTGTATCAGATGCCAGAAAGTGCAGATTTATTCTTCATCCCCAATCAGATTTAGACAGTCTCTGGGATAACTTAGTAATCTAGACTGATGAAAGGGAAAGAAGATTTTATGCCCTGGAGGATGATGGGTCATGAAAAAAATGGATTCATGTTAGGTCTGTGGAAGGAAGAAGATAGATGTTTTCCATCTCTGCGACAGTGCATTCCAGGACAATCTTGCAGAAGCTGGTTTACTTCTACAGTACATCTGTAAGGATTTATCACCTTTAAAATGGCATCATATTCCCACATAAGTTCCAGCTGTCATATATTCCTGTACTATATTCTTACCCATTGCAGATAAGCAGATTCTGCAGAATCACAGATCAGGATAGTCTTAGCTAAATTTGTGAGTATGTGATACATGACTACACCAAAAATGAAGCATCTTATAAGGTACCTGTCACTAGTTGCATAATAGAAAGGCAATTTGGAGTGGTGGATAAGGCATTAAGCTGCAAACAGGCAATATTGAGTTTTGTGCAAAAGTATGCCAAGCACTTACCACCAACTTATTAATGTGTCACACCTGGAGGCACTTCAGCTAAGTATTTATTTTTGGTTGCTGGGATTACTTTTCTAGTCACAAGTGATAATAGCACTTAATATGTTTTGTGCTTTTTATAATCACTTTTTAGTGTTTTAATATTGTAGTTAGTAAATGGCTTATTGTTTTAATTTCTACTCTGACATTATTTTATAATAACAGCTCCTTAAATGTGTTACAAACCTTTCCGGAATAGGTTGCATCAGTGGAAAGATTAATACCATGCAGTGTGAATAATAAATTTGTATAGGCTCTGTTTCATATTTTCTTATAATTTTATTTAATAAACTATGTTCTTAGAGTGCATGAATTTTACCTGTGTTATATATTGCTAAAAAAGAGCAAAAAGACAGTGACTGTTCAGTAATTATGGAGACATGGAGATAGAGAGAGAGATTGAGAAATTGTATGTGCATGTGTGTGTGTGTGTGTGTGTGTGTGTGTGTGTGTGTGTGTGTGTGTGTGTGTGTGTCTGCATCTCATTATGTGTGTTTTAGTTATCACCTGCATGCTGATATTTACTCTAAAAGTAGGGCATTGTTTGGGCATTTGGTTCTTTGCCACTGCAAGTCCATTATCCTAAAGTTATACTGTGTGTGACACCCCTGCATTGGCCCAGTAATCAAGGAGCCTCAATCCTCACCACTAGCACCAGTGAGGGATGTGCACATTGGGAGGATGACAAGTACACACACAGTAAAGTACAATTTCCCTTAACAGCACACAGAGATCACAATCAGTCTGAGGGCTGATTTCTCCCTCTTTCTCCAGATCCCCAATAAGACTCCCCACCGGCACAGCTATAGGATTAAGATCTCAGTTGAAGGGTCAAGCCAAGACCCCCAGCGGTCTCTCTGTCCCACCAGTGCTTTGTGTCCCTGCCAAAGTAGCTGACACACACACACTTTCCCTGGGATTCAGCAAACTTTCGTGTAGGAATAGCTTATTCCTGCACGGAAGGGAACATTCCCGTACAGCACGATGGCGCACCATGCATATTTATGAAGGCATGCTGCCATGCTATTAAACTGACATGAATCTGTGTACTAGTGCAGTGGGTTTTTTCTGAGAGAAGAGCTCTCACAATACACATGCCCCCTGCACACCAGAATTGCCATTCGGCAACATAAAACAAGCAAGAATGCTCATATTACCCCACAACCCATCAGGGTAAGAAATCTTGTCAAAGCCATAAGGGACAATCATCCCTACCAAGGCAAAAGCTGAAAGAATAAGAGATGTAGCATAAGCACATAGCGCATAACTCCCAACCCATCAGAGTAAGGAATGTGGACAAAGCCATATGGGACAAAGCAGAAAGTTGATAGACTATCAGGTTCCACATTAGCAGGGATATTCTGAAGGGTACAAATAATAAAACACAACAAATAATTTTTTTTTATAAATGTAATAAAGTTTAAGCATAGCTGTGTGAGTGTGCCTGTTGCTTAGTTATGCTTAGTCCAGCTTCAACAGCACAAGAATTTAAATAGCAAGAGGCATCCAACATAAGAAGTACTGCAATAGTGTAGTGGTCAGCGCATATGATTTCCAAGCAGCCATTCTGCAGTTGATCCCCTCTATAACCATTTTGCATTTTACATGTGAAAGCAGTACATAAACATTTTCTTTTATAATTAGCTACTAAATAACATATATTTGTTAACCAGAGTACTGTAGTAGCTCCAGATCTGAGGTGTCAGTTTAATAAAGTTATGAAACCTCCATATAAACACAAGTGCCCTTTACAGTATATTCACACATGAATAAATGTAATAAAAGCACATTGGGGGATGTTAGGGACAGTAAACAAATTTATAATATGTAATGAATGACGAATCAATCCCATACAGCAGATAGTCTATAAAATAGAAAATAAGCAATGCTAAGCATTGCACAGCTCTGCTTACCAGGTGCAAGTATTGTGTAAATATGACTGTTAAGCAATGAGTAGTCCAGCTAAGTGGATTTGCCCATTGGTAAGCAGTGCTGAACCTGCCCATTTAAGCACTACCAACCTTAGCTAAGCAGGTTTGCCCATAGCTTAGCTTAGCTCAGCATATTCAAAACTGTCCAATCACAGCAAAGGGTGGGAAATACAGCTCATAACTGGTTGCAGCTTCCACTGTAAGCAGTATGGCAGGTGTTGGCAAGAGCATGCACTTCTGGGCACAGCGCTGGAGCATACAGGAGTCCAAGGTCATGGTAGGACTCCTGGTAAAAAAACATGATGAGAGACTGCTGCAGGGCCAGTACCAGGGCTCCCAATATAAAGCAGAAGCCTGGGACCATCTTGCCCATGATCTCACCAGTGCCACTGGTATCCCTCAGACTAGTGAGCAGGTCCGGTACCACTATGCCAACTTGAAGCAGAGGAAGAGGGATCTCTTGGACGAGTGGGTCCAAGAAGCAAGGCAGAGAGGGTGATGTCCCAGAAGTGTGTAAGTATTCATACCAATAACTGTTTACTAAAGTCCAGCCTGTGTATGTAATGGATAGGTATCCTTAAATATTTCCTTTACAGCTGCAGCTGAGCAGGCTGTGAATCAGGAAGCCCATGCCAGTAGGTTGCAAAGACTGAGTCGTGAGGCTGGTGAGTAACAATCCTGCTTGTAGTAGTCATACCAAATAAATATAAAGCAGTAGAAAGTCACCTGGCAGTATAAAAACTGTGAATGGGTTGTATTGAATAAACCAGACAATATGACAGTAATAGTCCCATATAGGTGATATTTAAATAAAACCGTAACTGCCTGGCAATAAAGTTCTAAATCCTGGACTGGTTGTGTTTACTCTGGTATTGTATGGCATTTAGTGTTACATTCTCTGAATAGTAATGTTGTGTTAACCACTGTTAACCCACATTGTGCTACATAAAATAATATGTATAGGAATGTTTGTATAAGACTGTTGTAAGTACAAGTTCAGATTGTACAACCAAGAGAGACTTAGACAGAAAATACTGAAGGCATAAACAACAATTTCTAAATAGCTCAATGTGATGAAACTCAATTTTTTGTATTTTTAGCACACATAGCCATGGTTCGAAACCTGGGAATAGTAGTAAGCTGTATGCATAATCACACCTCTCAACCGTACAGATTTTCCCAGAATGTCCAGATAATTGTGTCATATTTTGGGCCTGTTCCTCTGTCTTCCTAGCAAATCACTGGGATGATCTCAGAATTGTAGTAACTAAATAATGACATACATTTGATTTTCAGACTTCAAATCCTTCAGAAAATGTATATTAAACTCTAGCAACTCTGTTTACAAGAGCAATATTCAAAATATGTTACTAATTGTACCCCTATGTTGTCAAGCTTTGTCCAGAGTGTGTGTATTAAGAGATTGAAAGGTATGTGCATAATATTAACTAGGAATCTGGGAATATGTGTAGAAACAGTCAAGTAGTTTTAACAAACATTCCCCCCACAGGTCTTTCAGATAAGAAAACTGTAACTGTCTGGCAATAAAGTTTTAAATCCTGGACTGGTAGTGTTTACTCTGGTATTGACATGTAACATTCACCAACATCTGATATCAGAATAGCACTGTTGTGTCAACCACTGTTTCTCACACTGTGCTACATAAAAATATGTCTAGGAATGTCTGTATAAGACTGTTGTAATAACACGGTCAGATTATACAACCAAGAGAGATTTAGATAGAAAACACTACAGGAACAAACAGTGGTGTCTAAATAGCTCTCTCTGATGAAATAGAAATGGTTGCATTTTTTAGCAGACACAGCCATGGTTCGAATCCTGGGAGTGGTAGTAAGCTGTACGCACAATCATACCTCTCAACTGTACAGATTTTCCCAGATATTTGGCTCATATTTTTGCCTGTTCCTCTTTTTTCCTGGAAAATCAGTAGGATGATCTCAGGATTGTAGTCACGAAATAATGACATACATTTGAGTGTTAGACTTCAAATCCTTCAGAAAATGTATATTAAAACAAATCCTGATATCTAGCAACTCCGAAAGTTTATTAAAAGAGCAATATTCAAAATATGTCCCTATTTGTACCTCCATGTTGTCAAGCTTTGTCCAGTATGTTGTGCATTAAGAGATTGAGAGGTATGTGCATAATTACAAAGAGGAATCTGGGGATATGTGTAGAAAAAGTCAGGTAGTGTTAACAAACATTCCCTCTACAGTCTACCAGGTAAGAGAAGTAGAATTTAGCTATAAGACAGTTGAAGTATACACTGTGTGCAAACATACCACTGCCCAAACCAAGGCCATAGGGTATTGTAATAATACCTGTAGAGTAATGATTAGAGCAATGATAATTAAAGTTGTGAGTACTGCAAGACTATATAAATTGATAATTGACATCCCCACCATATCTGCAACAATAATCTAAACACACAAATCAATGGGTATGTTTACACCAAACCTACTATTGGGACATATGTCCCATTGTTCAACAAATATTGAAATGTGTTTCTATTAATGTTACATGTTGAAATACTATCATTGGTGGCCTGTTGCTATCAATGTAACCTGCATGCTGTTGTAATGGCCACTGTGGTTCCATATATGCAAGTGTTCTGTTTGCTATGCAGCTGTTCCAAATCTGGTGTTTTGGGTTAATGGGAATATCTATGTACGCTGTTATAACTAATCCTGGATTGTGTTGACTGGTACTAACCCACATATGTTCTAAAACTGCAACACCATAGCACGTTTGGGAAGGCCGGTCCCAGCAGACCCACCTCTCCCACCTCAAATGACTGTGGCACAGGGCCCCAGTACATCTGGGACCCACCCTGGGACATACTCGTCCACTGGTCCTGCACCACCTTCGGGTGGAACCACCTCAGGGGATGGAGCTCGTCCCACTCAGGAGTGGGTGCGGACAAGATGCTGTCACCTAAAGCCTGGTCTGGGGATTGGTGCATAGTGAGCTTCAAAGAGAGATTGGGGATCTACTACACCAGCTTGAGGGCCGCATGGCACAATTAGAGGGTCAGCCTACCCCTTCTGCTCAGCCCCCAGCACAGCCACCTTCAGGGCCGTGAAGGTGCTGTAGTGACTACCCATGGGTGGGGACCTCAGTCCCACTCTTTCCATTTGGGGGCTCAGGGGTTTCCAATTTCCAAACACCCCTCCCCATCCAAGGTGTTTACCCCCCCCACATGTGTCATATATCACCCTTGTATGCAGTATAGTCTGTCTTGTCTGTCTTCCTACCCAACCTACCTCCCCAAATATACCTACTATCCTTCCCCAACATCCAACTCTCATCTTAAAAAAAAGGGCAATCTGTTCCCCAAAAAAAATTTCACCCAGTACATAGCTGTCCATTTAGCACGTGCCCACTGGACACATGTAATCTGATCTAATTGGCTTCACAACACATTAATGTTGTCTGCACCCCTCTCACAGGAGTTTGAGTGTCCAAATCTACCTCCAAATTCAGTATATATGCACAGCTGTTGCTGTAGAAGAAATTGACAGATATGGACCTTCCCTACAACTGTCCTGCACATTCCTAGCTACTTTCTCTATTGTCTTTCCCTCTGCATGCCCCCTTTTTCACCACTTTCCTATCACCACTTTTTTCTTATCTTTTAAAGAAATTACCACAGGGTAAGTTGGAGTAAGCTCGTTTAAGCAGTAGTAAGCATGATTAATCCTGTTTGCATGGAGCTAAGCAATGCCTACACAGATTAAGCACTTTTAATGCTTACTGTCCATAAACATATTTAACTGGAAGTTACCATTGCTTATCGCCACTCAAGCCAGTGCAAACCCGCTTACAACTGCTTAAAAGTGCCTTAATCACTTTGAATTCAACAGCCATTGTTCTGCCCAGCAACAAAATAATCAGCCCTGCCAGTCTTGAACAAAAGACCTTGTACACCATAGTCAGATTAATGTACCACTACTTCATCAGAGCTGTACTATTAAATGTTTTTTTTTTTTTAATATATCATTCAATACAGGTATAGAATACTATGGAACAAACACTGTGGAACCAGCATGTTTATAATATATATATAAATATACAAATATAGATGTGTATGGTGATAGATATATATGAAAAGTGTATACATCAGATATATGTGGCTGTAAATACGAAATTACATATATAGAATATGTGTGTGTATATATATATATATATATATATATATATATATATATATATATATATATATCATAAAATAATACAATGTGTAGATATCAAACAAGAAATATATTGATATAGCAATAGTCATATGTTAAAAAATAATATATATATATATATATATATATATATATATATATATATATATATATATATATAAATATATCTATACAATGATAAGTATGTATTAACATAATATATGCATATATATAAATATATATATATATAAGTTCACACACACACACACACACACACACACACACACACACACACACACACACATATATATATATATATGTACACACACACACACACACACACACACACACACACACACACACACACACAAGGATAAGTATATTTTAACATATATATATATATATATATATATATATATATATATATATATAAATGACCTCCTGATTAACCATACCCAAATACTCACTCAGCCAACCTTCCCTCCCTCCCCTATTTTCCTCATAGAACAGGCTATTAAACTGATGTTCCATATGTGCTAAACCACTTCTAGCTTGTATGTCTCATCAATATTTCTTTATCATCCTTTTGTGCTGCACATCCTTCCTAGTTATGTGCCTCTGTCTAGCCAATAGCTACTGGCCCTATACACCATCTGTGGTGTCCAACATGGCATACAGCCCCAGACTCCACATCTGTATGTCAGACTCCACATCCATAGCCATGTACAACACTCTCTTTGCCATGCACCTCATATCTTTATACTCATTTCTATTCTCTACATTTGTCTGTCAATCCCACACCTTTCTCTGCATACTGTCCTGTACTTCTTCATTCCACCACCACATGTGTAGGAACAGTCACCATCTGGGCAGCCTGTCAACCTGTGTCTGATTGAACATAGTAGGTCACAGATGCATTAATATAATGCTGAGTATGAGTACAAATTGGACACTTCCACTGAGGGAAATCAGAAGGCCATCCCCACATATGTCTGTGGTCTCACAGGCAACTATCCAACCCACCCTGTAATGGAGGTCAGCTGCAGCACATACACACACACCATAGTTAAAGATGACCTGCTTTGGACAACATGTTTAGAACAAACATCACCCCCCTGGCTCTACATCAGTATAGAAGGATATGCACACCACATGCACCCCTACCCTCACCATTAATCAAGTGCAAACTCCCTACTTACACATAATGCTATACATGTCCATACAATGCTGATAGGTACTGGAGTATTATTTGATGTAATGTTGTGGCTACTGATACTCATTACTACTGAGCTGTCTCTGTAAAAAAACTATGGACAATGTCTGATGTCCTGTCATGTGTTTTACCTGTTTATGTCTTTCAGGTGTGATGCAGAGGATTCCAGCCTATGATGTCCAGGAAACAGCAGCCATAACTGAGGCCATCCTGGAACACTACCACAGCCTCTTCAGCTGGGGTAGCCAACAGCAGTGGTAGAGGACTGCCTTCTGGAAAGACCTCACACAGAGAACGCAAACACCTTGGGGAACCATGGCTGCATGTGTGAACAGGTCAGGCACAGAGCAGCTGATCTGTTTCAGCATGCATGGCAATGGGCTGCTGCAGTGGCAAGGGACCATTCCACTACTGGTGGAGGGCCAGCCAGAGAGGCCCCACTTACAGCAATAGAGGAGCTCCTTGCTAACTTTGGGGTGTCCCACAGAGAACAACCACTACAAGATGTAGTCATCATGGAGATGGGTGCCACCCAGGAAACCAGCGAGGCAAGGCAAAAGTCCACATCAGTGTACTGAGGTTACATTTCATACAGCAACAGTGAAGGGGTATCAGATATCTCTGGCAAGTACTGGGTGTGTACTACATGTGACAACATTCTTCCATGGACTCCACATGTCCTGGGTATAGGGTGTGTTTTGACAATGGCAGCTGTCCCTCACAACACACAACAGCCAGTTCTGGGTAATGTCTGGACAACAATACATCAACTTTTCAAAACACATGTGTGGAAATGTGTGAAGGTGTTATGAGACCAGGGTTGAACTCTCTTTGTGTACAATTTGGCCATGTTAGTTTGGCACAGTAACAGCACTGCACAACAGCAGAACAGCACTACCCACACAGTGAAGCAGGGTGATGGCAGTGTCCTGCTTTGGGTTTGCTGTCCACCAATTGTAGCCAATTTGGATTGTATTATGACCATTTCCAAACACCAGTCCCTTGTGGCTTTGATCTGTCTCGTGTCTGCCACAAAGCTGTAGATGGGGAGGTATCCCAACATTGCACACAACAATGGCCCACACCCTACATCCAAATGAACTAAAGGATGGATTCACAAGAACACAATCAACAGTCTGCTGTAGTCAAGCCAGAGGTCACACCTACATAAATAACACAGTCTGTGTGTTGACCTGACAAGTGCTGTGCACAGGGGATGGCTTGCAATCAGACAGATTTGTAGTTGTTTGTCAAGGGAGAGTTTGCGAAGATTGCCATGTTGAGATGAGCCAAGCTGAGAAACACCACCCCAAGAGGACTGAATGCTGTACTGAGAGCAGCAGGTGCTTTACCAAAGTATTGGTTTATGGGTGTTGCACCTTCTGCAAGCCAGCTATTGTAATACTAACATGTACAATATGTCACCCCTACCTGATGTGTATGTTTCTCATTCAGAATACGCAGTTTACATTTCATACGAAATGGAAATCTCATGGCAATATTCATGTGGTCTCATGTGATATGTCACAATACTCTTGCATGTTAAGAGGGGTGTGTGCACTTACTATATCCACTGTCGGTTTGTGGAGTTGTTTGAGGAAATGCTCTTGTTTTCACATACATGTATTGCAGGTTATGACATCTGGATATCACAGTATGACATTAAAAGTAGGGCCACCAAGCCACTGGTCAAACCAGTAATGTACTAGACCAATATAGGAGGTATGTGCAGCAGACAGGGAGTATGACCCACATATCAAAATAGTTGTGAAAACTCTGTACAGTTTGTAGTTATGTTCCCTAGGATTTGTCACAGTGTTATACAGGTGAACAGCACTGATGTCTACATGGGTGTAGTGTGTTCTAAGTGAAGCCTCAATACCTAATAAAGAAACTCACACATCCCAGTGGTGTAAAGTAGTAGTAAAACTAAGTGTAAAGGTTTGCACTGCATGATGTTGAGGGCCTGTCTAGAGTGTGTCTGTTGTGATCTGGATGTGTGTCATGACTGTCACCCTCAGCCTAATGTGAGGTCTGTGTAATGCTTGTGGGACACCCTGTGTGTGTGTGTGAGTGTGTGTGTTTGTGTGTGAGTGAGTGTGTGTGTGTGTGTGTGTGTGTGTGTGTGTGTGTGTGTGTGTGTGTGTGTGTGTGTGTGTGTGTGTGTGTGTGCGTGTGAGTGTGTGTGTGTGTGTGTGTGTGTGTGTGTGTGTGTGTGTGTGTGTGTGTGTGCATGTGTGTGTGTGTGTGTGTGTGTGTGTGTGTGTGTGTGTGTGTGTGTGTGTGTGTGTGTGTGTGTGTGTGTGTGTGTGTGTGTGTATGACAGCAATCTGTATAATGATGTTAGTAATGTACATATCTTGTCTTTTCCTCACAGGTGGGCATGGTGGTCCCAGTCCCTTCTGCTATACAGGTGATGTTAGCTTATTTGGTGACTCTGACCATGATGATAACCATAGTGGGACACTGGTGGGGTTGTCTTGGGCTGCAGTTGTGTCTCCAGATGGCATTCTACCTTTGTCAACCCCATTCCCGCACACAGTCACAATCCCCACACATTCCCCATCACCAGTGGCCATAAGTGAAGGACAGCTGGGTGCAGGCACAGGACATGCAAGTGTGGAGATTATGGCAAGTGAGTAACCAGCCCCTAGCCATAGCCAGGCTGCTTGCGAGGTCACACACAGGCAGATGGGCAGGGTGGTCGAAGGAGGATTGCTGCTTGTCCAGCCCATGCAGCAAGTGCCAATGCAGCAGTTACCAGGTGCATGTTTCTGGCTGTAATGGATGCACAGGCATGTAATGAATGGAACACCAGCCTACTGCACAGGGTTGTGCCAGAACATCTCCCTAGTGCTCATGGCTGTCTCCAGGACCTTCTTGCAGCCAGGAGGGAGGGCAATTAGATCATGGATAGATGGCTGGGTGAGATTGGGGCACTCATCAGCCGTGGAATATCTGTGCTTGAACGTTTGGCAGGGGTGAGGCGGTAGCCGCATGGAAGTAGCTCAGCACCACAATCAGCTGGGGGTCCATGTCGCCATTCATCATCATGCTCCCATAGTGACAGTGACACCAGCAGTACTGAGGGTGGTGTGCTATCCATACCATGGTGTAGCAGACCATGGGCTCGTCGTTCTGGCCGGTCCCAACAGGATGGTGGTTCCAGCAGACATCAGTCACCATCAGGGGAAGTACTGCCTTGGGCCTTGGGCCTGGTGGTGCTAGTCAGACCCATGGCAGGTCCAGTTCCTGTGTCCTTGGCTAGAGATGGTGAACTGTACACCCTGCCATGTATGGCCCACAGCTGTGTGCAAAACATCAGTGTAGGGCAACCACATGGTGTGATTGTGTGCAGGCAGACACACACACACACACACACACACACACACACACACACACACACACACACACACACACACACACACACATATCATAATCTGGAAAGAGGTCACCTCCACACACATGCACCAAAAATGCATAGGCCATATCATTCCCACACCCGAAGCAAACACCTATAATGTCAACCAAATGGCACAGCCTAGGCCTCTGGCAAACCCACACAACACCCTGTGCATATGATGAAACCTGTGCCAGATCCCTGCCATCCACACTATCGATGCAGGAACTTGCAACTATTGGTCTGATGCACAGGGTGACCATACTGAATTGTAGCTATGTAATGTTTTGTAAAGTGCTGTCATCTGGCATGGATAAGGGGTACACCTCAGAGTGTGTGTCCAGTTTTAGCCATTGTGCATTCTTGCCATTAGTAATGCTGAGTGAATAATGAACAGTCTTTATTCTGTTTGTGTCCTAGGTGTCTGTGTGTCACCAGGATGTGGGCCTGCAGACGTCCAGGGGTAAGGCAGTGTGATAACACTTCAGTCATGGCATGGGCAAGGTACAGTTCTTTCTGCTCAGATTTCCAAGGTCTATGTAACAGTGAATGCGTATGCCTCACAGCTTATAGTGCTGAGTATTGTATATATATATATATATATATATATATATATATATATATATATATATATATATATATATATATATATATGTATTTGGTGATTGACATATGCTGTTGTACAGTACAGAATGGTCAATGTATTGGGCTGAACACACCTACGCTTGGTGATAACTACCTCCCCAGGGGATATTGCATCAGCCAGACACACAGAGATTACTATTCACACACACACACACACACACACACACACACACACACACACACACACACACACACACACACATTTGCCAGTACTGGGATCCATATGCACATGCAGTCATATGTGTGGTCGGCGTGAATAGCCATGAAGGCTCTACAACTGCTTATAAGTGCCTTAATCACTCTATCCAACAGCGCTTGCTTGGCCCAGCAACAAAATAAACAGCCCATGTAGGTCTTGAACCAAGGACCCCAAACATTGCAGTCACAGCACTTACCTACCAAGCCATCTGAGCTGTGAGGGTGTCTGCTGTCATACTGAATAGTAGTGAACAACTGCTTTGACTACTAAAATTATTTAGTACTTGTAAATGAGAATAATGTTGAATCAGTCATGTTCTTATATGTAAATGTACACATTTCAGATTAATATGGTGGGTTACATCTGAGTAGGTACATACAACACTCATGTTTACACATAAAAGGATAGATATATATATATATATATATATATATATATATATATATATATATATATATATATATATATATGTATATATAAAACATATGCCCATGGCATTTAATGGAGTTGTACTTCTGCACCATAACACTTAACCTCTTAGTGCAAGGGAACGTAATGTATGTATTGCAGTTATAAATGTAGAATGTTGCTACAGTGACAGGGGTTGTGTCAACATACATGTTGTGAAGGAAGGCTCTTCAGAAACTGACATGTACGCCATCAGTTACTGACAGACATCATAAAATCTTCATACCACACAAATCACAGTAATGAGCCTGTGGAATACAGGAGAAATATGAGCAATAAACATGGACAGTCTGAAACAATCTGGTCAGGCAGGAGGTATGCACAGAACTCCTTACTTCAAGAAATGTGGAACAAGCTTGACAAAGGGGGTATTTAAAGCCAGGAAAATGGATATATATCACACATACTGGAATAGATAATCTCACACAGTTGATGCATTCACACCCCCCTGTCTGTCCTAATACATATTAACTGGAGGTGCAGAGGTCCCAAGCCACATACTTCCCACTAGTTAGTGACATACATCTTCACAGCAGCTCACTGCTTTGTCAGAAAAACACAATACGTATGGTGGCCAGGCAACAGTACATCTGCCAAATATCTGGGCATAACATCACACTAGGGTAAATACACTGAGCCGCAAGGCATGTCACCAATCACTGTCTACACTACAGGAAGACTGCCATAACACTAACATAATGTACCTATGGGGGAATACACATGCAATTGCAAATGTAGCAAACATACAGGCATGTAACAGCACAGAGTAACAGATACCAGTGTGAAAGTGCATACCCAGAACCAATCTCAACACAGTCACTGTCACATAATGATAAGCCTAAGTAATAGTACAGTATATGGACTGTGTGAACAACAGTTATCATCATGTTTGCCACTCACACACTAACCCTACATATACTGGCCCAATTCACAGTGTAGTCTGATGCCTGACTGGGTATGGGACATGTCTCAGTCTGGCCCTACAAACATATAGGCTGACAGGGTATCAGAAGCTGGAGCAGCATGCAACGTCATTTAGAACAGGACCAAGTACACTGACATCTACCCCAGTCTGTACACAGGCCAAGTAACATAATCACAATACACAGCTACATAATACGGACACTCTGTCAACAATCATCATAAGTACACAGACCTCACTACTGTACACACTACAACAGAATGTCCAGGTTTTGTCCTCATTTATTAGGCCTCCTATATATTACTTGTCTGGCAGTCTGATATATCACTGGCTTGATATCAGGAATTATGTCAGTAAATAATAGTATACTGTACATATCCACCTCTTACTGCATGACATATGAACAAAGGGTGACAGACTTGAGGGACAGAGGCAGAAACACAGGGCCAATATTGAAATATTGCAGTTATAAACTGAGAACATTGCTGGTGAACAGGGTTTGTTGCGACACATCTCTTCTGAGGGATATGAAGTCAGTATTTTATTTTATTTATTTTATTTTATTTTACATTTGTTGACCAGGATAGTTCGAATGGATGCATGTCCATTTTCAGCGGAAGCCCGGGGAGAAAAGCTTCAAAGGTAAACAGAAACATTAAAACATGTTACAAATATAATTTTGACAAAGAGTACATGAGCAAACAAGAATAAACATGTTCCATAGGTTAGAGTAAATCCCTGGTAATAGTCAGGGGTAAATAAACAGTAGCTGATTAATAGATTTTACACATTTTGGAAGAGATTTAGCCAGGTTTGATATGATGACATAGCCAGTTTAGTGCCAGATGTTGTTTGAGTGTAGTTTAAAAATGGCCTAGAGAGGAGAGTAAAGTAATGTCAGCTGGAAGTGAGTTCCAGGATCTGCCTTCAGAGTTTGCAAAGAGGGAGTCACCAGCTGCATTGTTAATTTTGCTTGTCTGAATAAGTAACCTGTTAGAGGATCTAAGCAGTCACGGATTGTAATAGTGGGTGATAAGATTTTTAAGTGCAGGAGTATTATCCAGATTATAAAGTATTTTATAAGCCATGATCAGTTGGTTATACTGAATTAGACTGGGTAGTTCCAGCCACCCAAGCTGGTTAAGATTGATACAATGATGTGTCCTAAATGGCAGCCCAGTGGCAAACCTGGCTATGTGGTTATAGCCGGTTGAGAGTTTGTTAAGTACAGTCTTGTCTAGATTAGACAGTAGATGGGATGCATACAGAAGTGTTGAAAGAAGGTGAGAGTGAACTATGGCAATTTTGGCTGGAGGGGTTAGGAAGGCTTTTATTCTGTAAAGTGACCCTAGTTTTTTATTGATGGTTTTGATCGACTGGTCTACATGTAGGTCAAATTTTTGATTGTTATTTATAATAACACCTAATAGTTTAGTAGAGGGGTCAGGGGAGATTATTGTGCTATCATTTGCATTTATGGTAAAGGTAAAAGCAGGAGACCTTTGTGTTGGTGAGAATAACAGCATTTTAGTTTTTTTGAGATTTAGTATCAAACAATGTTCAGAAAGCCAGTTTTCTATAGTGTTAAAGCTGGACTGGGTAGCAGACCATAAGTCTGTTGGAGATGTGGCAGAACAGATCAGGGTGGAGTCATCAGCGTATTGGATACAGCTGACTTTTGGGATGACAGTATACAGGTCATTAATGAAGATGGAAAACAGAAGGGGCCCTAGTATAAAGCCTTGTGGTACTCCAAGGGTGTTGGGTAGTAGGTTAGAGAGTTTGTTCTGCCAAAGAACAGCCTGCTGTCTCCCAGTCAGGTAGGATTTAAACCATTGAAGGGCATTAGAATCTAGACAGAATGTTTGCAGGGTGTGTATTAGAAGTTGGTGGTTGACCATGTCGAATGCCTTGGAAAGATCCAAGAAGAGAGTGGATGATATGTGATTGTTATTGCAATTATGGTTTATGGTGTTAGTAAAAGCTAGTAGGGCTGAAGTACTGCTGTGGTGTGCATGGAAGCCGTGTTGGGTATCTGCCATGAGGTGATTCTGGATTAGGTAGTGCATGAGTTGTCTGTGAATACATTTTTCCATAATCTTTGCAAGTGGAGAGAGTATGACTATTGGTCTATAATTGGATAATTCAGTAGAGCTGCCTCCTTTATGAAGTGGGATTACATAAGATATTTTCCAGATGGAGGGAATTCTAGCTTCTGATATGGTTCAATTAATTAGTATTGATACTGGGTAGGCAATAGCATCAGCTGATTTTTGAAAGTACTCGGCGGGGAGTTGATCATCAGAGAGTGTGGTGGGTTTTAATTTTTTGATCAAGGTCCAGATGAGTGACATGGCCACTGATTGGAAGCTGAACGAGAGTAGGTTTCTAGGGGTGGTACTTTCAGGACCAGTGGAGCTAGGAGGTAATTGGCTTGCTAGGGCTTGAATTGTCTCAGTGAAGAATTGATTAAAACTATCTGAAACATTCTCGGGGGGTTTATCAATAGTAGCAGCGGGGATGGGGGTAAATGTTTGTCCAGGATGAAGCAGATTATTCAAACCTGCCCAAAACTTCTGAGGGTTGTTTTGATTTTCTGTCTGTAAGTTGCAGTAGTATAGTTTTTTTGTCTTGTAAAATTGATTTTTTGGTTTCATTCCTAGATTTCCTGTATTTAATTCGATCTTGGGGGTCTTTAGTAGAATGCCATAAAGCTCATAATTTGTTTCTATGGGTAATTTTGAGTCTAGGCTCTTTAGAAAGCCATGGTGCAGTTTTTGTTTTTGTTCTCTTTAATCGAGCAGGTGCATGCAAATCTGGGATCTCAAGAAATGCGATATTAAAGTATGCAACTGCCTCCTCTAAGGGGAGGTGTTTTAGAATAGACCAGTTACATGACTTAAGTTCTTGTTGGAATTTGGCAAAGTCAATGTCTTTGTTGTTTCTAACTTTTCTGAGTAAGGGTAGTTGGGGATTAATGGCTTTGTGCTTAACTATATAAGTGAGAAAGTGAACGCTTAGTTCATCAGGGAGGATACCAGCAGTGTACAGTTGGGGGTGACTATTTATGAGTACCCAATCGAGAACGCTTTCTTTTTGGTGGGGTTTACCTAACCTGGTAGGGGTGGTTATGATTTGAGTAAAAGCATGCAGGTTAATATGGGTTGATGGGGATTCTGAGGAAAATCCCCAAGTAGTAGGGTTTCTTGGGGGTAATGACATGGTAGCCAGTGCAAGGTGTCTTCAAGTGTAGTTATATTGTTACCTGGGGGAATATACATGCAGATGATATCAATGCATTTACTTTTGTTTAGTTGCAATCTAGTTGCAAGAATTTCAGAGTTATTAATCTGAGGTGGTTGGGTTATACCTATGGTCTCATTTAACTCAGATTTGTAGAGTATAGCCACCCTCCCCCTTCCTGGAAACATGATCCAGTCTGTGTATGTTATACCCAGGTGGCAACACTTCATTGTCTGTAGTTTTAGGTTTTAATCAGGTTTCAGATAGACAGAGAATCTCAGGGGAATGGACAGCGAGGAGTGCATGCAGTTCATGTAGCTTGTTATTAATGCTTCTAATATTGAGATGACAGACTAGGAGAGAGTTAGTTTGTCTATTGATTGTAGGTTTTTAGCTTAGGTTACAAGTAGAGGGGGTGTATAAATCAGAAGTGGATGGGCCAGGGTTGGGGTGAATGTCACCACGAAGTATTAGGCTAGGTCTGTACTTAGTGATAAGCTTTAGGAATTTATTTATACCTTTATAGTAGTGACTAGATCTAGGGCTAATGTGCCAGGGGTAGGTGTGTTGATAGAGTGAGCAGGACGTTGAACATGACCCGGTATTATAAGTATACATACATATACATACATATGGTTGTTATAGAGAATCCACAGCCATAAATGTATATATAGGCAATACAAATACATACATACATACATACATACAGTAACACACATGGATGTTACAATTTACTGACTAAAATCATTAGAGTATGCTACTGCATTTATAAAGACATAAAATGTGTGAGTGAAACACCAAATCTAGGACTCCAAACTCTGGCCAGTCTGCAGATAGCCCTACAGAAGAGAGTTTTCTCAACCACATAACACTGTCATGCCAGACGTTAAATCATGTAGAACAGCCATATCCACACAAACCATGTTAAACCAACATTACTTCAAATGTAGAACAGCAATACTTACAGTCTCTCCCCATGTCTGGAACATCCCCCTCCAGTTGTTGGCCTGTCTCCACAGTGTTTGTTGTAAGAGGTATTTCCAACTATCCTCTGTGATGCTGTTTGTCACACCCTCACAGTGAAGGAGAAGGGCCAACACCCACTTGCAGCCCTTACTAATAGGAGTGAGTTTCCATGCAATTGGCTATATGAATGATACCACAGCTGTTCCACATGCAATTAGCAGGTGGAGGACTCCAATTCATGCACAGGCCATCAGCTGATCATGAGCATTACCTACCAATGTCAAGCTCCTGCCTATGCAAAACAGATGCATTTTTCCACATCTTCCAGAGAGGGGGAGAGAGAGACAGAGGGAAAGAAAGAAAGGATGAGAGAAAGAGCCAAGCATGTTTGTGTATGATCTGTGGATGGAGGGAGATCTCTGGGTATTATAATGGTTGCCTATATATACATTTATGGCTGTGGATTGCCTACAACAACCTCTATGGTGTTTGACAACTGTTGGCCTTGTAATGTGACATTGGGACATATGGGTCCTCAATATGAAAATGTAGCAAAACCCACCCTCCAAAAGATCCTGTTATTACACCAACCAACACAGACACATGTCCTACTTCTGTGTTTCAAACCCCTACCTAGCTATGTCTTGGTACTACAGTGTTATGCAGTTATTGCAGGCACCACAGAGCTTATATATTGGGCAGCTGTCCAAAGGTATCTTTGAAGGTGAATGGCATCAGCTGCAGTGCTAAAGGAGGGGGTGTGAGAAGTGTAGGAAGTGTGAATGACCAAAAAATCAGGTATCAACAAAGACACACACTCTCTCACACACAAACACACACATTATCATAGTTGCCGAAACAGGATTAGAACTCCTACCTAACTAGCTTGCTACATTATGTCATTTCACAGTTATCACAAGTGCCACAGAGCTTATATGTGGATAAGCTGTCCAAAGGTATCTTTGAAGGTGAGTGACATCAGCTTCAAAGCTAAAGGATGGGTGAGAGAATTGTAGGAACTGTGAATGACCAGAAAATCAGGTGTCAACAAAGACACACACTCTCACACACATTATCACAGTTGCCAGAAACAGGATTAGAACTCCTACCAAACTAATTTGCTACACTATGGTATTATGCAGTTATCCTAACCACCACAAAACTTATATGTGCAAGATCTGTCCAAAGGTATCTTTGAAGGTGAATAACATCTGCTGCAGTGCTAAAGGAGGAGTGAGGGAAGGATAGGAAGTGTGAATGACCACAAAATCAGGTGTCAACAAAGACACACACTCTCTCACACAAAAACACATACATTATCACTGCTGCCAGAACCAGGATTAAAACTCCTACCTAGCTAGCTACACTATGGTGTTACACAGTTATCACAAGTGCCACAGAGCTTATATGTGGAAGATCTGTCCAAAGGTATCTTTGAAGTTGAGTGACATCAGCTGCAGTGCTGAAGGAGGGGTGAGGAAAGTGTAGGAAGTATGAATGACCACAAAATCAGGTATCAACAAAGACACACACATTCTCACAAACAAATTATCATAGTTGCCAAAACAGGATTAGAACTCCTACATAACTAGGTTGCTACACAATGGCATTATGCAGTTTGTGCAAGCACCACAGAGCTTATATGTGGAAAAGCTGCCCAAATGTATCTTTGAAGGTGAGTGACATTAGCTGCAGTGCTAAAGGAGGGGTGAGGGAAGTGTAGGAAGTGTGAATGACAACAACATCAGGTGTTAACAAAGAAACACACTCTCTCACACAAAAACACATATGTTATCACAGTTGTCAGAACCAAGATTAGAATCCCTACCTAGTAGTTTGCTATAATATGGTATTACACACTTATCACAAGCGCCACACAGCTTATATGTTGAAGAGTTGTCCAAAGGTATCTTTGAAGGTGATTGACATCAGCTGCAGTGCTAAAGGAGGGGTGAGGGAAGTGTAGGAAGTGTGAATGATCACAAAATCAGGTGTCAACAAAAACTCACACACATTACCAGGACCAGTATTAGAACTATTACCTAATTAGTTTGCTACACTACAGTATTACACAGTTATCATGAAGGCCACGGAGCTTACAGGGCTGACACTTAGCCAAAGGGTTATGTCAAGGTGACTGACATCAGCAGGCATGCTAAAGTAGGCCAATGGCAGGTGTAGTTGTGTGAATAGCCTCAAAATCATTCATCTACACACACACACACACACACACACACACACACACACACACACACACACACACACACACACACTTGCCAGGACCAGCATTAGAACTTCTACCTAACTAGTTTGTTACACTACAGTATTATGCAGTTATCACAAGCACCAGAGAGCTTATAGAGCTGAGATATGGTGAATGGGTTATTTCAAGGTGACTAACATCAGCAGGTGTGCTAAAGTAGACTAATGGCAGGTGTAGTTGTGTGAATGGCCTTGAAATTATTCATCATCACACACTCACTTGCCAGAACCAGTATTAGAACTCCTACCTAAATAGGTTGCAACACTACAATATTACACAGTTATCATGAGTGGCATGGGGCTTATAGGGCTAAGACTCGGCCGATGCTTTATTTCAATGTGACTGACATCAGCAGGAGTGCTAACATGAGCAATGGGAGTGCAATGTGTGTGAATGGGCCAAAAATCATTCCTCTGGAAACACAAATACACACACATACCCACACCCACACGCACACATGCACACACGCACACACACACTGAGTCACTCAGTTTCACATTTGACAGGACTGATTATACATACACTACATGAATGGTAACTTGTACTATCGCGTTACACAGTTATCACAAGCACCACAGACACTATAGGGCTGAGGGCTACCAAAAGGAATGTGTACAGTGATTGACATCAGCACATTAAGTGATATCAGCCAACTGGATGTGTAGTGGGTGGGACAGGCCTCATAATGGAATTCTCTCTGTCACTGTCTGTCTCTCTCTCCCCCACAACACTAAGAGTGTATGTTTGACATATTATAGTGTGCTGGCCTTGGATATGTGTTAAGTATTCCTATTCAATGTGCGTGTGAAGCATGAATGGTGTACAATTTGGTGTGTGTGCATAGAAATCTGAGAATGACAGATATGTATAGCCCACTGTGTTGTCAGACATGGGCTTCATTTCTCTAAGTGTAGGAGCATGCCCAGTATGACCTTTTGTATTGAGTGTGTGAATCCATTCTAGGTAGGGTTGTACTACAGTCCAGGGTTTTGTGTTCTGCACATACAGCTGGCAACCTGTTTCTGGAGGATATCTGTAGATAGTTTGACAATATGGAGTTGAAATGGGAGATGGATAGGGGGATACTGTAACTATCAATTGTTAAAGGGCAGATGGTACAGGTTGCCAGAATGGTCACCATAGATAAAGAATTTATTGATGAATTGTCCTTTATCAAACAGTCATTTTTTAAGAGAAGGTATCCATTAGAACTGCTAAATAAAATAAGTGAGGAAGTCAAACATAAACGTAGGATTGGGTATTACAAGCCATTATTAGCAGGTGGTGAAGGGTTGAGTGTTAGGTTGCAGAATTGGGAAAGTTGTAAGGTGAATAAGTATTCTGTGAGCCTTAATTTAACATTCAACCTAGATACCCCCAATGTAGTGGAAATTAAACAAAACAACTGGGAGATTTTGAAATATGACAACAATATTGGACAAAGTGTGGGTATAATGCCTAAGATGGTCTATAAAAAGGACCGATCCTTCCGGAATATATTGGAGACTGCTGCTTATGCCAAAAATAGGTACCAACATAGAAGTTAGGGGAATTTTAAGTGCAGAATGTACAACTTTTGCCCATTTATTTTGGAAACAGGTGACAGATATAGGTTAAATAATACTTCCATATTCATTAATTGACATTTTAATTGTTGCAGCCTAAATGTAGTATATGTGGCAAAGTGTCAGCAATGCCCTAGTTTCTATGTAGGAAAAACCAGCAGGCAGTTTAAAAACAGAATAGCTGAACATTTGTTGGATATCAGACATGGCAGTTTAACCAATGCTTTAAGTAGACACATCAAAGTATATAAGGGTCATAAATTTAAATTCTTGCCCATTCAGCAGGTGGTAAAAGATTCCCATGGAAGAAATCTGGATATTCACTTAGATATATGTGAACTCAAATGGCAATTGCGGTTAAACGCAACTGAGTATCCAGGTATTAATGAGACCACTGCTATTACATGTATTTTAAAAATTGAAGAATATTTTAGGTTAAAATGTTTTATATGTAAATTTTTATTGAATTACATATATTTGTTTTAAATTTAAATGTTAATTCGTTCTAAATTAATTAATTGATTAATTAAGTATATGAATTGCTATATAAAGGCTGGGAGGTTACTATCCATTGTTCTGAGGAAGTCCCTGTAAGTCGGAAGAAATTGCTAAACCATTTGTGAATAAAGATCGTACTCTTCAGTTGCTGTGTTGTGCTGTGCTTGTGTGGTTCTACAGTTTTTCAGTTGGTTGAGAAGGATACTGTAACTATTGCTGTATGTGCTGCTTGTGTTACATGCTTGGTGTTAGCAGAGATATTCAGACACATGTACTGTTTTACACTGTGATATATTATGTCATCAAATACTGACAGATATAATTATTTGCTCACAGTTATTTACTGGGAAATACAAGATGAATGAAGCTGAGTCCAGTATTGTGGTCCACAGCCTGCACATTCTTGCACACTCCTGCCATTCTGGAGGGGTAGCTATAGACACTTGCTGATGGCTCTGTGTAAATGGTCCAGCCCCTTGGTACTATGGTGTCTGAGGATCCCCTTCTTGTACATATATCAACTTAACAGAATGGTCATATCCTGCTGTGGCCATACCTCTCAGCTGTACAGATTCACCCAGGGTACCCAGAGGTATTTATGGATTGGTCCACATTTCATGCAGTGGGACATGGTGGGCATGCTGCTGTGATTTGTCAACATGGCCTTGCATTTGTGTTCTGTTGACTGTGTTAGGTTGTTAGTTGTGATCTCATGAGATGCTGCCTTGTGCAGGGATATAGGCAGTCTTTCATTGCTTCATAACTGTGCCTTTTGTGGTCTGCCAGTACTACACAGACAACTAATGTGCTGTTAACCTGTCTGTACAATTCCAATGTTGTGTGCAGCTGACAGTTAAATTGTATGCACTCTATCTAGGGTACTTACACCTGTGTACTGTGTGCATGTATGGGCCCACATTCATGGCATGTCCATCTTTCAGACGGTGACAGATATTGACATCCGGACAGTGAGTATGGATGAATGCTGACATGGGTATTGCTGAGAAGCATTGTGTTTGGCACTGCAGTTGTCAGACCATGGCCCTGTCAACCACAACCCTCCATGCCTACATGCTGACCACTTCCAGACAATATTGAACACACAACAACCAGAACATATCGAAGAAGGTACAAATCCTTAACAGCACACTATGCTTTAATGAACAACGACTCTTCAGTCCATCAAAAGGGAAAATACATAAAGCGACTCTTCAGTCCACCAGCTGTTAAGGACTTGTGCCTTCTTCGATCTGTTCTGGTTTTAGTACTGTTTGGTTGGTTTTCGGAACAGTGATTCTTTTTTGTTTTTGTTTGAACACACAACAACCTAACACACAGACCCCTGCATATTGTACACATGCAACAACCTATCCTGTAAATTGGGCCATCTTGAGTAATCTGTGCTCCACTGATACTACTCCTCCCACTTACATGTTACTGCATTTCTACATACGATTGTATGGGGGGCACACCTGACAACTGTAAACTATGCTATGACTGTACTGGTATGTCAGGAACTCTGTTGGCTTCCACATCATTTTGTATTCTGACCTATCATGCAGACTGGAGGCATATCAATGGAGTACAGATCTTAGGTTTTATTGACCTGCATTTCAGTTTCAAACTTCTTACCCTTCAGAAGTAGCATACAACTGCGAGACCTGTTGCAGTCTGCCTGTGTAGGTCTGAAGGGGACGGTTTACCATTGCCATCAATTGCTGGCATTGGCCCAGCCTTTCTTTATGGTCATCTACACCTATCCTGCTGGCTGAGACTGGTGGTGGGTATGTGAGCCTCACTGAAATGCATGTGTGTGTCCTATGGACACGCATTTGGGCCACCACATGTACTGCAGTGGGATTTGTCACCTTGTCTAGTACTGCCTAGTATGGTGACACCAGTATTTATGTATTTCATGCTGCCCATATAGGTGTCCAGTATCTGCTGCCATCCCATTCAGCCACCCGAGTCCCTTGCATGCTCGCATCCATACCATAGATACAACTATCAGAACATACTACTCCATTCAGTAATTGATAGGAAGAGTGACTTACCTTGTGGCTGGGCAAGTATTGAGGACAGTGATGGAGGGATGACTATGTCGGATGCACATAGTACACTCCCTACACATGATAAAGCATAGGTAGTGTCATATTTGGCATTCATTTTACTGTATTTGTGAGTCAGAGAGAGGTGTCATTCCCTGGGTCCCTATCGTGTCAGTGTATGTGCTATGTGTTGCCTCCTTGCCAAGGCCTGGGCATACTGGGTATGCCTCCTTCTGCCTACATGGGCAGGCTCAAGTGGTTCCTCCACTCTACCTGTGCTGGACTTAGCAATGATGGGGGTCTTTGTGGCCTTGCTCAGTGCTGTTCTTGCTGCAGCTGTTTCCACAGGATCATATTGTGCAGCATGGCACATACTATAAACATTTGTGTACATGTAGCTGGAGAGTACTGGAAGTCTCCACTGGATATGTCCAGGCAGGGGAACCATGACTTGAGCATCCCAAACACATGCTCTATTATGATTCTGTTTTGCGCATGTGCCTAATTAGGTTGTTCTTGTTCAGATGTATCTGCATTTCTAAGGGGTGTCATCAGCCATGGCTCCAGTGCATAGCTAACATCCCCCACTACGTGGCCATATGGGATGACCCCACTGGCAAATGACTGGAACAGCTGTGTCATATGACAGATGTGGAAGTCGTGATAGCTTCCAGGGCTGCCAGCACACAGATTCAAGATAATGCCCTGGACATCGCACATGACCTGGCAGTTGATGGGGGGGAGCCCTTGCGGTTTATGTAGACCCTACCCCGCTCAATGGGTGGTGCTTTGATCTGTATGTGTGTGCAGTCTATACCACCCACTACATCAGGGTATTCTGCTATTAGGTGAAAGAGACGCATACTGCTGGTCAGTGAGTTATGGGTGATGGGGAAATATATGTGCTCACTGGCATGTGCTGACATGGCATTCAAAAACTGGTGGAGTACCATAGATGCTGATGCCTGTGAGATCCCCATGATATCCCCAGTTGCCATTTGGAGGGTACCTGTGGCTAGTATTTGTAAGCCTACACATACCTTGGTATCCACTGGGATGGATTCTCCTCTGTTGGTTCTGTGTGTAAGGATGGGGCGGCACAGCTCAACCATTTGCTGTAGAATGTCCCTGTCCACCCTATTGCACTCCACTATCTCCAGCTCATGTAGGCCCTGGTAAGTTATGCTGGGTCTGCATACTCTTCTCCTCCTCCTCACTGTGGGATGGTCATCAGCATTTACATCCTCACCACCCTCAGCCTCTTGCACATATTGATGTATGAGAGCAACAGCAACCCTTGTCATTTTGTTAGTTTTGTCAGATAAATTTTCCCCGTCTGTGTACACTGGTGGTATAGAGTTTGTGAGAAATACCAGAGTGAAAGGTGTTTGCATAGTTTATAGTACTGTTCTGGGCTGGGCTGCTGCCTCTGTAATTGGCTGAGTCTGATCCATTTCACCTGCCAGCTATGCTAGATCCCTTGATTGCCTTTCTACTGCTTTTTTCCCTTCCCATTGCCTTCCCGTTTAAGCCCCAAGGCACCGTGCTTACCTAGTGCTCAGATGTGAACTGAGGTGCTATTTCCTGTGTTTTTTTTTATTTTATAACTCAGTGCATCACATGCGCAATCATTTATGCAAGGAGAACAGTGCTTAAAAATGTGAGTCACCACCTTCCTTAGTTCTGCTTAGGTTAAGAGCAAACACGGGCTGCAGGGCTTCAATAAGTTTACACCAAGCATGACACAACCCCTACTGAAGTCATCCTCTTGTCCTTCCTACATGGTTCCCTATTACTGCAACTGCACGGTTAGGTGTAGGCTTCCAGTAGGTAGAAATCTGTGATTCAGTATAAGTCCCTTCATTTGTATACCCCAATGTGCAGGTCCATAGTTACAATTCCCAAGCACACCCTTTCCCCTTAGCAACCAGTGCTTCCTTCTCTTGTTCACTTTCTGCCTGCCACTGACTATAATGGCAAAAAGCAGATTTTTTTTAAAAGGCAGTTTTTTCCTTTTTTTTTATTTTCGGCACCCCCGTGTTTGCTCGCTGCTGCCCTTAGCTTAAACTGCCGAGATCGGCCAAACAAAAAGTTTTATTTTTATAATATTTATGTGCCTTTTAATGCCAATGGCCTTATATTTGGCTACTGGCTTCTCTGTTCTACATAATACATGCTTTTCATGAGCTGTTATGCCTCTGTTTTGTCAGATACAAAAATGTATTCGGCTACTAGCAAGCTAACTAAAGCTCAGAGGCTGTGTTCTCTCTTAGCCATGGGCTCTTTCCCATTCACTAAGATAGGATATAACCTCTTGTGGTAGATTGGTACCCTTATTGTCTTGAGACAACCTACTGTTGGAATTTTGTCATTCCCACTTACTGGCTCTCCCACCTTTTCTTCCCCACCTTGCCAATCTGGCCCCACTGGTTGCATTTAAAACATTTATCCCTTGGTCCTGGATGTGTACCTGAACTAGTGGCTTCCCCTGCTACTGGCAGACTCTGATGCAGCAGTCTGGGATGCCCACCATGGGTTCTTTTAGACCCATGAGCAGCACTGGGTGTCCCTTTCTTGTGCAGTGATGCCTTGCTTGCTAGGTATAGCTCTCATTTCTTCCACAACTCATCTGCACTAGTGCATTATTGATTAGCTAACCAGATTATCATGTCATCAGGCAAAGTGCTAAGGGCTTGTTCCCCCACAAAAAGGTTTGCCAGCTCTTCAAAAGTGGTGACCTGACATTCACTCACCCACCTATGAAAATAAGTGCTCAGTTTAGCAACATATTCACACACACTTTCATCTGCCCTGCATCTATGTTCACAAGACTTTTTCCTATAAGCTTCATGTGTTAACTTAAAGCATTCTAATAAACACATTTTGACTGTATTATAATTTAAGTAATCAGTATCAAACAGTTTATAAAGTACAGTTACAGTTTTACCATGGAGTAAGGGGGTCATGAACCATACCCAGAGCCATTGGTCAACATTATGCTCTTTACATACCCTCTCAAACATATGAATGAAACTATCAAAATTATCCCCCTCTTTAAATTGTTGAAGAAATTTACTGACCTTTGTTGCTTCTGTGGTTCAGTTTCTCCCTTCCCCATTACCTCCATGACTCTGGTGAAGAGTCAGCATCTCCTTTTCATGTTGCCTCTGTCTCTCATTCTCCTCATCCTCTAGATGTTTCAGTCTCTCTGCTGCTTCTATTTCCAAACACTTGGTCTCCAACTCAAGTGTCTTTAACTCCAGATGGATTTTTAATTCCTCTGTGGAAAGGTTGAGCTGTCCATTTTCTGAGAGTTGTACATCTCCACAGCCAGTTTGATTGTCCTCCTGGTTGCTATTTTGTGTTGCAGCTTTGACTAAAGCTGGAATCATGTCTGCTATAGTCAGGTTGGCATGCACAGGTCCTTTAACCTGGCACATCTCAGCCAACTGTTTCCTTGTCAGCTTGTCATACTCCTCTGCTGACATGCTTGCCTGCTCCCCCTGACTATCTAAACTAATAAAATAAAAGAAAATAAGTGAGATATGAACTCTGAATACTCACTGTGTGGCTGATTGAGAGTACCAACATCTTCAATGACCACTGTACACAGGCTACAGGAATTCAATATCCAAACCACTACAAGCCAATTAATATGTGATGTGCTTATCTGACCACTAACAACCATTTAGTATGTGCTGTGGCTATCCCACCACTGCTAACCAATTAATATGTGACATGCCTGACTGGCCCAGTAATCAAGGAGCCTCAATTCTCACCACTAGCACCAGTGAGGGATGTGCACATTGGGAGGATGACAAGTACACACACAGTAAAGTACAATTTCCCTTAAGAGCACACATAGATCACAGTCAGTTTGTGGGCTGGTTTCTCCCTCTTTCTCCAGATCCCCAATAAGACTCCCCACTGGCACAGTTATAGAGGTAAGATCACAGCTGATGGGTCAAGTCAATATGTCCAGTACCCTGTCTGTCCCACCAGTGCTTTGTGTCCCTGTCCAAGTAGCTGACCCACACACTGTGATATTTGATTTATATACAAACACCCACACACTCCTGGGAAAGGCTGGCACAGGTTTACCAGCTATACTCACTTCTGCCCAGACTAAAAGGTATCTCTCACTGACACCAACCATCTCTTTATCAGATACTATAAGGCCCTTCCCAAAGGGTGACCAATCCTTCTGTGTAACGTTACTATTATCCAAATAGTAAGTGTGGCCAAGAGCAAGGCTATTTAGGAGTGGCCTGTACAGTGTCATCAAATACATATGCAAGTACACTAAGAGCTTAAATATGTCTCACAAATATCAGCCACAAAGATAGGTTTAAATATATTTAATAATAACTTACAAAAGAACAAGATAATACTCAAACAACAGTTACTTCAGAGTTCAGAATAACAGGAAATATTTTAAAATGACATTGTAGGACAGTCTCAAATAAATATAGAAAACATCTAAACTAATCTTTACTATATTCCTAACTATATCTAAAATACATTACTGTACCCTAGTTACTTACTATTAGAAAGACAAATGAAGATGATGAATGAATGTTCTTGCTAGGTCCAAGACAAGATACAAAATGTTAAATCTGTCTCTGCGAGAGTTCTTAAATTACAGCCAAACATTACTGCTGGGTCAGCTTGTTGGATGACATCACTCTTTATCACCTGCCTTCCCAGTCAAACAGGAACTTAAAATTTTAGCATCTCTGTGTGAGAAGTACATATCTCTCATATGTTTGCTCAGAACTGAAAGTTGTAAAACAATTAAACACTTACATTTTAAACCTAGTAATTATTTTTGTTTCAAGACAATAGAAAAACTTCTAGCTCTAGACATCCTGTCTTCTTGCTGAAACTGAGAGATACAATCATAAAACAATTTCAACTTATTTTCTTGAGGGTTTGCAAGTTACTCTGTATGTTTCAGCTTCTACTATTAAAACATACATTTGCACATGCCTATAGTTTATTTACATTTCTGTTCTTTGCCAGTAGGATACACTGTAGTAACATTCTTGAAGCTCAATACATAACATACAGTTCAACACACACTTCTGCACCAGTAGTTTAATATACACATAACATATGGTTCTCTTGCATTTGTAAGAAAGAATATGAATCATATTAATATTCACAAATGACATATGATTATTTACAAAATTCCAGATAGCTGGGTTGGCAGTGTCACACTGTGAGTCAGATGTTTTCAGGAAGTGTAATATATTTTATTACAAAGGTGTATCAGTGCTTTAGAGCTCTCTGCTGATGCACTATGATACTATGATGACTACAGCAGTACTGCTGTAAATGGAGTGGCAGAAGAGAATGACCAAGTAATCACCTTGCAGTTTGGGGTAGAGATTGTTGTCCAAAAAATGGCTGTTTGAATTTGTAACTTTGTAGAAGAGCTGTTGCATTATAATTGTTTATCTGAAAGGGAGCATATTTTCACATATAGCAGTGCTTCTCACCTATCCATTCTTATAAATGCATAAAACTAGTGTTTGCATTGAAAGTTGTTGAACATTCGTCCTGACAAGTAAACAAGAATGCCAACAATAATTAACATATATGCTGAAATAGCAACATTTCTCAAGATGGGGAGCTTTTTGGATAAATCTAAATTAAAAAATACAACACAAGTACATTTCTTTATTTATTTATTTATTGGCATAAGTTTACCAGGAAAGACAGATTGACCAATGTCCTTTTTCAGCATAAACCCAGTAAGAAAAGCTCTATTACTCAAACATCATGGATATTATTTGGATTGTTTCATCATGATCAACAGTTCCATCATTCAGGCATCCAGGACATTAGCTGCATTGTTTACAGCATGTTTTCATTAAAATAGCAGTTAAATTGCTGTGTATGAACACATTTCTTAAAATACAGGGAGCTACATGCAGTGCCATATAATCAGTGTGCATACATTATCAGATTTTACATAATATTTGTTACTATAAATTCTTGTTCAAAATCTATTAAATAGGAAGATAAGATAATGTGTTAGAGCAGCCCAAAAAACATGAAATGATGTATGGAGGCACATGGAGATTAAAGGAGACAAGATGATAGAAAACGGTATAGGTGTGATAATGGTACATTAAGTTTTGTGCAGTAGAGAGTTATGGCACACATTTACATAGCTAAATTTGAACCAGTTTAACCAGGGAGGGTGCAGAGCCATTTATCTATCAGGTGTTGTCTCAGATAGAATGTAATGTCTTTTAGGCTACAGACTGTTCTTAAGTGGAGTGGGATTGTATTCTAGCTTGCAGTGTAAATATAGTGAGCATCCTTTATTGTTGGGTCTTGTGAGCATAATGATTGGACAGTACAACATACAGGGCTCTTAGTAGCATAAGGTTCATAAGTTCATAAGAACATTACAGTGTTTAGGCCTAGTTACCAACCAGGAACACTGATTCCTTTAAATAGGGCACATAAACCTTACTCATTACCCATCTGTCTAAGGATTT
The DNA here is from genome assembly GCF_019279795.1 of Protopterus annectens. Lineage (NCBI taxonomy): Eukaryota > Metazoa > Chordata > Ceratodontiformes > Protopteridae > Protopterus > Protopterus annectens. The sequence continues at coordinate 434,040,517 of NC_056733.1, forward strand.
TATAAAGAATATCAAACTGCTTGGCAGATGAATATCAGTTGGAACATTATTCCACAAAATGGACATTTTGTTTACTATATACAAACATTTCAGTCTTGCTTTACATAAATGCATCTGAAAATTAACATAGTTATGTATTAAAGAATTATCACTTGAAAAAATATCAGTACCCAACATTGATTGCAAAAATGGGTCTTGATAACTGTTGTAAGCTAGTATCAACTTACTGCCAAAATATCTAAAACTAATTAAATATAATCCTGTCTGCATCTGTTTTTATAAGTTAAATCCTTAACTCTATGGATTTTCTTGTACATTTTCTTTGTATATTCTGCAGTTTTTGTAAGCATCCTTGTGTAAGTAGACAAAAATATTGCTGTACTCTGTAACTGGTCTAATAAAATCTTTAAATACTATGATCAAACAGTCTTACTCCATTGTTGTTAGCAATCTCAAAATGTGTTCCATTTTTTAAAACAGACTAAACATTATTAACATGTTTTTCAAAGTTTAATTTTGAAGAGCTCATAATACCCAAACATTTGTAAAATGTAACTTTTTTCAATAAATTGTCTGACAGGTGTATTGGTCTGCATGGAATTTTATTGTCAAAATACATATTACATTTCTCAGTAGTAAACCTTAAACTATTTTTCTTCATCCATTCTAATAAAGTTTTCAAATAAGTATTTAAAGTTTAATAATATCTTTCAATTTTCAGTCTGAACCGAATTTTACAGTCATTGGCATATTTGCATAGTTAAAACTGCTTATTTTTTGGTTTGCTTGAAAATACCATGTTAAATGGTATAAGTCTTAATGCAGATCCATAAGGGACACTGGATTGCACTATTTTGTGATTGGATAATATACCCTTAAAGTTAACACTTTGGTATCTATTAATTAACAATTCCATTATCCATCTGGCAGTACAAAAATGATTATTTGACTTATTCATACAATTATTTATTACATGAAATGGTAACTTAACAAATGCTTTTGACAAATCCAGAAAAAGCTACCAGGTGACAATACCTGTTTGAAAGCTTCAATAACATGGTCATAAAAACTAATTAACATTAAGTTTGTTAATGCTGAGCTACCTTTACTATAACCATGATTTTCTGTATCGATGATGGAAAAACTAGTTCCAGTTTTATATAATAGATCTAAATGACATCTCTAAAAACACTTTTGCTAAGACTGTAGTCAAACTGATTGGTCTATAATTCTTAGTGGTTTCCTTTTTATATTTTTCATAAATTGGAGTTATTATGAGAGATTTTTCATTGTCTTGGAGCATAACCTTGAGACAAAAAAATGTGTTGTAAAATATATAAAGAAAAGGAGGAAGCAGTGCGTTCTTAATATAAGCCAATAATAAACCAAAAATCTTATCCGGACCCATTGCTGAGGTCTTTTTTTTTTATTTTCCTTAAAGCTTCTCGTTTTAATTTTTTGGTAATATAAGGACACTTCCCATTAGAAATAAAATGGTTATCCTTAGTAACATTAGTATTATCACTGTAATTAAATGCAAAAAAATCTAATAAATTCATTTGATATGACCCAAGAGTCACAGACATTACAGTTGTCAATTTTAAAAGTTTCACTAATAGAAATATTATTACTCAAGCTTTTTAATTTGCTGTCTCATGAATTATTTTAATCTTGTAGTCATTTTTTATCAATCTAATTTTCTTGTTTAATTCTTTACAGGTGTTATTATATATATATATATATATATATATATATATATATATATATATATATATATATATATATATATATATATATATATATATATATATATATATATATATATATATATATATATATATATATATATATATATATATATATATATATATATATATATATATATATATATATATATATATATATATATATATATATATATATATATATATGTATATATTTTATTCCTAGTTGTAAGATATTTTTATATATTCTAAACTCTATTTTTTCATTCTTTTTCTCAAAGTCTTACTTAAATCATTGTTCAGTCTCTAGGGATAAATTCTTAACTCTTTTCTCTCAGTGTTAGGAACCAATGTTGATTTTACAGACGAACATAGTACATTTTCAAGTAACTGATTTAAAAATGACAAGGACTGTGTACTTAATAACTTACTTTAATTCTATTCCTGAATAGTAGGAGTCAAAGAACTTTAATCAATTAATTTAAAATTGTATCTCAATAGATGGTTTGGGGACAAACCAATTTGTCCAGGAACATCTTTAGGTGAGGGTCAGGTAGGAATCGTAATGGAACTTAAGATGGTAGTGGAAGAAAAATAGTGTGGTGGGGATGGAAGGGTTAAATTGGGAAAGTAGCAGAGTTGAGAGGAAATGAGGAAAGTAAAAGGAGGGGCTTGACTGGTTCTGCATAAGTGTAATTGAGTAAGGGATCAGATTTTGTTGTGAAATTATTAGTGCAAGTGCTATGTCCAAGACAGCCATTAGGTACTTCTTGGACCCGGTAGGGCTTGGGTTAGCAATGTTTGGTATGAGGAGTAATTTAGTTGATTTTGTTTTTATGATTTGAGCTGCTGGTTAATGTGTTATTGTGTTGACTGCACAACCAAAGTGTGAGTAATTCAATTCTCAGTGGCCTCCTTAATTATTTGTATGTCGGTAAGGGGCTAGTTGCATGATAACAGGAAGGGGACTTGAATATGTCTACAGGGATAGTAATATTAGGCTGTCCGTTAGACACAGTTTCAAGAGGTAAGGGGAGATCTTAGGCTTAGTTGTTCTGGCAGATTGCAGGTATAATTTGAGGTCATGCTGGATAGATATGATTGTTGTCAAATAAGGGGCAGTTAGTAGTTGCTGTGTTGATGCTATGGCCATCGCATTTACTTTGCACTGTGCAATTTTCTATTCTTTGCCAGTAGGAGTGAATGGGTTGTTGATTTAGGGGGGGTTTCACTTGACGGCACCTTGGCTAGTCCCTTTAGAGTGATGTGTCTGCATAGTGGCTTATTGAGTGGTCACTTACTTTGGCAGGGTCACAGCATCAAAATGATAGGTGGTAGTAGGTGTTGTTAATGGTGGAGCAGTGATGGCAGTACCTTATGACTTGGATGGTACCCGGATGGAGGATGCATGTTTCGCAGGCTGTGAGACTATCACAAGTAACAGTTGGTTGCTGCTCATGTGCATTATGGCATTAACAACCATGAGAGGGGAATGTATCGTACAAATGTGTGGTGTCAACTTTTCATGGTCTATAATTTATACAAAAAAAGAGGGGAAAACACTTGGATATTGGCTAAGTGGTTCAGTTACTGGGTTTCGATGTTGTGTAACATGGCTTTCTGGCGAGTGTCATTTAGCAATTATCCTTCACCAAAGTTCCCTGTTCCACCTCCAAAGTCCCTGTTTGCAATGTCAGCATACTGGGTGGTAGATTTTACTCTAGATAATTGTTGTACAGATGGTGAGGCTTGATTTCGGGGCCATGCCACTTTCTGTAGATAACCAGCCTTGGCCAGTGTCAGCAGCTTTGGCCAGTACTCAAAATCCCAGGCGTGAGAGATGAAGACCATCTCTGCCAAAGCATTGACATCTGTTGATCAAGTCATCCCAGGCAGACTTGTAGTAGAGCCCCTTACAATGAAACCACACATGAAGCCAACTATTAAAGTCCCTCATGTTCTGTGTAAATTGAGCCATCATCCTAGGTGTGGGTCAAATGCAGCTGAAAGCTACGTTCATACCCACGAGAGACACAGAGTGTGTAAGCTCAGTCATGTGTCTGCATACACATGTCCCTAGTCATACACACCTGTAGGAAATATGATGTCATCATTATGTCACCTGATATTTCTTGAGTTGTGGCAATGTGTGGCATGGAGTATTGTGTCAACTCACAGGTGGCTAACTGTAATGTTTCCTATATGCAGCCTGGTGACACAGATGCCAATGTATCTCAAGATGTACTCACCTATGAATAATAGGTTTGTTTTTGTGTTGTGCCTCAGGTGTGTGACTTGTGAGACAGTGGTGAATGCACTATTATGTGTATTGTGCTCCCCAGAGGTAAGACTTTCTGAGGTGCCTGTTGTTTGGAAATATGTCTGGTAAGGAGCTGCACACATGCAGGTGTGTGTCTTGTGGGTGTGGGCGTTGCATGAAGTGACCTGTACATTTTGGCAAAATTATTATTGTTACATGTACTGACTGCTGTGTGAGACACCATGGAATCAAAGTTTGAAGTAAAGTCACATCTGTCACATGTTATGTTTGTGTGGCATATGAGTAGAGGGGTGGGTACACATTCCTCATGTCATCAACAGTCATTTATAGTGCCATTGACAATACAGTCATGCTTGTGTGTACATCACAGCACTCCATTGTTAGGCATTGTAATGATAGATGGTGAAATGTAGCATGTCACCTTTATGTAGGTCACCTAAGGTAATACAGAACCTGAGAGTGTGCCATACAATGCTTTGCCAGCCATGCAGACCTTGGATTAACAATAACCCTGTCATTAGGCATGGCCCCAATACCATAACTGCAAATGTGACACTGTGCAAGTCCTGCAAAGGAAAGGTCTTTCTGCCAGATCCCTGGGGTTGACAGGTAAAACAGAGTCCCCAGGATTCATTAAATTCCATACAGGAATAGTGCTATTCCTGCATGGAGTGGATCATGCCCATGCAGCACAGCAGCACGCCATGCATATTCACGAAGATGCTCTGCTGTATAACCTGCATGCTCATGATCTGTGAATGAGTGCAGGGTGCATGTTCAAGCATTGCTCACACAGTAAACACACCCCCTGCAGTCAGGAAGTGCTGTATGGTACTTTGAAAACAAAAACAGTGTCCGTGGACACTGTTAGCATACCCCCAATTCAATAGATATCTGCAGAATGTCCAGATTTGTGCCTCATATGTCAAGTGTGTTCCTCCTACTGTCCTGGCAAAGAGCTGAGGCTCAAAGTCATTAAATAATGGCAAACATTTGAGTGTAAGACTCCACATCCTATTATTCATCAACTTCCTAAGTTTGTAAGAGCAATATTTAAAATCTGTCCTCTCCACCCCATTATGTTAGGCTTTGTCCAGATTATATGCTGAAAGAGGTAGAGAAGTATGACTTTTAGCAATGTGCACATCCCTAGACTAATAAAAATAAAACAAATATTTTTTTCCCATCCCCACTAAAGTTTAAGCATAGCTGAGCAGAAGTGCATGTCACTCAGCTGTGTATTGCATAGCTTAAACATCCAAAGGAGCTAAATAGAAATATACAGCCAAAACAATCAAAGTGAAATAGTGTCATGGTTAGAGCTTTTGCTTAGCATGTAGTCATTCACAGCTCGAGCCCCAATGCAGTCTATTCATTTTTATATGTGAAAACAGCACTAAAACTATCATTTATTATAAATAGGTGTAAATAATATATATTTGTTAACCAGGGTAATGTAGCAGGTCCGAATGTGAGGTGTCAGTGTAGTAAATATGTGAAACCCCCATATAAACACAAGGGTCCCATACAGTATAGCCACAAAAGAATATAATGTAATGAAAGCACATAGGGGGATGTTATGGAAGGGAAACATATACATATCAGAAGATGTCATTAAGAAGGAATCAACCCCACAATCCTGATAGTCCATAAAATGAATGCTGAACAACGCTAAATTGTGCTCAGCTATGCTTAGCTGGTGTAAGCATTGCTTACATTTGAATGCTTAGCAATAATTACTGTAGCTAAGTGGATTTGTGCACTGGGAAGCAGTGCTTAGCATCTGCCACTTTAAGCAGTCCTTATTTGTGCTTAGCAGGTTTGTCCATTGCTTAGCTTAGATCAGCATATTCAAAATGAGCCAATCAAAGCAAAGGGCAGGAAATCTTCCCTATTTAAACCTCACAGGTGAGAATACAGCCCATAATCAGTTGTAGCTGATCACTGCAAGTGCTATGGCTGGCATTGGGAAAGGTGTACACTTTTGGGTGCAGCATTAGTGCATTCAGGAGTCCCTGGTCATGGTTGGACTCCTGGTAAAAGACCATGAAGGGAGACTGCTGCAGGACCAGTACCAGAGCTCCCAATACAAAGTGAAGGCCTGGGACCATCTCACACATGACTTCACCAGGGCTACTGGTATCCCTCAGACTGGTGAGCAGGTCTGGCACCATTACACTGACCTGAAGTGTAGGAAGAGGGATCTCTTGGACCAGTGGATCCAAGAAGCACAGGCACAGAATGTCCCTGAAGTGTGTAAATATCAGTATAAGTGTTCTTCAAAGACCGGCCTGAGTATGTTAGGTATGCATAAATGTTTATCTTATGTACAGCTACAGATGAGAGGGCTGCAAATATTGACGTGCATGCCAACAGGCTGCTAAGGCTGCACAGGGAAGCTGGTGGCTAAATATCTAGCTTGCATTATCCAGGGTAAATAAATAGAAATAAGTAGATTGTCAATAACTAGTAGGTAAACTGTGTACTGTGTCCAATGAATAAAGGACTGTCATCAGGTCTCTGTAACATTTAATAAAAATAAAAAACCCAGACTGTTGTGTTTACTTTATCATGTTGTGGCAGGAATATAAATGTGTACAAGTTCTGCATAGTTATGCGTTTCTGGTAGAAAATAACTGCTTCATGCAACTATTACTAAAAACCTAACACATATCTATTGTCTGAAAAGTGCAGTAAAGCACTCTTTATCTAGGGTATTTGTCAAACTACAAGGTCAGATTGTGTGCAGTACAGTACTCATTACCTAGGGTATTTTTCAAACTACAAGGTCAGATTGTGCAAACCAGAGAGAAATAGGGAGAGAATGCAAACCAGAGAGTACTAGGGAGAGCAAAGTCAAACATGAGTCAGTAATTCCTCAGTAGCTCATTGTGATGAAACACAGCTGTGGCTTACATTTTTGCACAAACAGCCACAATATGAATCCTAGCAGTGCTAGTACGCTTAATGCATATTGTCAAACAAAAATATGTGAATATTTTTATAAACAGTCAGGTAGTATTAACATAAAATACCTCCACAGGTTGGCAAGGTAAGGAAATGTTTGTAATAGCTGTAAGAAGACTTTACCAACACAATCTGTGTTCAACATATCCACCGTCCAAACCCAAGGCTGCAAATGACAGCAAGATAAGTATATACACCAAGCACTTTGTTCCAGTACATGTCCCTCAAGTGTCATGATGTCACAGTTAATGATCACTGCTGATAATAACCAAGGAGACAGATAGAAACCCTGGTGGAGTGTGTCAGTGTCACATCCCCCAAGCAGGAGTGCCAGGCACTCCTGTCAGTGTCACATATGTAACTGTGAAGATGTGAATATGTGTAGAAATAGGTAGTGTTAATACATATTTCTTCAACAGGTCGGCCAGGTAAGGAAATGTGTCTATTAGCTGCAAGAAGCCTTAAGCAATACACTGTGTACAACAATCCTACTGTCCATCCCAGGCCATAGGTAAATATGCAGTGAGGACAGCCATGGAGAGTAATGAGTAGAGCAATGATCTATACAGTTGTTGAAAATTGAAGCCTAGACAGTTGTTAATTGACATCTCTCTCCCCCTCCCTATCTACACCAATACTTCAGACATATTAAATGGGTATGTTCATCTCCAAATATACTTTTGGAACATGTGTCTTATTGTTATACAAATATTGAATTGTTTGAATTGTAATGTTCCCTGTTCAAATACTATCATTCGTGGCCTTTTGCTATCAATGTAATATGCATACTGCTATAATGCCTACTGTGGTTCCATATATGCATGTGTTCTGTTTGCTATGCAACTGTTTCAATCCTGTTTTATGGGGGTCAATCAGAACACCCATGCATGCTGTTATAACTAATCCTGAATTGAGTTGTTCTTGACTAACCACCATATTTTTTAAAATGAAATACCATAGCATGTCTGGGAAGGCAGATCCCAGTGGATCCACCTGTCCCACCTCATCTGGCCATGGCACTGGGCCTCAGCACATCTGGGACCCAACAAAGGGCTTCCTCTTCCAGTGGTCCTGTACCATCTTCGGTTGGAACCATCTCAGGGGATGGGGCTCATCACCGCCTGGGACCGGGCACGGAGAGGAGACCGTCACCCACAGTCAAGTCCGGGGATTGGTGTGCAGCATCCTCCATTCAGAGTATGGTGATCAGCTGCACCAGCCTGAGTGCCACCTGGGGCATCTTGAGGGTCAGCCTGCAAGCTGCCCCGGGATTGGTGTGGGCCCTC